>NW_005357294.1:510282-518053 GCF_000412655.1 Myotis brandtii | reverse complement strand
TGGGAAGGAGGCAGCGGGGGAGCCGGGCCGCGTGGCCTCTGTGCCGCCGAGCGGAGCGCCGCGGGGTCCCCGGTAGTGAGGCTGTCGTTAGGCGAGAGGCAGTGACAGACAGGTCTCCACTCAGGTGCTTCCTAAATGTCTGCAAGTTCCACTTTGCAAAGAGGAATTTCTTTTTCTTTTCAAATTTTTAAAATTTACTTCTTAGAGGGAGGAAGGGAGGGATACATTGATTGGCTGGGATGACGCCAGGGCTCTTGTTCCACTTTCAAAGGCAGTGACAGGCCCTGGCTGTTGTGGATAGAGCATCAGCCTGCGGACTGAAGGGTCCCAGGTTCGATTCCAGTCAAGGGCACATGTCTGGGTTCCGTGCTCGATCCCTAGTAGGGGACGTGCAGGAGGCAGCCGTCCCATGATTCTCATCATTGATGTTTCTATCTCTCCCTCTCCCTTCCTCTCTGAAGTCAATAATAAATAAATGAAGGCAGCGACAGGGCCTGCTCGCTGTGCACTGGGGCCTGTCGAGTTAGGGATGAGATGGTGTCTTCTCCACCAGGGTTGCATGGTAATCTTGTTTTTAAGTCAAGCTTCCCTCTTTTTTCAAAATATAGTTTATTGATTTTTTACAGAGAGGAAGGGAGAGGGATAGAGAGTCAGAAACATCGATGAGAGAGAAACATCGATCAGCTGCCTCCTGCACACTCCCTACCAGGGATGTGCCCGCAACCAAGGTACATGCCCTTGACCGGAATCGAACCCGGGACCCTTGAGTCCACAGGCCGACGCTCCATCCACTGAGCCAAACCGGTCAGGGCTCAAGCTTCGCTTTTATCGTTCTTCAACCAAACTTTGCACCCACTGCTGTCCCGCCTGGTTGGGTACGGAGGCTCTTCAGGGGGAAAGCCTTGCCTTCGTGCCCTCAAAGCTCTGGGGCCTCGGTTGCCGGGCTGGTGTGGGCGGGGGAGAGCGGAAGGGGACAGTGTGAGATGCTGGGACTTCAATGTCCCTTCTGAGGGCGGTGGTCCTGCTGTTGGCAGAGGTGGGCCGTGAGGACGGCCTGGCCCTGGAGGCTGGCCACACTGAGCTGTGGGTCCGTGTGTGGCCAGGGCCAGGCCGTGGGGTCTGCCGTGGTTCACACTGTGCTCCTTGCAGCCTTCTCTCCTCTGGGCCCGTGCTCCTGGCCTCGGGGCGGGCAGCGACTCTGGCCTCTCCGACAGCGAGGAGAGTGTGTTCTCAGGCCTGGAGGATTCTGGCAGCGACAGCAGTGAGGACTCCCCTGAGGGACAGGATGGGGCCAGCGGTGATGAGGGCCACGGCAGGACAGAGGAGACCGCTGAGCAGCAGGTGAGTGGCCCAGGACCCCGTGCCGTGGGCTCCCTTGTCTCAATGAAATCGTCCAGGAAAGAGAGCACCTGGCAGGCCTTGGGGACACACGTCCAGCACGGCTTCCTCCCAGTTTCCTGAGGAACCCAGGCCCTTGTCGCTCCTCTGATGCACCTGGGACACATCTGGGACCGGGTGGAACGCGTGTTTGAAGCTGGATGCTCTCCAGGGCACTCAGCCCCTGTCGTTAGGCTGGGTTTTTAGGGGTAAATCCTGAGGGATTCGCAGGCAAGGGACACGTGAGGGAGCCAGGCCACCCCCGGGCCCGGGGCCACCCGTTCTGTGATGATGGGGAAAGGTGCACCTCGCCCTTGTCTTCAGTTAGCAGCAGGGAGAAGGGCTGAATTTAACGGGAACGCAACGTTTGTTAGAATGTTCTGAGGAACAAGCTTTCACTGTGTCCACTGGCCCTGCGTTCGGAAGGGAAGACCTTGGCTTGTACAGAAGTTACTCTCGTAACGGACACCAGAAAGCAGATTTAAACCAGACCGAACCCTCGCACCGCCCAGGCTCTGCCTGCCACGCTGGGCGCTCAGAGGAGAGGGCGCCTTCGCGCTCCTGACCCTGGTTTGCAGGGCGATAAGCAACTGTTTTCCACATCTTTCTTAACTTTTAAAAAAATTTCTCAGCCAAGGATATTTCCCACTGACGTTTAGAGAGACTGGAGAGGAGGAGGAGGGACAGAGAGAGAGAGAAACATCAATGTGAGAGACACACCGATTGGTTGCCTCCCACAGACACCCCAGTGGGGGTTGGGGATCGAACCTGCAATCCAGGTACGTGCCCTTGACCGGGAGTGGAACCCGAGACCCTTCCTTGCAGGGGCGGGCACTCTAACCACTGGGCCATGCCGGCAGGGCTGCTCTGTCTGTTCTTTTGAGTCCCTTTTCCTAGAACTCCCTTTCAACCCAACTTTCCCTCTAAAACGCAGTTTACTGTCCAGCCTGAAGTTCCTTTCCTCTTTTCCTGGGTAGAAACAGCTGTGCGTATACCTGGCATGTCCTTCCCACGGGGCTGGGAGAGCACAGGCCATCCTGGCGTCAGATGTCCGAGCTCCTCACCTGGCCGTGGGCAGGAGGAGCTCATGGAGGAAGAGCGGGTGTCCTTGGGTGTGATGAGGACAGGGACACCGCCTGGCAAGGCGGGCCGGGCGCTGGCTGCTCCCCCACCCTTCCTGCGGGAGCAGCGGCCCCAGCCCTGTTGCTTGGCTGGGTGTCGTTGGGGGGGACTCCTCACTCCTCATCTTGTGTCTGCTCTCCTCTGTGCACCACCCTGCCTCTGGCCCCCTTGGGGTGACAGCCTGTCCCCGTCCTGTATCGCCCTGCTGACCCGAGTCCCTGTCTGCCAGGCCAGTCGCCCGGTCTGCTGGCTGCCCTCTCCAGCTCTGCCCCACACTCTTTTTTTAAAAAATTATTTATTATTTTTTTATTGATTCTAGAGAGGGAGAGATAGAAACATCAATGACGAGAAAGAATCATTGATCAGCTGTCTCCTGCACATCCCTACTGGGGATCAAGCCCGCAATCTGGGCATGTACCCTGACCGGAATCGAACCCAGAACCCTTCAGTCCGCAGGCCAACGCTCTTCCCACTGAGCCAAGCCGGCCAGGGCTGCCCCTCACACTCTTGACAGCGGGTCAGTGTCTTCGAGCTGCTGCTGGGGGCTCTGTGCCAGCGGTTGCACCTGGGCCCTGAAGGAGCCACACTCCCCCTGTCTCCCCTGTCCGCCTCTGTCCTCTCCCTGGCTCTCCACTGACCACCCACACCCGTCCTCTCTCTCCTTTGGGTTTGACTGCTGGTTTTAGCCCCCCACCTCCTCCCCCACCCCCCACCTTCCTCCCCACTCACCCCTGCCGGGGCCTCACCCATCTCCCAGCAGAGACGCTGGCCGGGGTCACTGCCTGCTCTTGGTTCCACGTCTCGGGTGGGTTTGTGCCTAAAGCCATTTCTTCCCTTTCTGCTTGTTTAGATCCCCTTTTTCCTACTTGTTGTGTTTGGTTTGGTCTTTTCTATTTACATGAGGTCATTTTCTGTTTTTTCAAAGTATATTTTTATTGATTTCAGAGAGAAAAGGAGAGGGAGAGAGAGATAGCAACAACAGTGATGAGAGAGAATCATTGATCGGCTGCCTCCTGCACACCCCCTACTGGCGATCAAGCCCACAACCCAGGCATGTGCCCTTGTCTGGAATTGAACCCAGGACTCCCCAGTCCGCAGGCTGACACTCTGTCCACTGAGCCAAACTGGCTAGGGCTCTATTTTGTTTTTTTAATCTTTTGTGAAAAAGTTCCCACTTTCATTGGTTTGCTTGCTGCCATCGGAAAAGACCCAGTAATACGTTAGCCCCACGAGTCATGTTTTCCAGATGACAGAGTCCTGTGCACAGAACTCACTGTAGACCCCGGGAATGGTGTGTGGGGACCCCGGCCAGATCTGGGCTCCTCCACCCACAGCCCCTCCTCAGTCCCTGGCTGGGGCCAGTTGCTTACAGAACCCTGCTTCCCGTGCGTCCTGCCTGCCTGCGCCCCAGCAGCCCACAGGGCGGGTTCAGGGGGCGGTGCCAGATTGTGCCTGAGCCCCTCCAGGGCGTGTGGATCTGGTACCCCACCACCTTGGGGGTGTGCCTGAGGACCCGGTGCTGGCGGCCAGGACTGGGGTGCTGGGCAGGGACCGTGCTGGCATCCTTTCTGTTTTATGTCTTCCTGGTCTTGTTTCTTAACTGAGTGTTTCTTTAATGCACTGCCCCCTGGCGGCTGGCGGCTGCCCTGCAGCATCGGGTCTTGGAGGTGGTGGTGGGGGACGTGGTGCCCCAAGGGGACTGCGCATTGAGTCTTGTGGGAGTCGCTGCTGCACACGGGACAGGGCACGTGTCTGCGTCTCCCGCCAAGATCCTTGGCCACACCTGTGGCACAGATGCCGTGGGACTTGGCGCCCGAGGAGCGTCGGGCAGGCTGGCGCTGTGGGCGGCCGAGAGCAATGGCCCATTGGGTGCTTGTGGAGATTCGCAGACAGCCAGGCCCAGGGGTGCCTGCTGGGGGCTTCATGGGCACGAATGGCAGAGAGCTCTGGGCCTGGGTCGGGCGGAAGCTCGGGGGTCGCCCTCTGTGTCCCTACCTGTGCCCACGCCTTCCAGGCCTTGCCCACCCACTTTGATAGGCGGTGCTGGGAGCAGGGGCAGGGGGACATGGAGACCAGTCCTGCCTGGGTCCTGGCCGGGAAGAAACTTAGGGTTCACCTCCTCACACTGAAGGGAAAAACAGGAGGAAGAGCTGCCTGCAGGCCTTTGGCTCTCGCCGGGGAGCGGGGGCGGGGGGTGGGCTCTGGGCGGTGGGGGGCTCCTGCTCCCCAGCACTTACTGCCCCCGGGGGTGAGTGCGGACTGTTTTCCCCATCACCCCCTTCCAGTGCACTGGTCCCCCCACCCTGCTGCTGGAATCTGTTTTCCAGGTTGAGGTGTGAATGCTCAGCAACACCCACTCACTGACCTGGTGGATGGGGTCAGCCTGGGGCCAGGGATGTGGTGGGTGGGGCAGGGGCCTGGGGGCCGGCCCAGGTGCCTCGGGGCTGGCTGTCATGCTCTGCTGGGCCTGGGCCAGAGGGGCTGGTCTGCTCTGGGAGGGACTGCTGTGGCCCCTGGGAGGTGGCTGACAGCGCCACACCTCTCTCAAGTGGGACCCCCAGCCCTCGCTTTGCCTCGGACCCCAAGTTGGCACTGGGCCTGGCAGGGCTGGTGGTGGGACTGTTGGGCCAGGATCCCTGCAGCCCCTCTTTCGTTTCGGGGCTCAGGGACCCTGGTGGCTGGTTGCTGCCTGGCACCAGGTGTCGTCCCCTCCCGGGGTTCCTCTCCCAGAGCTTGGACATGGTGATGGGTCTGGCCCCTGACAGAGGACCCAGGCTGGGCCCCCACCCCCCAAAAGGCCCACTGAGGCCTGGGTGTCCCTGGTCGTGTCCTGAGGCCCCGGGCTGATTTGGAGCTGCTCAGAGATGGGGGGTGGCGGGAACCGTGACCTCAGAGTCAGCTGGATGGACAGTTGGTCCTCACGCCCCCACCACCCAGGAGGGGCCTGGGGCCTGCCTGGGGTCAGAGGGCGTTGGTGTCACTGGAGCACTTTCTCCTCCCTCCACAGGCTGTCAGCACCCCCTCCTCGCCCCCGAGGACAGAGGCGGCGGCAGCAGGAGCACAGGACGAGTACGCGGAGGACAGTTCCGACGAGGAGGTAGGGCGGCGCTGCTGGCAGGGGAGGGCAGGGGAGAGGGGAGCCAGCCCTCGGGCGGCCGAGTGGGCGTCTGGCCCCGGCCCCATTCCGGGTCTGGAAGAGTGATTTGGGGTCTGGGACTCATGACTACAGGAGTGTGTGTCATCGCGGGGGGAGGGAGTACAGTGGCCCATGCCCATGCCCTGGCCCTGTGGGGGGTGGCACGCCAGGGTCACACTCCAGGTGGCATTCCCCACACCACCCAGGCCTGTCACCCTGGGCCACCGTCTCGAGTGTGGAGGGAGGTGGGCAGCAGCCCTGTCGCTTCCTGCAGAAGCCCTGCCCGAGGGCCTGCCCAGTCGGGCCATGTCCTCCAGGCACAGGCTGGGCAAGGCCCCTGGATCTGGTTGCCCCTCAGGTTCACAGTCTGGAGGGGAAAGTGGGGACCGTGTGATGTGGGGCCAGGGTGCTCAGTCTGGGGTCCAGAGGTCCTGGTGGGTGGGAGGGCGGGGAGCTGGGAGCTGAGTCCACGGTGACCGTGGTCCTTGTCCACCTGTCCCCTCCCTGGTGCCTCTGGGTCAGGTGTGGCCTCGAGGCTGGGGGGCCAGGTCCTTGGCCTCAGGAGCACTTCCTGCCACCTTTCGGGGGCGGCCAGGCCTGGGGAGGGCGGCCCCCCACTTGCTTCCACCCCCATCCTAGGCTCTGCTGGCAGCGGCTGCAAGAGCCTTGGCTGTCCGCCCGATCCGGTCTCTGTGCGTTCAGAGAACAGAGACAAAACAAAATAAATTGGTTTCCTGGCCGGAGCAGCGGGCGCGCTCGACGAAGGGGGGCCAAGCGGAGCGGCTCCCTGCCTGTCTCCCCTCCCAGGGGCTCTGGCTGTCGGCAGCCACATCCTGTCGGCTACTTTTTTATATTTGGTATTTTGAGAAATCGATGATGATTGTAAATGGAGTGCAGGCCGGGGGAGGGGCCTCCCACCTGGGGGAGGGGCGCTCCTGTCCTGGAGCCACTGCGGGGGCTGCGGGCGCTTCCTCGGAGATGAGTATCCCATATGGCGGCTGAGTGACAGGCGGGAGCCGCGCTGCCCGCCCTCTGCTGCCAGAGCAGCCCCGTGGTGGCTGGAGGGGTGGCCGAGCCTGGCTTTCGGAAGTCCGTCGGATGCCCCCACCGCCAGAAACGGTTGCCCCTTGGGTGCTCGCAGGCCCATGGCTCCCACCCTGAGGTGGCTGTGGCTGTGTCTCCAGCGTCTGAGCAATGTTGGGTGGGCTTGGGGAGGAGGCCCTGGAGGCTGGGGCGCGTGTGGTGTGGGGTGCGGCCAGGTCCCGGTGCTCCCTGGGCTGTGCCTGGTTGGCTGGTGCCTGTGAGGCCAGGATCTGTGACCACTGCTCTGGTCAGGGCAGCCTTTCTCCCGAGTCTGTGGAGGTGGCCAGTGGTGCCAGGACCCCACTCGGCAGTGGGCAGGGCTGGGGGCTGGGGGACACTGGGGCTTCTGGGCCCTCTGGCTGTGGCCTCTGCTGGGCCTGAACCCCCCACCCCCGATCCAGACACTGCTGGCTTGGTGCCGTCTGCCTTCATGGGAGACGTGGTCCAGTCTTAGGACTCACCCTCTGTCCCTTTCCCCAAGCTCCCTGGGCGAAGCCCCGACGTCTGCTGGTCCTGGCAGGGTCCTGGCCTGTGGGGAGCCCTGAGGAGCCTGTGGGCTCGTCCGCCCAGCCCCCACGTGTCCACCTCGCCCCTCTCCAGGGCACCGGCACCTCACAGACGTGATCTCATCCAGCCGCCAAGGCCCAGGGGTGGGGGAGGGGCGCGGGGAGGGGGCTGGCGTCTGCACTGCGCTGCCCCTCCTCTTTGTTTAAGCAGCTGGAGAAACTGAGGAAAACGGTGGGCGGAGAGGGGCCCCCAGCAGGCCGGCGGCTGTGTGTCTAGGGTGAGGGGTCAGGGCCACTGTGAACTCTGGCAGAAAGCAGAGAGGACCCTGGGCCCAAACCATCGGTTGCGCCCAGGCCTGGATGGGGGCAGGGCTGTGGCGCTGGCCGGCTCCTCGGCCCCCCTCAGCCCCCCTCGGCTCGAGCTATCTCAGATCCGCAGGGACAGCCAGGCCTGTCTGCGTCCAGAACCCGCGATCCCCTCTGCTCTCGCGCCAAACGCCGTTAATGGCTTCTCCGAGCTACCGAACCGGCAGCTGCCTCCAGTGCT
>NW_005357294.1:508590-510167 GCF_000412655.1 Myotis brandtii | reverse complement strand
CGGCTTGTAGGTGGCGGGAGGGCTGGTGGGGTGATGGTCGTGACCGCAGGTTGCCCCCTGGTCCCTTTGCCCGGCTCCAGCTCTGAGCCAGGCCAGGGTGCGTGGGTGGGGCTCCTGCCCCGTGTGGAGAGAAGCCACCCCCGAGGGGGGGACAGGCAGGGCTGGTGAGAAGGGAGCAGGGGGTGTCCTTGCCCCGTCGGAGGTGTGCAGTGAGCACCCTGGGGCCCAGCCATCCTGCATATCAGATATTTACATTACGATTCATAACAGTAGCAACATTACAGTTATGAAGTAGCAACGAAAATAATTTTATGGTTGGGTCACAACATGAGGAACTGTATTTAAAGGGCCAGAAGGTTGAGAACCACTGTTCTAGAGGGTTGCCTGGGGCTTGGGTGTGCCCCCTGGGAGGCAAGCTCTGTGGGGAGGTTGGCAGGGGTGTGGCTCAGGCAGGGACGGCTGAGGGCCCTGCTTGGGGCTGGGACGGGTCCCCTGCAGGAGGTGGGGCTGGGGGCCCGTGTGCAGTGCCCAGGCCCAGGCCCAGCTTGAGGGCTGCTCTGTCTCTGAATAGTGTGGCTTTGCCACTCAGTGAGGGGCCAGAGCCTGCACCCCCCTAGCAACGCTCCCTGGACCCTGGTCAGCCCAGGAGAGGGGCCGGAGGTTGGGGTCTCAGTATTGAGGACCTGGGAGCAGGGGTGTCTCAGTGCTTTCTCCTTGCAGACCCCCTGGGGGCAGACTTGCTCCCCCAACAGCCGAGCAGGTAGGGGCGTGCAGTGAGCTTGGAGGGCCCTGTGTCTACAAGTGTCTGCTGGCTCAGGGGCGGGCCCAGCCAGTATGGCTTTTGTGAGGGACAGACAGACGCCTGGGCTGGTCTCGCAGAGCTCCTGAGTCCAAACCTAACGGGCAGCCGACGGAGGAGGTTGGGGAAGGGCTCCGAGGTCCCTGCCTGGCCATCAGCGGGCTCTGCCTGCTCCCAGCCGCTGCTGGGGTCCCTCCTGCTGGGGTCCCCTCCGCCAGCTTTGCTCTTAGGGCAGGACCTGGCTTTCTCAAACCCTTGGGTCTAACGACCAGGATTCATGCTGGAGCCTCTGTGGGTTCCCTGCAGCAGGTGAGCTGGGCCCTGAGATCAGACACCTTGGAGGAGCCGGAGGACTGAGAGCAGGAAGGCCCAGGCCTCCAAGACAGGCGGGAGCTTCGTGCAGGGGCGCTGCGAACAGGGCCGCATTGTAATCGGAGAGGGGCCGGGGAAGAGCGAGCGGAGCGAGGGCGGCTGACCCCGCGCTCCCGGGGGACAGGTGGAGAGGGAACGAGGAGCGAGTGAAGGATTCCAGAGGTGGGCCGGCTTCCTCCCTCGCAGACAGACGGGCGGTGGCAGCCGGCCAGCGTACCTGCAGTTCCAATCTGCGGTCCTGACAGCTGCAGCCACTTTGGGGAGGGGGAGGGGTGGGCTCATCGGGCGGAACCGTCGCCGCCGCCGCCTCAAGCAGCCACTGGCTGCCTTGTCCGGTGCAGTTGGGGTGGGGACCTGCCCGTGTATCCCACAGACGGATGGGGCTGGTCCCCGGGGCAGAGCCGCC
>NW_005357294.1:508098-508352 GCF_000412655.1 Myotis brandtii | reverse complement strand
GGCCGCGGGCGCAGGCCGCCTGGTGATGAATCATGTGGTGCTGCCAGCAGCTCGTTCCCCAGGCCGGGGACAGGGAGCTGACAGCCGAGGCCGATGGGAGTGTTTCCAGTCCAGCTTGGCCTGCAGAGGCGGCTGCTGGCCCCGGTGCAGGCGGCCCCCTCCTTTCCAGATGCCTGTGGGGCACACGGAAAGCCCTGGGTCTTTGTCCCTGGCCGGCGGTGGAGGGAAGGAAGCAGGGCTGCGGTGGGCGGGAG
>NW_005357294.1:505518-507790 GCF_000412655.1 Myotis brandtii | reverse complement strand
CTGTTGGAGTCATAGGCGCGGCAGCGGAGGGCTTGGCCCGCGTGCACCCGACCAGCTGGGCCCTGGGGACCATCCCAGAGGCCTGTCCTCCCACTGACTTCCCACCTCCACACGTCCTCCTCCCGCACGCGCCCAGGCGGGTCACTGCCGCTGCTCCCCCCCTGCACACCCCCTACCAGCCCCCCCCAGTCTGTCCTCCTCCAGGACATCCTCTCGGCCTCACTGCGTGCCTCCCCTTCCCCATGGGCACTTTGTGGCGGTGAGAGAGGCGCTCAATGGCTCCCCATCATCGTGCGGGGTTCATGAAGGAGGTTTGTCCCCCCAACCTGGGCCCAGGTGTGGAGATGTGAGGCCAGTGTGCCATGGAGCCTCCCACACCTGCATGGTGCTCAGTGCAGCAGGGGGTGCCTCGGACACCCCAGGCCACTGCCTGCCCAGCCTCCCCCCAGGGCATGTTCTTGGTGTCCTGGGGTCCCAGGAGGGGAAGGGGAGCCTTTCTCAGCCCCCAGGTGGTCCCCAGCAGGCCGGTGGGGGGACTGGTGCAGTGACCGAGCGCGCCCTCCGCCCTCCCTGGGCCAGCGGTGGGCGCCTTCAGGATTAAGGGGAGGAAACTGGGGTTGGGTTTCTCTGAGTGGGACCTGCCGCTGTGACTTTTTATCCTGTTATATTTCTATCAGATTGGACACAGCCCCCCTCTAGCCCTTAATGGCTCTGGCTTTGAGAATTTCCTCCAAAATTACACCACCGCTTCCTGTTCCGCAGTTCCCTGGAGCCCGTCCATGCAGAGGAGGGGGCAGCTCTGGCCCTGCCCTGCTGGGCTGCCCACGTGAGCCTCAGCACCTGGCCGCTCCCCTGGGGCCCAAGAGGGCATGTCCGAGGGGCCTGGCGCCTGCACTGCGGGCTGAGGCCCAGGGCTGGTACCTGCCCTTCGGCCGTTCCTCACGCTCCCAGAAGGCAGGCTGCTGGCCCCTGGGGTCGGGGGAGGAGGCCCATCTAGGGCCACCCCCCCTTTCTCCTCCGCCGTGCCCTTGGCGCTCACAGCCGCTGAGCTATAATTGTCACCTGCAGGCTTTTAATGGTGAGCCAGCTGTGCACAGCTGGGGAGGGGCCCGTCGCCCTCCTCACTGGCAGATGGGACTTTGGGGTAGACTCGGTGGTAAGTGGCTAGGGGTCTTTCCCGTGTGGGCCGAGTGCAGGGCTGGGCAGGGGGGCGTGTACCCCGGGGTGCATGTGGGGCTGCCTCCTGGCCCAGGCCCACTTCTGCCAGGCAATGCCCCTCACTCAGCTTCTCCACACGTCCATTTCTTGGAGCTCCATGGTCACAGGCTGAAGTGCCAAGGCCCTGAGGGCCACACGAAGCCCTGGGCGCCATACAGGTCCTGAGAGTGGGGCCCCAGGGCGGGCTGCGCCCCACCAGCCCTGTCCTCCCCCATCCCCCTTCTCCTTTGTCCCCCAGGCCCACTGCCCTGGCAGGAGGCGCCGCACTTGGGCCTGGGAAGGACAGCCCTGAGGCCTGGCAGGTGGGACCTGCCCTGAGAGCTGGGTGCCTCCAGCCCAGTGCGGACAGGGCGTGGAGAGAGACAGCCCTGGGGGCAGATGGGCCCAGGAAGGATTCTGGACCCTTTGAGAGGAAGTGGGCTCCCACTTTTGGAAGATACTGTTTTGTTTTTAATTATACAAAATTTCCAGACTTTATATTATCATATCAAAGACACAAGATGCCAACATGTAGTGACCAAAAGAAAACCCAGGTAGGAAGCCAGCGTGGACAGTTCCAGTGGCCTGGGCAGTGCTGTGGCCAGTTCAGAGTCCCGTCGCCACCTGCCTGTCCATCAGCCCCACTCGCAGCCGGAGGCAGAGCAGGCCTGTGGGTGCCCGCACGGGAGGCCTGTGCCCGAGTCAGGTCCATGGGGCTCTCCGGGGGTCGCCCAGTGGCATCAGCCTCTAGCTCCGAATCGCCGTCTTTCTGTCACGGTCCTTGCTCTGCAGAGGGGAGGGCAGTGTCAGGGCCTGGGCGCCTCTGGGACCCTGCGCCCACGGGGTGGCGGGCCAGGGAAGCCCCCTTCCGCGCTCACCCCGCTTCCCCGTGCAGTGGGGAGGAGAGCACACTGCTGCGCAGCCGGAATTGTAAAATTAAATTTCCCAGATGTTCAGGCCCCAGGAGCTCGCGCGTGCTGTCTGGAGAGGAAGTGGGGATTGGGGAAAGCCGAGCCGTATTTTCTCCCGCTCACCCTGCTTCTCCGGTGCCACCAAGCACAGCAGGCTGTAAATC
>NW_005357294.1:504960-505496 GCF_000412655.1 Myotis brandtii | reverse complement strand
CCCAAGCCCCTGCCAGCCTCCTGCCTTCAGACCCACGGCCACATCTGGGTGGGCAGCCCTGGGGCCGGGCCGGGCCAAGGGAGGGACAGCAGGTGCCCGAGAAGCCTTAGGCCAGGGCAGGGGCTGTAGCCTGGCAACTGGCCCCGAGGGGTCCTTCCTGCCTCCCTCCCCGTCCTGTGGAGGCAGAGGGCCCGGAATCGCTCAGACCAGCCCTGTCTGTGCCCTGCCTGCCTCTCAGACCCCACCTGGCCCTGGGTGGGCCGTTCTGGTCCCGTAGGACCTGTTTGGGACGCACAGAAGGCCCAGCCCTGCGGCCTCCGCCTGGCCTCCTCCCTCCCTGGGACGCGCGCCCTTCGGTTACAGGTGCTGCTAGGGGGCTGCTCCTTGGCCCTGCCTCTGCCCAGCAGGTGTGGGCTGTAGGGGTGCCAGCCTTCTCAGGGCCCTGTCCGTGGGTGCCCTGCGTCCACACTCACCAGCTTCCTCTGGTTGCTGAGGCAGAAGGTGCAGATCTGCTTGGGCTGGGCATTCTCCGCGTC
>NW_005357294.1:501113-504319 GCF_000412655.1 Myotis brandtii | reverse complement strand
AGCTGGGGCCCTGCGTCCCTTTGCCTCCCGGCGCCGCGCTGAAGGGGCACTGGCGTGGCCGGGAGCATCTTGCTGCCTCCGGGGGATGCGGGAAAGTGGGAGCCCCCTTCTGGGTGGATCTGGGGCTGTGCTGTGCAGCCCCCTCGCTCCCCCTCAGCCGGGCTGGAGGGTCAAAGGGGACCCACGACCCCAGCTTTTTTCTCTGGCATGACCAAGTTAACCCAGCTGCCCTGGCCCCGGCGCCTGGCCACACCCTGTCTGTCTCTCCCTCCCATGTACACTTGGGCCTTTTGTGCCAGGAGTGCGGGGGGTGGGGGGGGCCACAGAGGATTATTGAGGAGCTACAGTTCAGCCCCAGTTCCTGCAACGCCCCCTAACATTTACACGTGGGGTCCCCTGGTGGCACATAGCCTCCTCTGCACCTGCCCCCACCTGGCATCAGCTGTACCCTCCAGGTCTGGCACAAGTTGTGTCCTCTGCCTGGAAACCACCCCCCGTTTCCTGGCTCATGCCTCTTCTCTGGAGAAGCCTCCGAATGCCCCTCCACACCCCCTGCCCCTGGATCGCCCCCCCCCCCGGGGGTCTGTCCAGTTCAGAAATGGCCGTGCACTGGAGGCCCCACCCTGTGCAGAGAAGGAAGGGGGTCCTGGCACTGAGCGGGCACACGGTGCCCGTGCTGGGAGGAGTGCTAAGGCCGGTGGGCAGGTGCAGAGGGTTCTGTCCCGCAAGGGCCTGGGCTCCCAGCTGGGCTCACTCTCCTGCGGGCCCCTCCCCCTGTGGCTACTGTTGCAGGAAGCGGCGCCTGGGCAGCAGTCTCGGTGCTGGGTGGAGGGAGGGTGGTGGCTGGCAGGGGCCTCGACCAGGAATGTGTGTCCAGGAATGCGGCTGCTCTGCCCATAGGGGGTGGCGGACAGGATGGGGGTAGCTGGGGGGTCTTCGCATGCCTGTAGGCAGCATGCAGTGGCCTCTGCCTCCCCTTGGAGGTGTTGGCGGGGTCTTCCCTGCCTGTGGCTGCCCATTTTTGCTTAAGGCCCTGCCAGGGGAGGGAGCCCACGCGATGAGCTCACCCTTGTCTGTGGCTCCAGAGCCTTGGCCAGGGAATCCGGGGGGGGCTCAGGGTCGGCACCACTTCAGTGGAAAATGTGAGGTGCAGCTCCGGAGCCTCTGGGCTGAAGGGGGGCAGCCTGGCCCCTGTGCCACGTCACGCCCCAGGGCAGGCACGTGTCGGGGTGCCTGGTCCTGCCTTGAGGCCTGTCCCCTGGTTCTCGCCCTTCCCCCCCCCCCGCCTGTCTCTGAGGGGCTTGAAAAGGGGGGGGTGGCGGCACGATGGCTTTGCAGTGCTGACCTGCTGCCTGCTGCCCTAGGACGTGCGGAACACGGTGGGCAACGTGCCCCTGCAGTGGTACGATGACTTCCCACACGTGGGCTATGACCTGGATGGCAGGCGCATCTATAAGCCAGTGCGAACCCGCGATGAGCTGGACCAGTTTCTGGACAAGATGGATGACCCTGATTACTGGTGAGCCTGGGGGGCAGGATGGCGGGTGAGGGATGGGGGCTGGGAGCTGGGCTCTGATGGGCGGTCCCCCAGGCGCACAGTGCAGGACCGGATGACGGGGCACGACGTGCGGCTGACAGATGAGCAGGTGGCCCTGGTACGGCGGCTGCAGAGGGGCCAGTTTGGGGATGCGAGCTTTGACCCGTATGAGGTAGGTGGCTGTGGCTGGCCCTGGGGTCGGGGCACTGCAGGGACCTGGCCACAGCCTGTGCTCGTCTCCCCAGCCGGCCGTGGACTTCTTCAGTGGGGACCTCATGATCCACCCTGTGACCAACCGCCCCGCCGACAAGCGCAGCTTCATCCCGTCCCTGGTGGAGAAGGAAAAGGTGGGTGCCCTCCTCCAGGTGCGGCCACACTGCCTGCCCTGCCCTGCCCTGACCACATCTGTCTGCAGGTGTCTCGCATGGTGCACGCTATCAAGATGGGCTGGATCCAGCCTCGCCGGCCCCGTGACCCTACCCCCAGCTTCTATGACCTGTGGGCTCAGGAGGACCCCAATGCCGTGCTGGGACGTCACAAGATGCATGTGCCGGCGCCCAAGCTGGCCCTGCCGGGCCACGCTGAGTCCTACAACCCGCCCCCCGAGTACCTGCCCAGCGAGGAGGAGGTGGGTCTGGCTCAGGTGGGGTTTGTGTCCCGGGCCCTGGCCCCAGCTCACCCCCCTCTCTGTGTCCACAGAGCCTGGCCTGGGAGCAGCAGGAGCCCAGTGAGCGGAAGCTCAACTTCCTGCCACGCAAGTTCCCAAGCCTTCGGGCCGTGCCCGCCTACGGCCGCTTCATCCATGAGCGCTTTGAGCGCTGCCTGGATCTCTATCTGTGCCCGCGGCAGCGCAAGATGAGGGTACACGGAGGCGGGATTCTTGGGTGGGGGCGTCTGGGGAGGGAGGGGCACAAGATGACCGCGTGCTTTCCTGCCTCAGGTGAATGTGGACCCTGAAGACCTCATCCCCAAACTGCCTCGCCCACGGGACCTGCAGCCTTTCCCCACATGCCAGGCCCTGGTAAGCAGGGGGCGGGGGGAGCACACTGCTGGGAGCTGTCCATGTCCTCACTGCCCCTTCTCTGCAGGTCTACAGGGGCCACAGCGACCTCGTCCGCTGCCTGAGTGTCTCCCCGGGGGGCCAGTGGCTGGCTTCAGGTGGGCCTAAAGTGGGGGAACCCCAACATGGGGGCCTGGTTGGGAGGGTGGGCGCTGAGGGCCTATCTGCTGTGTCCAGGCTCAGATGATGGCTCCGTGCGGCTCTGGGAGGTAGCTACTGCCCGCTGCATGAGGACTGTGCCCGTGGGGGGCGTGGTGAAGAGTGTGTCGTGGAACCCCAACCCCACCATCTGCCTGGTGGCCGTGGCTGTGTAAGTGCGAGGCTGGGTGGGGGAAAGGGGGCGGGCAGCAGGGGCTGCCTGTCTGAGTGGCCGCGCTCGGCTCTGCCTGCAGGGAGGACGCGGTGCTGCTGTTGAACCCAGCCCTGGGGGACCGGCTGGTAGTGGGCAGCACGGACCAGCTGCTGGGCACCTTCACCCCACCTGAGGAGCCTGCCCTGCAGCCCGCCCGCTGGCTGGAAGCCTCAGAGGAGGAGCGCCAGGGGGGCTTGAGGCTGCGCATCTGCCACGGCAAGGTGTGGGGCATGGGAGGGTGAGGGGCGTGGGGTGTG
>NW_005357294.1:494777-500984 GCF_000412655.1 Myotis brandtii | reverse complement strand
AGAGGAGGGCCTGCTCAGCCAACCTCACCTCCTGCAGCCGGTGACCCAGGTGACCTGGCATGGGCGTGGGGACTACATGGCCGTGGTGCTGGCCACCCAGGGCCACACCCAAGTGCTGATCCACCAGCTGAGCCGCCGCCGCAGCCAGAGCCCCTTCCGCCGCAGCCACGGGCAGGTACAGCGCGTGGCCTTCCACCCCGTCCGGCCCTTCCTGCTGGTGGCCTCCCAGCGCAGCGTCCGCTTGTACCACCTGCTGCGCCAGGAGCTCACCAAGAAGCTGATGCCCAACTGCAAGTGGGTGTCCAGTATGGCTGTGCACCCTGCAGGTGAGGGGTAGGGCATGGGGGACGCACCCCTTGGGTGGCACGACCGGGCACCAGGTTCCCACCACCATGTCTGCTCCCAGGTGACAACCTCATCTGCGGCAGCTACGACAGCAAGCTGGTGTGGTTTGACCTGGACCTTTCCACCAAGCCTTACCGAGTGCTGAGGTGAGGCCCTGTGCTCGCGTGTGCGTGTGCGTGTGTATGCGTGCATGGGCGGGAGGCTGTCATCCGCTGGGCCGTCCCCCACACCCCCTTCCCCGGCCTGCCCTCAATCAGGTCCCCTTTCCAGGCACCACAAGAAGGCCCTGCGGGCAGTGGCCTTCCACCCCCGGTATCCGCTCTTTGCATCCGGCTCCGACGACGGCAGTGTCATTGTCTGCCATGGGATGGTGTACAAGTGAGTGCTGACCGCTGTCTCCCCAGGGGACTGCCCCCCAGGGGACTGCCCCTGTCTGAACCCTCCCCTCTCCCACAGCGACCTGCTGCAGAACCCGCTGCTGGTGCCGGTGAAGGTGCTGAGGGGGCACACGCTGACCCGAGACCTGGGCGTGCTGGATGTTGCTTTCCACCCGACCCAGCCGTGGGTCTTCTCCTCAGGGGCTGATGGCACCGTCCGCCTCTTCTCCTAGAAGCCCGGCCTGTGCTGGGTCCAGGCACCGGCTCAGAACCCTCAATAGAGATGTTTCTCCCCCGACTGGTGGTGTGGCCTTGCATCCGAGTTCCTGACTAGCGACCCCCACACCGCACGCACTCAGTCTTCCCGTGCGGGGACCAGCTGGCCTGTCCCACAAGGAAAGGCCACGCATTGCACCCCTGGTCACCTGCTGAGGAGTGAACACTTTGGGGGGGGGGGGGGCGCACAGACTGCCCGCCCTGCTTGGTCCCGTGTGGCCGGGGCAGGCACTCTGGGGCCCAGGCCAGCCCTGCGGTGCTGCTTGTCGGGGGCAGCATGCCGGAGCCTCAGGCGAACTTCACCAGGCGGCCCAGAGTCTCCGCAGCTTTCACTCGCACCTTGGGGGCTGGGTCCTTGAGGAGGAGCTGCAGGGCTGGGGGACGAGGAGCTGCATTGGGCGCCTCCGTGGCCCTTCAAGAACTGACTCTGAGCCAGGGCCCCCACTCAGGCAGTGCTAGGACTTGTCCCACCCCCTTCCTGGCGCAGGACCCCATGGAGCACTCCCCACCCGGTGCGTGGGGCCACCCGCCTACCACCCTCCTAAGACAGGCCTCTGCTGGGAGGGCTCAGGAGCCAACGGAAAGATAGTTTTTCCTTTTTTAGTGTTTTTTAAGCTCTTTTGGAACAGTTAAGAAGTTTCCGTGAATTACTAGAGACGATGAGGTCACCAGTGACAGGGAAAAAATCCTTGAAATCCAGGAAAATCACTTAGTCCCCCCTGGTGCCCACAGGGTCAGTGGGAGCCCTGTGCAGCCAGACAGGTGGGGGTGGCAGGGGCCCCTGGGCCCTGACCTGGGGGGGAGGGGTGCTGCTCACCAGCAGTGAGCTGTTCCAGGTCCACCTGTGACTGCTGCTGGGGCTCCACGTGCAGCACCAGGAACCCTGTGGGCAGGGGCTGGGGTCAGGGAGGGTCAGGCCCGGGGGAGGGGCAGAGAGGAGGACACTCACCTGTGAGCATGGGGGCAGCCGCTCGGACGTCCTCCCAGCTGCTCTTGAAGTAGAACAGGCTGGTGCTCACCAGGCGGCCCAGCAGGTCCGGGAAGTAGCACATCTGCAGAGGCCGGCCAGCCAGTCAGGCGCACCCCACACGGTCACACCCACGCCGTTCACACCTCCCACCCCCACCCCCTCACCAGGTGCTTGCAGGCGGCATTGAGGAACTCCCCAAAGTGCAGGCCACGGCCATCCTGCAGGTGCTTCTGGAAGACGTCTGCCAGCTCCTCACACTCCAGGTTGGGGCCGCACATGCGCAGGGCAAACCTGCAGGCCTGCGGGGCAGCACTCAGCGCCCTGCCCGTCCCAGCCCCACCTGGCTCTCCCCTCCCCCGCCGGCCACTCACAGCAGCCACAGAGGCCTGGGGGTCCCGCAGATGCAGCAGCAGGGGCACCAGCCCCCCCACCACCTGCTCCAGGAAGACGTCCTCACAGCCCCCGTGGCAGGCCTTGTTAAGGTGCCCAAAGAGGCGGATGGACACAGAGCGGAACTCCACCTTCTCCTGCGGGGACATGGGTGTCACCCCCGGGCACTCCCAGCCCTGCCAACCACAGCACCGAGCCCTGGGCCCTTCCCCTCCACATCCTTGTCCTTGTGCTGTGGGTGCTGCCTGCCTGCCAGGGGCCTGACGGGTGGGCACCGGGAGCAGAGGTGGGGCCATGCCAGCAGAGCCTTGGGCCTCCCAGGCCACATCCACGCTCTGGGAGGGAGCCAGGGTGACCCAGGGAGCAGGTGGGGCAGGAGCTGAGGCTCAAGAGGCAGGAGGGCCGGGAGCAGGTGCCTGGCTGGGAGTGGGTGTCCGCCCCGTCCCCGCCCACCTACACTGTCAAAGAAGGGCCGGATGCGGAAGGCCGTGTGCAGCAGCACCGCGCGCAGGTCCTCGGGCTCCACCAGGCCCAGCAGCTTGGCCAGGCCTGCCATGGCCTCCAGGGCCACCAGGCTGTGCGGGCCGTCCCCGTCGTCCAGCCCGCTGATCATGGCTGTCAGAAGCTGGGGGCCGTGGGCCCGCACCTGGGGACGCCCTGCACTCAGCTGTGTCCCCAGGTCACCAAGCCCTGGGGCCTGTCACACGGTTCACAGAACCACCAGACCCCGCCTGTGGGCGCACCAGGCAGCCTCCACGCACCCCCCCCCCCCCACATCTGCCTGGGTCTCCCGGACCACAGCTCCACTGTCCCTCACTGTCGGCCCCAGGGGCTGGCGGGCAACTCACCTTATCGGGGGAGCCGGAGGCGAGGTTGGCCAGGCCGCGGAGCACCAGCCGCCGCACACTGGCACACGGGTCCTTCTGCCGGGCGGCCAGGTTGTCCAGCAGCGACTCCAGGAGCATCAGGTCATTCACTACGTTGCTGGTGAGCAGCTGGAGGCAGGGGAGCGTGACCTGTTCCCAGGGCCTCACTCCCTGGCCTGACCCCTCAGGGCTGCACCAACCATCCAACAGCCCCCTCCCCAACGCTCCCCAGTGCACTGGGCAGCCGAGTCCCAGGCCACTGTGAGGTGGATGCTGCAAAGGTCAGCTAAGGGCCAAGCTAGGCTAAAGGCCTCCCCTTGTCCTCCTTCCCACCTTCTGGCCCCAGCCCACCCAGCCCCATGGCGTGGCCTGGACAAGTCGTCAGCACTGTCGGTGCTACTGGCACTGAGCAGGAGTGGCACCAGGCGTGGCCCTGGGGGCTGGGCAAAGCCAGGTCAGTGCCAGCCTGTGGGGGCTGCCCTCCCTACAGGGCCCTGGTAGCCATCAGAGCAAGCAGCACCTACCTCGGCCAGGAAGGCTGTGGAGGTGACCCGCTGGGCCTCGTACACACTGCTGTGTGCTCCCAGCAGCGCCTTCATCACCAGGGGCAGCCGGGGGCCTGCACACTTTGCCATGGCACTGGGGGAGGAGGCCATGCCATGCAAGGGTGGGGTTGGGCCACCACGGAGCCCATCCTAGGCCAACCCCCCATGGAATGGGGGAGGCCTCTTCCACATCAGAGCCCTCGGTCCCATGAACCTGTGCCCCCTGCCAGGCTCTTCCTACCCTCCCACTCAGACATGCCCCTCCTAGCCACCTCACCAGGCTCCATGGGGGCTCCTCTCCCCAACCCGCCCCTGCACAGTCCACACCACCTGATGTGCACAGCTGTCTTTATGCTCCCCCACCCCCACCCCGCACGGGTGCGGCCCTCAGGGGTACCTGCTCTCAGGCTGAGCACTCAGGAAGCTCTACCACTAGGGGGCCTCACGTCTGCCTCCCTGTGGGTCCCAGGGCCCCTAGCCATTGCCTCAACAGGGGCTGCCCACAGTGCTCACCTGGCCAGCCGGGCCACCCCATCCTCATGCCCTGCGGAGGTGCTCAGCAGCTCCCAGCCCCCCTCCAGCTCCACACGCTGCACCACGTCCTCGCTGCCGCCCCGCAGCAGCACGGCCCGCAGAGCATCCACTGCAGTGCTGGGGGGACAGGCAGCTGCACTCAGCCCGCACCCACACACACGTACACAAGTCCCGGGGCTGTGCAGCCCCACCCCACCAGCTCCCCCTCCCCACTAGGCACAGCCAGGCGGCTCAGATCCTCAGTGAAAACTGCTGCCCCCCACTCCTGAGCCTGGACCCTCAGAGTTGTTCGTGCACCTCAAGCCTTGTCTTTCCCATGTGCACAGCCTTCCCCACTCAGGGGCCCCCACATCCTGCAGGAAGGGACAGCAGGTGGGGCCCAGTCCACTCCCAGGTATCAACTGGGCTGCTGTGCAAGTGACGGAGAGAACCTGCTTGCTCTGAGGACACATGGCCGCCAGGAGCCGGAGCAGCTCGTAGGAAATGCCCAGCGCTGTCCACCGCTTGGCCAGTCGGCAGATGGTAGATGTGGGCCCTACCTGCTGTCCCAACCAGAGCCCCGCAGGAGGGACCAGGCCCACGGGGCCCGGCTGGAATCTACTGTCCGTCCCTCTCGCTGGGATAAGCCCCCAGCTCAGGCAGAAGCGTTCAGTTCAGGGTCGGGGGAGAGCAGTGGGCCGGCACCTGCAGAGCCTCCCAGCACAGCCTGTGGTCCACAGGCAGCTTGGCAGGGTCCTCAGAACCACACAGGGAGCCCCCTGCTCCCCACTGACCCTCTCCCTGCACAGTGGTCCCGCACACTGGCCCGCGGAGGTGTGTGTCTGCGAGGCACCCTCCCTGGGAGCTCCTGGCCTAGGGCAGACACCCACCCAGGGGCCAGCGGAGAGAAAGCACTGGAAGGCAACTCTTGCTCTCCCCTTTGCTGTCCCTGGAGCCTGGAGTCCAGTGGAGGCCCAGTCATGGATGGGGCCTCCCTCACCGGCCACCAGGGTCACTGGGCAGACGCAGGGCCACGCCCCCAGGGCCAGCTCCTCACCCTGCTCCAGGCTGAGACCAGCGCTCTGGGCAGCTCTCGGCTGCAACAAATGAAGGCGTCGGTCTGGCCTGGGAGGATGTGGACAATTTCAGGGAGGGTGCCTCCCTGCCGGTGCCTGCTGCCCGGAATTTCTGTGGATGTGGCATTTGCAAGGGTCTGACTCGCAGGCTGACAGCCTTCATCAGAGCCAAGACCTGTGCCTGGCTCTGCTCCTGTCCCAGCTCAGGGGTGGCAGCCCAGGGGCCCCCGGGGCGGGGTGTGTGGCCTGCGGCCTGCAGCCCCCACAGCTCCCAGCCGTGGGGCAGCGTCCGGCGTGCCAGGCCCTGGGCTCGCTGGGTTAGTGTCCTCTGGTCCGTTCACATTTTCCACTTGGCCTTGCAGAGCTGGGCAGGCCCTGGCACACAGCCTCTGCGAGGCTTTACGAGCTGGTCCTGTGGCAGAGCAGCCTGCAGTGGGGGCGGGGTGGTGACACTGTCCCCGTGCGTCCCAGCCAAGGGGCACATCCAACCCGACACCTGGGACGCATAAGGAGGTGGCCCGGCTCCCGGCCACTCAGCTCCGTGCTCACCTTGTGGCCCGAGGTAGCTGTTTGGAGCCCTGAGGGGCCACTGTGTTGGGCCTGGTAGTGGCCTCAGGGACCAAGGCGGGCGGGCAGGCACCCAGACTGCTGAGCTCAGTGACCCACCCTCAGCGAGCAGCCTGACCTCGCCTGTGCCCAGTCTCCTGCCAGGGCCAACGCCTGCTCGGCAGAGACCACAGGACCCTAGGCCCATGCGAGGGGGCGGGAAGTGGCTGCACACGCTGAGGCTGGGGGCAGCAGACCTGGGGGGGCAGTCAGGCTCCTGCAGAACTTCTGCTGGAGGGGGCG
>NW_005357294.1:478427-494760 GCF_000412655.1 Myotis brandtii | reverse complement strand
CGCGGGGGCGGGGGGGCGGAGGACGGGGCTGAAAAGGCTGTGCTGGAGGAGTGGCTCCCTGCAGGCCCCACAGCACCCCAAACCCTTCCCGAAGGAGGCGCCCACTACACCTGCCTGCCCGTCCCCAGGGACTGCAGCGCATCCCAGACAGTCCCCATCCCAAGCTTTTCCGAGGAGAGGAGGAGGGACAGCCCGGAAGCTGCATTCCCAGGACAGTGTGTCCCTGGAGTGTGTCACCAGGGAGACACGGCTCCCAGGCACAAGCTCTCCCCCGCGGCCTGGCGCACACACACCAGGGCACCCCAGTGCGGCGCGCTCACCACACGCTCTGCGCTCACAGGAAGCGCTGGGGCAGGAGCTGAGGGCCTGTTACCTGCAGGGATCGAGGGTCCTGGAGGCCAGCGCTGAGCTGCTGGCCCTCCGCTCCTTGGCCTGCAGGTTCCGGGGCAGCTGGACGCCCACTGTGCAGCTGACGCGCAGCAGCAGCCCCGCAAACAGCTGGGGGTAGAGCTCGGTCACCGCAGGCCCGGACGCCGGAGCAGACATGACCTCGTGCAGCGCGCAGGTGGCCTGGGGACAGCGGCCACCTCAGGCTCACCCTCCCTTTGGGCCACATATAACGAGTGGAGGGCGGCCACTACAAACGCTGGGCCCTGCCTCCTAGGACCCAGACTAGCCCACCAGAGGTCGGGGGTGTGCGGGGACCCGAGGGCTGCCCAGCTGGGCCCTTGGGGTGGGAGGAGGTTCAGGAGCCGTGTGCCCACCCGGGCACGGCCCCCGACCATCTGCTCTTGACTCCTCAGCAGAGAAGAGGGAACTCTCACAGCTGCTTTACTGTTGAAATCGCTGCCAAGCCAGGTTTATTTTTTCCGAAGGATGAAACAGAGTGGTCTCCCTTGGGGACCGACACCTGTGGGGCCTTTACGAGGCTGGGCTCTGAGCTTGCTGGCTCTGGGGCCCCAGGCAGCTGCCAGGTGCCTTGGGGGGCGGTGCCCAGACCACCTGTGGGTCAGCCTGCCAGTGAGCCAGGGAGGAGCAGGGAGCGGGGCCGCACTCACCGCCAGGGGCAGCAGCGTGGCCACGCGGTCGGGGGTGCTGCTCAGCAGGAAGGCCCGGCTCTCCTTGAAGGGCACGTCTCTGCTCATCCTCTCCAGCAGCAGTCCCAGCACCTGGGCGCTGAGGCCGGGCTCCACCGCCAGCGCCCGCCACAGGGAGCAGGTGTGGCTGGGGCAGGGAGGGTGGTCACCGTGAGGCCACTGCCAGCCCCAGCTCCACCCCCCACATGCCCACCACACTCAGCTCCAGCCAGGGGGAAATGGTGCCCTGACCTCAGACCTAAACTCACACCTCCCCTGACCCCAGGGGTCCATAAACAGAGGGCCTCAGTGAGGCGGTGGGAGGGGTCCCGGGAGCATCTACAAAGCGTGCAGCACGTGGCTGAGACCAGGCACACGGAAGTCAGCCTGTGAGAGAAGCAGACGCCCCTGCAGTCGGGGCTCAGACGCACAGGAGACGGCTCTGATGTCAGCGTGTGTACAGAGGAAGTGACAAACCAAATACCTGACAGAACAGGAAACTCTAAAAACGGAAGAGAAGCAACAGCCCTTTAGGAAGAGGGGCAGCGCTGCTTGGTGGGCACGTGTGCAGCCTGGACGCAACAGAAGGGAGAAACAGGGACCTGGAGGATGGATGGGAGGAGCCAGCAGGACCCAGCGTAGGGAGAGGCCGCGGTGGGTCCAGAAGACGGAACTGGAGACAGGTCTACAGGCACTGACTCGGGTCCCAGGAGCAGAGAAAGAGACTGAAGAGAAGCAGGTTGAAAAGTGTCCAGAACTCAGGAAGCTCAGCGGTGCCCAGCAGAATCCAAGGACCCCTGGGCCCAACCCAAAACATGCGCAAGCCAGCGACAAGGGATGGCTCCTGCGCATCCAAGGAGCACGTGGCCCCTCAGACAACCCGCCAGTGAGACTCGGGCCAGAGGCGTCACATCATCTGACACAGCGGTCACCAACTGGTGGTCTGTGAGGGCCAAAAGGTTGGCGACCGCTGATCTCACACACACAGTGAAAGAAAACTTGCTAAACCAGAATTCCAAACGCTGCAAACAATAGTCAAGAAGGCAGCAAACGAATACATTCCAGGCCCTGGCCAGTGTGGCTCACTGGGTTGGGCATCGTCCTGTGCACTGAAGGATCCCTGGTTTGATTCTCGGTCAGGGCATATGCCCAGGTTTCAGCTCGATCCCCAGTGGGAGGTATGGGGGAGGCAGCTGATCGATTTTTGCTCTCACATCAATGTTTCTCTCCCCCTATCCTTTCTTCTTTCTCAAAAAAAAAAAAAATCAACTTAAAAAACACACCAAACTAAACAAAAACAAGTACATCTCAGCTGACAAAGTGCAGCGTTTTCAGCAGCAGACCCTCAGCAAGGGAGCCCTGGAGGAAGCTCTTCAAGTGGGAGGAGAGTGAGGGGCCGAGTTGTAGAGTGAGGAGCAAAACCTGGTGGCCCTGTGGAAAGACGCACACGCCAACCAGGATGGCGAGGACACACCCAGGGGACATGGGCGGTGGGCAGATGGACGGCCCATCCCCTGGCACCCGGGCGGCCACACACTGCTGTGGGAACAAGGGGGGATGCTGGGCCCAATAACATGCTCCTCATGGACACTGAGACCGACCTTCACGTGATTTCACGTCATGAAACATGCTCCTGATTTTCTCCAACCACTGATAAGTGTGAGACTCGTTCTTAGCTCACAGGCTGTGTAAAAACGGGCACGTGAGATGTGGGGTAGGGCCGCACGTGCCAACTCTGACCCAGGTCAGCCCATTCCTGTCCGAGCTGGGTGCCCACAGGACACCAAGTGACCAGAAAGGAAGAGCGACCGCGCATGCGCCAGAGACAGCACATCCCACGGGCTCCATCCACCAGGCCGCCCACGTCACCACGGGACCCTGTGACGACCTCAGGCTCCTCTGTGTAAGTGACGCCCCCATGAAAACTGAAGCCAAGGGATGGACGAAGAGCCACATGCAGACATGGACGGGCACCACCCCAGAATGGCCATCCAGGAGCTACGGTGACACCGGGCAGGCGGGTATGCACAGGGGCCTGGAGGGAGGCTCCATGCAGGCACCTCCCCTGTGCCCTCGTGGTCATTTTTAGAACGAGCACTGAAGGGACAGAGGCAGAGTATACAACCCCCAAAGCAACTGAGTGGAACAGATGACGTTACAGCTGCGTCAGCAAGATGACGAGGCCCTGAGATGGGAGGACAGAGGAGGCACCAGGCAAGCGACGGCTAAGATGCGCCTCAACGCAAACCCCTCGCCAGTGAGGAGAGGTGCTTCGCCAGGTGATGGCTGTGGAGCGAGCGCAAAAGCAAGGCTGACAGGACCCGAAACGCAAGGAGCACTGGGTCTCCAAGTGACAGTGGACCTCCATCAACAATGAAGCCAGCAAAGAAGGGAGCGCGGGCAGCAACGACCACCAATAGGGTGATGTGACGGAGGAGACGTGGGGAACAGGAGGACGGGCACCGATGGGAGTTCGGGAGCTGGGAGTGCGACACGGGGGACGGGAACCCCTTCCTGGCTCAGAGTGAGGGCCAGGCCCCAGGGTCTGCTCACAGATGGGGTGACACCCTACAGAGACAGGCCAGGAGAAGTGGATGGCACAGCTCGTGGCTGTGAGCCCAGGGTGCCCACTGAAACCTAGAGGGCAGGGTGTCTGCCCCCCCCCCCCCGGGCCTGGGGTCTTGCTGGCTCCCAAAAGGAGGCACCAAGTGCAGAGGCAGGTGTAAACTGGGGGCGCAGGTACCCCCGAGCCTGGTGCCCACCCCAGCAGCTGGTGGACACCTGGTACCTGTCGAAGGGCAGGGGGCTGCCCAGGAGGCTGGTCACCACGGCCACGCAGTGCTGGGAGGCCAGGACATACACGCTGTGCTGGGCGGACTGCAGCACGTGCTCCTCGCGGGTCTCCTGCAGCCTGGAGCGCAGCACGCTCATGATCTCGGGCACCTGTGGGCGGTGGGCGCTGGTCAGACCTGGAAGCAGGCAGCCCGGGAGCCAGGTGCTGTCCATATGGGGCCATGGGCGGGGGGCAGCCCAGGAGCTGCAGGGCCCCTCGTGGGGCTGGGGCCGAGAAGGGAGCCTGGTGCCCTCTGGATCTGTGTGGAGCACTGAGGCCAACAGGCCCTGACACTCTATTTAGGGTGTCCCAGCCTCAGGCGCTCTGACCAAGGAAAAGGCGGGCAGTGGGTGGGGATGCAGGAGAGAGAGGGGAGGCTGACGGATCCCCAGACTGAGGCTGGGACGGGCCCGGAGAGGGAGGGCCGTGGCCCCCACTGCAGAAGCCACCGGTGAGGCAACCAGAGCGAGGAGCCTCCTCAGGACCAGTGGGGCCCTGCTGGCCTCCAGCAGGCTCTGCATGGCCTCATCATTCTGGGTCCCCTGCCTTCAGCAGGTGCTGGCCCCGACCACAGGGACCCCCACTGCATGCTGCACACCCGGAAAACACCTTGGTCTGAGGTGAAAACAGGGGAGACAGAGCTGCGGGGACAGGGCTGCTGGCATACGGTGCACTCCACCCACCGCTGGGTCCTGGGCAGGGCTGGCCAAGCCACCTGCCCAATGGGACCTCGAGAAGGCGCGGGCGTGGCTGACGTGAACCCTCCCAGGCCAGGCCTGCCTGCTCTTCCATGCAGTGTGTGCATGGGGTCCCCTCTCAAAGGGCTGGTGAACAGTGACACCGCGAGTACAGAACGGGGACCAGCCCACTCTCCATGCCCCTTCCCAGAACCTGGGCATGGCATGTCTCCTGGACCCGACGCCTCTGCTCCCAGCTCGGGCAGCGTGGCAGGGGCTGAGCCTGAGCTGTGCTTCCTGCCCAGGCCTCCTCCCGCCTCCCCAACAGCTGAGGTGAGGAGCCTGCTGTGTGGCCGTCTTGACCTCTGTTCTTTACAACGTGCTCTATTTTGCGATCATGGGTCACATGTCACCTGCTAGAACCACATTTTCTGACCCGATGTCAGAGGAAGTGTCCAGGCGTCTCCTAGAGGTCCCCCTGCCAAGCTCTCTCACGCAGGAAGGGAAATGCGGCCCATGTGATCCCTGTGGGCACCAGGCACTAGAGGCCACGTCACTGCAGCTGAGGTGTCAGGAGGCAGATCTGCTAAGGATGAGCCTGGGAGTCAGGAACCCTGCTCGTGTCTGACCCTGAGCTGGAAGGAGATGGCTTGACAGCTTTCCCCCAGGAGCCCAGCAGCTGGCTCTGCATGTGGGGCGCCTGCCTTTGCCAAGAACGGGGTGGTGGGGGGAGACCCAAAGTTATAAAACTCCTAGAAGAAAATGGGGAGCCCTAACGGTTTGGCTCAGTGGATAGAGCGTCGGCCTGCAGACTCAAGGGTCCCAGGTTCGATTCCGGTCAAGGGCATGTACCTTGCTTGCAGGCACATCCCCCGTGGGGAGTGTGCAGGAGGCAGCTGATCGATGTTTCTAACTCTCTATTCCTCTCCCTTCCTTTCTATAAAAAATCAATAAAATATATTTTAAAAAAAAAGAAAGAAAGAAAATGGGGAAAGCTTTATGACGCTGGATTTGGCAATGGTTTCTTTGACACCAACAGCAAAAATAGACATGGAACACATCAAACTTCTATGTATCAAAGGACACAATCAACAGAGTGAAAAGGCAACCTACAGAATGGGGAAACATGCTTGCAAGTCATACACTTGGTAAGGGGTTAATATCCAGAATATATAAAGAACTCATACAACTCAACAACAAAATCACACAGCCTGATTTACAAGGAGGAAAAGGACTTGAATAGACATTCCTCCAAAGAAGACATACAAATGGTCAACACGCCCATGAAAAGACCAACGGTGAGAGAAATGCAAATCGCAACCACAGGGGAGCCCTGGACGCTGTGGGTCAGCGGTTAGAGCAGGGGTCCTCAAACTACGGCCCGCGGGCCACATGCAAATACAAATATTGTATTTGTTCCCGTTTTGTTTTTTTTACTTCAAAATAAGATATGTGCAGTGTGCATAGGAATTTGTTCATAGTTTTTTTTAAACTATAGTCCAGCCCTCCAACGGTCTGAGGGACAGTGAACTGGCCCCCTGTTTAAAAAGTTTGAGGACCCCTGGGTTAGAGCATTGGCCCGCACCCCACAGGATCTAGAGTTTGATTCCCGGGCAAGGGCATGTACCTGGGTTGCATGTTCAATCCCCGGCCCTGGTGGGGGCACATGTGGAGGCAACAAATCCATGTGCCTCTCTCACATTGATGTCTCTCTCTCTTTCTGCATTTCCCTCCCTCTCTTCCACGCTCTCTAGAAATCAATGGAAAAAAGTATCCTCGGTGAGGATTAACAAGAAGCCCACAGGAGAGGCCACTTCACACTCATCCGGACGGCTATAAAACAAAACGGGCCATAATCAGTGTTGGCGAGGACGGAGAGAAATTGGAACCCTCACGCACTGTTGGTGGGAATGTAAATTGGTGCAACTACTATGGAAAACAGGATGGTGGTTCCTCAGAAAATTCCAAACAGATTTACCATATGACCTGCAATTCCACTCCTGGGTATCTACCCAAAAGAACAGAAAACGAATGCAAAGAAGATATTTACACACCATGTTCACAGCCTTATTCTTAAAATAGAAGCTACGAGCTAGAAGCGACCCAAGTGTCTGTCGACAGCTGAAAGGAAAGACAGGACATGGGACGCTGTGAGTGCACTGAGGCCACCAATGGCCACTGCTTCCACCTGCCCAGAGCCACAGGACACCTTCCTACCGCTCACATCTGACCTGGAAATAAATGCAAAATAAAATCCAAACCTTCGCCCAGCAAACCCCGACTGTCACAGCTGTGCCTTCGTCCCAACCTCCTGCCATACTTCCCCTCCCAGGTCCTGAGGCCACCACCACCCCTGCCTGAGTGCCCGTTCCTCTCCAGCCTTACACCACACACGGCCCTTCTGCTGCTCATCCCCATCAGCAAATTGCCTGCTCACCCCTCCCTGAGAAGCAGACATTTGCGATACCCAACAGAAAACTCGTGTCCACAGGTATCACATACCGCTGCAAATCAGTAAGAAAGGCACAGACAACCCAGGAGACAGATGGGCCCAGCCTGCTGGCACGCTGGAGGAGCCAGGAAACGAAACGTGTGCAGAAACGGAACTAGAACTCATGGAAAGCCAAGGCACACCCACCAGAAAGGGGCCCACCCTCGCACTCTGGGGGCCACCTGATACTGGGAGCCTCCAACCTGCAGTCATTGTGGGGAGTCGCCCAGGCCAGTGTGTACCTCAGCGGCCTCTGGGTGAGCCCGCTGCGGGGCCCTCTATGCAGGCACCTTCGATCTCAGAGCCTGAGACCTCACCAGCTTCCAGCTCCATCCTCGCAGCATTTTGCTTCCCATTTCCTTTCCCCACCTTACTTTCTGAACAGAGTGACTTTTGCCAAATTCTAACCTCAGTCTTCACACAAAAGAGAATTTGTCCCTATTAGACCCGCAGGGAAAGGGGGCAGAGCAGGGAGGCCCCACTTACCCAGCCCCCGCCCCACAGATCTAGACAGACCCAAGGTCCTTGCCTAGCCACACCCCTTCCCGGACAAGCCCCGCCCATAAAACTCCGCCCCGCCCCGCCCCGCCTCACCTTCTCCAGCAGCATGCTGCCCCGCTCCTTCAGCAGGCAGTTGATCATGACTGTAGCCGCTCGGGAGCAGTTCTTGTCGGGGTCTCCCAGGCTCTCAAACAGGGTGAGCAAGAGGTTGATGAGCTGATCCGGCGGGAGGCGCTTCGCGATGATCTAGGAAGAGGGCTGTGCGTCAGCAGAGCAGAGGAAGGGCTTCCAGACATAGCACCTCTGGGCGGTGCCAGCGCCATTCAGCCTTCAGGTCCCTCCAGCCTCAACACCCTCTTCCTGGCCCTGCGCTGTCAGGAGCTCCTGCCGGGTGCCAGGGGCTGTGGCCCAGTCACAGAAGCCCCAACTCCCCACTGGAGCCTGGTGCTCCCATCCCTGTGCCCCAAGCCCACTGCCCTGTGCTGCACCCCGTCCAGCGCCCGGCACCCCGCGCCCACGATGCAAGTCCCTCCCAGCCCAGACCACGAGCGGCCTCCCTCTGTGGGTGCCTGCAGGTACCTGAGCGATGCTGTGGCAGGCGTGGAAGAGGATGGCAGGGTCGGGGTGCACAAGACCGTCTCTGAGGGTGAGGAGCCGCTCGGCCACGTCGTCCCGGTAGTCACGGGAGAAGCCTGCGGAGGCAGGAGGCACGTGGAGCTGGGCAGGACCTCCCTGGCCACCCGGGGCCCAGACTGCTCCTCATCCCTCCGGCACCTCTGCCCAGCCAGAGGCTCACCCTCATAGCCCAGCTGGAGGTAGAGCAGGGAGTAGACACAGCTCACGGCCTCCTGGCGGGTGGCAGGCCACAGGTCCGCACACCGTGGGGAGAAGAGGCCGACGAGGAGGCCCAGGTTGTGGAAGGGCACCAGGGCCTGGAGAGGAGGGGTGGGAGGTGCTGTGGGGACACTGGGGCGGGGGGCAGCCAGAGAGGGGAGCTGGGGCCCTGGGGATGTAGGGGGTGGGCAGGTGCTGCCTGTACCACTTAGGCCCAGCTGTGGACCCAGCTCAGACCATACACAGTCTACTGGGGCACCTAAGAGGGGACACAGGGCAGGGCCAAGCAGGAGACAAAGATGGAGCCCCACAGGCAGCAGAGGGGGCAGGGCTCTGATGAGTCCACCAACCCCCATGGGAAGCCCCCTCCCCCAGAGGGCAAATCCCACAGGGGAGGGAAACTGCAGGCCCCTTCACCCTCGCTGGTCCTGGTCCCGTTTTCCAGGGCGCTTTCTTCTCTCCTCAAACACTGAGCCTTGCGTCCTGCCCTGGGCCTTTCAACACCAGTTACGACCCCCAACTCACACCCCTCGGCCTTCCTGCCCCCTGCCCCCTTCCGGTCCTGGAGCCACCAGCCTGGGGATTTCAACTCACACCCCTCGGCCTTCCTGCCCCCTGCCCCCTGTCCCCTTCCGGTCCTGGAGTCACCAGCCTGGGGATTCGTGGGAGGAGGGAGGCTGGAGTGTTGGGCAAAGAACCCTGGGGCCCGCTGCTGCTCGTCTTAGCGAGGTCAGATGTCGGTTACAGCTGGACGGGGCCGCAGGGAAAGGGGGCAGAGCAGGGAGGCCCCACTTACCCAGCCCCCGCCCCACAGATCTAGACAGACCCAAGGTCCTTGCCTAGCCACACCCCTTCCCGGACAAGCCCCGCCCATAAAACTCCGCCCCGCCCCGCCCCGCCTCACCTTCTCCAGCAGCATGCTGCCCCGCTCCTTCAGCAGGCAGTTGATCATGACTGTAGCCGCTCGGGAGCAGTTCTTGTCGGGGTCTCCCAGGCTCTCAAACAGGGTGAGCAAGAGGTTGATGAGCTGATCCGGCGGGAGGCGCTTCGCGATGATCTAGGAAGAGGGCTGTGCGTCAGCAGAGCAGAGGAAGGGCTTCCAGACATAGCACCTCTGGGCGGTGCCAGCGCCATTCAGCCTTCAGGTCCCTCCAGCCTCAACACCCTCTTCCTGGCCCTGCGCTGTCAGGAGCTCCTGCCGGGTGCCAGGGGCTGTGGCCCAGTCACAGAAGCCCCAACTCCCCACTGGAGCCTGGTGCTCCCATCCCTGTGCCCCAAGCCCACTGCCCTGTGCTGCACCCCGTCCAGCGCCCGGCACCCCGCGCCCACGATGCAAGTCCCTCCCAGCCCAGACCACGAGCGGCCTCCCTCTGTGGGTGCCTGCAGGTACCTGAGCGATGCTGTGGCAGGCGTGGAAGAGGATGGCAGGGTCGGGGTGCACAAGACCGTCTCTGAGGGTGAGGAGCCGCTCGGCCACGTCGTCCCGGTAGTCACGGGAGAAGCCTGCGGAGGCAGGAGGCACGTGGAGCTGGGCAGGACCTCCCTGGCCACCCGGGGCCCAGACTGCTCCTCATCCCTCCGGCACCTCTGCCCAGCCAGAGGCTCACCCTCGTAGCCCAGCTGGAGGTAGAGCAGGGAGTAGACACAGCTCACGGCCTCCTGGCGGGTGGCAGGCCACAGGTCCGCACACCGTGGGGAGAAGAGGCCGACGAGGAGGCCCAGGTTGTGGAAGGGCACCAGGGCCTGGAGAGGAGGGGTGGGAGGTGCTGTGGGGACACTGGGGCGGGGGGCAGCCAGAGAGGGGAGCTGGGGCCCTGGGGATGTAGGGGGTGGGCAGGTGCTGCCTGTACCACTTAGGCCCAGCTGTGGACCCAGCTCAGACCATACACAGTCTACTGGGGCACCTAAGAGGGGACACAGGGCAGGGCCAAGCAGGAGACAAAGATGGAGCCCCACAGGCAGCAGAGGGGGCAGGGCTCTGATGAGTCCACCAACCCCCATGGGAAGCCCCCTCCCCCAGAGGGCAAATCCCACAGGGGAGGGAAACTGCAGGCCCCTTCACCCTCGCTGGTCCTGGTCCCGTTTTCCAGGGCGCTTTCTTCTCTCCTCAAACACTGAGCCTTGCGTCCTGCCCTGGGCCTTTCAACACCAGTTACGACCCCCAACTCACACCCCTCGGCCTTCCTGCCCCCTGCCCCCTTCCGGTCCTGGAGCCACCAGCCTGGGGATTTGTGGGAGGAGGGAGGCTGGAGTGTTGGGCAAAGAACCCTGGGGCCCGCTGCTGCTCGTCTTAGCGAGGTCAGATGTCGGTTACAGCTGGACGGGGTCCTGTGAAGACCAGGCACGAGAGCCCGAGGGGGAAAGCCTGGCCATGCACACACGGAAGGCAAGAGCCATTGGGAGACCTGGCAGATCTGGCCACATGAAGAATGAAAGCTTGGGCACATTTTTAAAAAATAGTAAAACAGCAAGAGAAAAAGCCTACAATCACCCTGATTGATGGAAAAAAGGCATCTGGCAACCTCGTCTGTGCTCCTGATAAAAGTCCTCATTAAGACCTTGGCCGGGTAGCTCAGTGGGTTGGAGCGCCGTCCCGAATGCCAAGGCTGCAGGTGTGACCCCTGGTCAGCACACATGCAAGCAGCATCCAAGGGACGCAGAAATCAGTGGGACAACAAATGGAGGGCTCACTCTCTCTCTCCCCTTTTCTCTCTCAAATCAATAAATTTCAAAATCAAAGTCCTCATTCAAATGTGTGGATGTGTGGAGCATGAGAAAGAGTAAACGTGCCCAGCAGGTCAAGCCTTGGGTTCAGCAGCGAAACTTCCCAGGAGGGGGTGTTGTCTCGTCGCGTCCCCAGCGTGCTGGACGGAGAAGGGACGAAGGTGCAAGTACCAGAGGGAAAGCCAAAGCCCCAGCGTTTGAAAGGGGATATGCAGCCTGGGACGACCATCTGAGAAGCACAGGAAACTGGCTAAAAGCTCATCACAAGTAACAGAGGAGTCTTGCAAACTCCAGTTCCCTCCATAGCAACAATCAGCAGTACTTAGGCCCCTGAGAACAGTGACACTGACAACCACCGCTACCCTGGGGCGGGCTGGAGGCGCCCACCCTCACCGCCGCTGCTGGCGCAACCACTGTCATCGGGTTCCGTCACAACTGCCACAGGAGTGCCAGGGCTGTGCCACAGGAACCCCAAACCACCTGGATGACGGCCTCGTAGGACACTGGAATTCTGGGAGAGCGCACACACGAGCTCCGAGTGTCTCACCAAACACTGAAATGCACACGCTGGCTCTCAGGCTGCTCCAACCACCCGCGGAGCTGTCCCCGTCTCCGCCTTTTCCAAACATCCCCTGTGGTCAGCTCCGTCTTTGCCTACCTGCTGCTTCTGCCTCCAAAGCCCTCATCTTCTCCTCTACACCCCGCTCCCCAGCACACGTTCCCTCACTCGGGGACCATAATACACATCAGTCCTGGGTGACATGTGGGCTCCGTCAGACTGAACTCCGAGTGGCCAGCCCCGAGGACACTCCTGGCCCTGATCGGCCTCTGTCCACTGTCGGTGTGGGATGAGCCTGGGGTGGGGGCTCGATGACAGCCGGGAAGCCCGCTGAGTGCTTGGGGACAGGCGGGCAGCCGACGCAGGCCCCAACCATGGGATCCAGGAATGGGACGGCCAGGAAGGTGGGGGCGGAGTGTGGTGGGGGCAGCTGTGTGGTCACTGCCTGTTACTCACACTGACGTGCAGGTGCTCCAGGAAGAACTGCAGCAGACAAGCGCTCAGGCCCAGCGCCCGCACCCGCTCGTAGCCCCGCGGGGACTTGATCCACGGGCTCAGGTGCTGGGGAAGATGGGGGTTTCACACGGGTGCCCAGGGGGACAGCCCAGGAGGCAGGGGCCTGTGCGCAGTGGGCAGGTCAGCGGCCCTGCCAGGCCACCCTTCCAAGCTTCAGGGGCCAGCAGGCCACATCAGGGTGGGTCACCACAGCTGCAGCCTGTCCTGCTGGCCTGGATCACACACATGGCCCCCAGGTGGACCCAGAGCAAGCTGGGCCTACAGAGGGAGGGGTGTTCCCAGGGAGGGAGACAGCATGGCCACCACCTGCCATCCCGGCGTCTCGATGGCCCCAGACGATCAGAAGCTCACATCTGGGGCACCTGCAGGTCTCTGCGTCCCAGAACCATGAGATGAAGGAAATTCGGGAATGGGCTCCAGGCCCATCTGGGTGAGGGCCCACCCCACCTGCACACCTACCCACAAACCCCAGTTGCAGAAAGCACCAAATGGCCCCTGCGCTGCCCTGGGGCAAGGCGGGCCCTGAGAAACAATGGAGGGTTGGCTGCCAGGTGCCCACTCCCCCGGACAGTGCACCCCATTGCACACCTCCACCATGAGCTGCAGGCCCTGGGGGGTCATGTTCCGCCGAAGGATGCTCCTCAGCAGATCCTCAAGGGCGTGCATGGTGTCCAGGTACAGGAACTGGAGGGAGGGAAGGGGGCGCCGGCCCACCAGTGACCACACCGCCCACCGCAGCCTCTTCTCTGCCCCCCACAGACATGGGCGGGGGCAAGGGGCACATGGAGATACCTCCTGGGGGCCACCCTCCCCCTCGGGCTCGGGCGGCACAGCCATGACGCTGTGCAGACAGCTGTGGATTATGTCCGACTGCACCTGCTCTTCCAGCTCAGGCTCCAGGGAGCTGAGGGGTAAGTTAAGGGTGGGGTCTGTCCAGCCACACACACCCTCACGTGACCCTGTGCCCTCACCCCAGGAGCCCATGCCCAGAGGAAAGGATACACCAGGTGGGTGCAGGCGAGCATGGCCTTCTTCCGAATGGGTGTTCGCAAGGAGTCTGGGGGCTCTGCCTTGATGAAGTCCTGAGGGGCAATACGTGACAGCCCTGAGCCAAAGCACCGGCTCTCCTCCCCATCCAGCTCCCATCAGGCTGTGCCAAGTAGGTGCTGGGCCCTCACTGCACATGCCCCAGCCTCCCCAGACCCACCTCCCCTCGTCCAAGTCAGCGCCCTGCAGCCACCCCAGGCACGCCAGACCCGTGCGGCCTCACCATCATCTGGGCCACCAGCTCCGCCTTCCTCGTGAAGTGGAAGGAGCCGGCCTGCGCACTGCTGCAGATGGCCTGGCACACCATGCACACGCTCTGGACAAGGCACAGCTGCAGGCCCGGGTCCTGCAGGGACAGCAGGCTGCAGGAAGCCGCCGACACCTGCTCCCCAGCCACTGCCCCTGGGTCCACAGGGCTGAGCCCATAAAGGAGGCTGCCCACAGCAAGAGGCCAGACCACACGCCCCTGTTCTTAAGGGTTTGTCAAAGCCACAAGGACAAGAGGGCGCCTGTGAAGGCACCTTGAGGCACTCAGCTCCCTGCCTGGCCCAGGCCCTGAGGCCCCTGGTCATGGCCGTGGGCAGGCCCTACAGGCAGATGGTGAGCTCTGTCCCATGTCCCCTGCATCCTGTGGCTGGAAGGGCCCCCGAGGTGGAAGGAGGAAGCACACCCAAGAAGAACCCCACCAGATGGGGATGCCCCTGCCTGTCCCACCAACTGGCCTCTGAGGGTTTGGGGAAGGTAGTGAGGACAGCTGTCCAGGGGCATGGGTGGTGCCCCCCCACTCTAATGGGCTGAGGGGGACAACTCTTAGGACAGCCCCTCCCCCAGCAACCCTAGGAGAACAGAGCGTCTGTCTTTGAGGCGAGGGCCCGGTGGTCACAGAGGGGCTTCCGGGTTAGTGCCAGCGGTCCCAGCAGGAAACATGTTAGTGAGGCCAGAGGCCACTGTCGCTGGCTCAGAGCTTAGCCTTTTCCCGGAGCAGCTGTGAGGCCGGCCCGGTGAACATCGGGGAGCGGAGCCAGGAGAGGGACTGAGGTCTGCAGCTCCCTGCCCTGCCTGCCAACACTACTCAAGGGGCAGAGGCCCTCTCTTCCCACTGCCATCCAGGGCCGGGCCAGAGTGGGGAGAGGCTGCTCCAAGGTACATGAGGGCGCCCCCCTGGCTCCTCCCGTGAAGCCCAGCCCAGCCCAGCAGAGAGAGAAAAGCACAGTCCACGCTCATCTCCTACACACTGTACCTTGGTCTCTACCTTTATTCCCAGAACCTGAACAACAAAAAGTGAGAGGCATTAAAATGTGCGATGCCAGGTCGTGGCGTCAGTGCCCGCCCTGGACGCTCGCCCTGTGCCCACCTTGGTGCTGAAGCACTGAAACATGTTCCGCAGGATGTCGGACTCGGCCCTGGCCAGCACCAGCTCGCGGGGGGCCTGCGCCGCCACATGCCCGTAGCACAGGATCAGGGTGCCCTTCACTTTGTCCACGTCGTTATCGCTCCGGTCCTGGGGGGTGGGGGACAGCAGGCCTCAATCACACAGTCAGCCCCTCTGTCCCATTCCGCATCCCACACCCCACACAGGAGGCCTCCCACGCAAGCCCCAAGTCCCTCTGGAAGAAGGCAGGGCTGCCAGCAACATCAAAGGCTTAACCAACCACACCAGCCCTAGGGAGAGCCCCTCCATTGGGAACAGCAGGACAAGCCAGATCTAGGCTCTTTGGGCACCAAGGGACAGAGATCAAAGGTCTGAACAGGGAACAAGGTGGGAGGGTCAAGCAGGAGGAAGCCGAGCCAGGGTCTCTTCTGTCCTTGGGGCCTGCCCACACCTACACACACTCAAGTGTGGGCCGGCCCCATGCAAGCAGCCCAGCCCTGAGAGCCTGTGACTGGGACAGGCCTCGGGTGCAGGCACCCAACCCTCCTGTAATTGTTTTGGCAAGAACGCAGCCTCTACCGGCCACCAGGGGGCAGAGATGAACAGACAGCCAGGGGAGGCGGCAGCTTTCATCCTGCCACCCAGACTGGGGGAAGGCTGGGTGCCCCTTGTCACTGGCTGAGGGGGAACCCACACTCAGTTGCCCCACCCACAAGGAAGCAGAGGCAGGATGCAGCTCCCCACCCCACCCCTGGCCTGCAGGGAACCCAGAGCCAAGCCGCCCCACCACCCCAGACACTAGAACCCAGGCCAGTCCCACCAGACCTCCTCCCCGGACCGACTGCTGCACCTTAAAAATGTTGAAGATGCCGATGGATTTTCTGAACACATCCGACCTCACAAAGTCCTCCAGCTGGGCCAGGGTGTCGTCCAGGTGGGAGATGGCACAGATCCCAAAGCAACAGGCCAGGCCCTGGGGAGGTGCATGGGGCACTCACACCGGGCAGGGACAGACAGGGGCTTGGGGGTGAGGACAGGAGGAGCATGCATTATGCATGCACACTGCACACACCATAGGGCTGCATCTGTGCACAGCACACACGTATGCACTCACACTCACTAGTGCCTAAGGGAGGACAGTGAGCACTGCCAGCCAGCCGTGGGCCCAGGGCTTTGGGGGTGGGGGGGGTGCTGGCACCTCGCGCTCGGCCTCCTCCTGGTATCTGGCTGTCTCCAGCAGCTCCTGCAGGAGTTTCCTCACCACGTCCTTACTGGAAGCAGCACCCAGGGTGGTCCCCACACATTTGTACAGGAAGTTCTGCAGCAAACCAGGGCGTGCACTGTGCGGGTGCCGGTGGAGGGCGGCCCGGCACTGCCAGCCAACGTGGGAGGGGCTGTTGGGAACCCGTGGTTCTGGCCACTGCCTGAGCGGGGAGTCTCCAGCCACCAGCCACTATGAGGCGGCTCATAGGCCTTCTCTTCTCAGCTCTGCCAGAGCCACAAGGGCCCAGAGGTGGGCTCAGGCACCAAGTGACGCAGAATCTAAGCCCAGGAACTTGGACCGAAGGACTATGCCCAGAAAACCCCAGCAGGCTATTCGCCCCCACTTTCCCAGGGCACCTTCTCTTGGACCCCTCTCATATCTTCCCCTTGGGCTTCCTCCCCCCACACACACCTCCTGGGTTTCCTCCCCCCCGCCCCCA
>NW_005357294.1:477326-478082 GCF_000412655.1 Myotis brandtii | reverse complement strand
CCTTCTCCTGGGGCTCCCCCCCCCACACCTTCTCCTGGGGCGTCCCGTTGTAGCAGGGTAGCTGCTTGCACATCTCCAGGCTCAGCTGGCAGATCCATGTGTTGTCAGACACGACAGCAAGACTGTCCCGAAGGAACTGCAGGCAGGAGCAACAGGGAGGCTGGGAACTTGGCCTCCCAAAACAGGCTGGGGAGGGTGGTCCTGTGCCATGGTTCTGAATGGTGGGGGGTGACCCTTGAGTCCAGGCAGACATGCAATGAGTGAGGGTGCGGACAGCTCTGGGCCAGGCAATGGAAGACAGAAGGCGCCGTGGCCAGGCAGCTCAAAGCCCCTGTAATCTGGCTGTCACAGCAGGACGGCAACCTGTGACAGTCCTCACCCAGACACCCATCTGTCCCACCCCAGGCAGGCCACTCAGTCAAGGCAGGTGTCACAACCCTAGAAAGCTACAGCCCCCCAGCTCTCCCCACCCAGGCTGGGCACCCCTCGGTCTCTTCTCCCATCTCTCACCACCAGCAGCTTTTCCTCCCATTCCTTCTGTGACAGGGTCTTCTCAGTATGTTCTGAAATGACAACCACCAGTCAGCCTGCCAGGCAGGACCGTCAAACAGACAAGAACACCCAGCACAGGCCCCGCCCAGCACCCCCACCTGACTCAGGCCCCTCCCAGCACCCCCACCTGGCTCAGGCCCCGCCCAGCACCCCCACCTGGCTCAGGCCCCGCCCAGCACCCCCACCTGGCTCAGGCCCCTCCCA
>NW_005357294.1:467136-468156 GCF_000412655.1 Myotis brandtii | reverse complement strand
GCCCCTCCCAGCACCCCCACCTGACTCAGGCCCCGTCCAGCACCCCCACCTGGCTCAGGCCCCGCCCCATCTTCCAGAGCACAAAGGAAACCCAGAGGGGCCCACACCCAGATGCTCCCGAATGACAGTGACACCAGCAGGAGCACCCTTGGGTCTCTAGACCCTCTTTGAACCCCAGTGGAGGCTACTTCTACTCAATTAGGGAACCCTGGTCCTCACAGGCCAGAGCTGCCCTGACAGGCATAGAGGGGTGCAGGGCCCCCACCTCCGGGGCCTCACCTTCCAGGTACTCCAGCAGCAGGGCGATGGTCGTCGCCCACCGCTGACCCAGCGAAGGGTGGATGTCCCGATGCAGGACGTTCAGGAGGCAGAGCGAGGCCGCCCCACGGCCACCCCCCAGGTAGGGGCTGGAAGACACGGTCTGCAGAGGTGCAGGTGGGAGCTCGCGGCTATGCCGGACCAAAAGGCCACCCACATGGTACTGGGGTGGAGGCAACAAGCCCCCCAAGACACAGCTCCCCATACCCAAGTGGGATGCCTGTCTGGCCCCCATTGCGAGGCAGTGTTCTTTGCTCGGCCATGACGGCACCGCGAGCACCGGGGACCCAGGGACAGAGGGGAGCGCCCACTCCTCTCCCGATCCCTCGGAGGGAGCCGCATCGCTCACCAGAAGCCTCGTGGCTATGGCGTATGGAGATGGCAGGGTCACTGCAAGAGAGACAGGACGCTGGCTGCGCACACTGGCTGCGCACACTGGCTGCGCACCGTTGCCGTCATACTGGATGAGGGGGGCCTCAGCCGCTGCCTCCTGCCTCTTCTGGGCCAAGTGCACGAGGCTCCGGCAGAGCGGGGTCAGCGCCCCCGTGAAGCGCACGGGGGTGAGGAACTGGAGCAGGTGCGGCCAGAGGACCTAGGGGCAGTGCCATGGTCAGTAGAGCGGCCGTGGGGGCCACAGCCTTGGGGAGGCTCCCCACCACCCCACCCCCGCAGGCCTCGCGGAGCTCAGGAGGCTTGGCCAGT
>NW_005357294.1:456770-467078 GCF_000412655.1 Myotis brandtii | reverse complement strand
GGGGCGCACACTCACATCGCTCATCCTGTCCACGGTGGTGCTGACCAGGTAGAGGGTGCTGACGCTGATGTCCCGCACGCTGTCCGCCGGGGGCTCCACCTCGCCGCTGGGCTTCTGATGCTGGGGGCGGGGCGGGGCAGGACCCAAGGTTACCGGGCCATGGGCTCTGGGCCGTGAGGTCAGACCCTGCCCAGCCACCACCCAGGGGAGCCCCGCGTCCCCATGGACGGGAAATGCAGTCTGCACTAAACTCGCCCAAGAAAGCAGGCTCACGGGTAGGTCTAGTCTCCAAAGTAAAGGAAGCCCTGCGCGTGTCCTGTGGGCCACTGGCCGCCTGAGGAGTCACCTCACCCCCGACGCTGGCCCTGCTGACATGGGCAGAAATGGGGGGCCTTCCTGGAGACGTCACCACCTGAGAACACGCCCACTTCGACCAGGAACAGACTACAACCTCCGGACAGTGTGGGGCCTCCGAGAAGCCTGCATCCGAGAGGGACCAGCTTCCCAGGGCTCTGCCTGCCCGGCCACGCCCGCTCTGAAGCACCAGCGCCCAGCACCACACTCAGCAGCGGCACTGGCTGCGGGGACTGTTGACACCTCTCACGGGATGTCAAAGCCAAGCAGCCACACCAGGGAAATGTAGGCCTGGAATGGAATTCTTAAAGCTCACTCTAAAAATACACCAAATACACAAAACAACCTGGAAGGCCTGACCACCCATTAGGCCAAAACAAGTATCTGAACAGACTCAAAAGCGGAACTCTACCTCGCCAGACTCAATGCAGATGACGCAATAAAATTACAAATCCACAATAGCCTGAAAAGCCGTTCCTCTAGAAAATGTTAAATATCCTAAGAGAAACTTTGGGTTGATAAAGAACCCAAACAGGAATTGCAAACTACCCGACAGTGGACACCGAGACCACATCGAAGTCCATCAGGAGCAGAAACATGAGGACACAGACAAGAACATACTTACCCTGAAGAACATACTAGTGTCTTTCAAAAGGCAGAGTTTTAATATTTCAGAAGCCCAGTTAATCGCTTTGTTTTTGTAATTTATAGAGCATGCTAGTTAGTAAATCCTCGCTTAACCCCAGGGCTTTCTCCTATGTCATCTTCCAGAAGTTTTAAGTTTTAGGTTTTAGATTTAGGTCCAGGATCCATTTTGAATATTAATTTTTGTTTGAATATTAAGTTTTGTTTTGCCTGAGGTTCATTATTTTGCATATTTGTCCAATTGTTTCAGCGCCACTGTTAAGAATATAAAGACACCATGCAACAGAGTTGTCAGAACATATTTACAAACCCCAAATCTGACCGAAAACTTGTACCCAGAATACGTAGAGAACACTCACTACTCAAGAACAAGGAAACACACAATCCAACTCAAACACAGGCAGCGGCTGTGACCAGACAATCGGAGAAGATATATGGGGCACGTGAGCGCCTGAGACCAGGCCCAGAGCGGGAGGGCGACCAGGCCCTGTGCGCCCCAAGGCTGGCGGCAGGGATGGCGTGACCACCCCGCAGTGCCTGTTTCTTCCACCAGGGTCTAGCTTGCTCTCCCTCCAGAAGAAAAGTGGGGTCTGCTTAGTAACATTTTAAATAGAAAAGCCTTAAAGAGAGCCCCGTGCCTGTTCCGTCTCTCCTGTCTGAGGAATGACCACTGGGGAGCAGAGGCCCCTACTGACTAAGAAAGCGCTGGGCCCACTCTGCCTGCCCCCACCTGGGGCCACGCACCTTCTGGTGCCCACTCTCCAGCAGAGCTGACAGGTCCCAGCCCCAGCAGGTGGTGGGGCCCTTACCTGGGCTTCGGGGGGCAGTGCACACTGCTGCACGATGTACTCCAGCATCGCCTCGCCCCCAGGCTGCTCCAGGTAGCCATGGTGGGCCATGGCGCTGATTACCTGCACCACCGCCCGCTTCACCTGCACAGAGGGACAGGCCTGCACAGTCCAGTCTGGACACAGGGATCTCACCCCTTTTTCTGCCTGCACCTGTGCCTTTCTCACAGCTCCTCAAAGGTGTCTCACATTCGGGGCTGGGCTCCTCCTACCCCCTCCCCTGCTCTGTCTCACCCTTCAGAGGGAGGTCCCTCAGTCACCAAAACTCCCCCGGGAGTCCTGAACCTGCCTTCCAGCCCCTCAGTGGCTCCACCTGAGGGCACGGCCAGGTCACTTCCTCCAGGGCCACATAGCTCCAGCTCAGCCTTCAAGGGGCTGGCAACTGAGGTCTACATGATGGCAGTCCGATAAAGACCCTGGATGAAGGCCAGGGGCCCCCAGAGTGGCAGCCTCTGTGCAGTCGCATCCCTGCCCACGATTCCACGGGGCTCACATCCCACCCTTGTGGGCCTGCCCCACGTGCTTCCTTCACAGCTGAGGCTGCTCTGTCTTTTCACTGTAATGAGCCATGACTGAGGATGGCAGCTCTCGTGGGTTCTGGGGTCCTTCTAGAGAATTCTCCAACCTGAGGGTGGTGTTGGGACCAGTGCCTAACTTCATGCCTGGGAACTGTGTCAGGAGCAAGGCGTGGGACGCCCAGACACACACCACCGGTGCACACTGATGCTGAGGGCCGGCTGAGGGCCGCACCCGGGCCGCTGGCCGCGCCCCTTACCTTGCTGTTGGGGTCCAGAAGGGGAAGCCTCATAGAGGAGAGGATGAAGGGCTTCTTAACTTCCATTTGAGCAGCTGCAAGAAACAAACAGGTGGCTCAGCCTCCCCATTGAGACCAAGGCCAGCTGGCCTGTTCACCACCAAGAGTCCCAAGGCCCTGTGGCTGGGGTCCAGCCTCAGCATGGCCCTCCACGTGGAGGCGAGGGGAGTGTACAAGCAAAACCCACCACTTCTCTCCAGGAGACAAATAACATTTTTTCCCATTAAAAAGCTAGAAAGGTTGGCAGTTTAGGGCAATAGGACAGTCAAGGAAGTGTGAGCCAAAAATTTTATAACCAACAAAACTGACCAAGTATAAAGGCCCAACGATTCTCTCTCATCATTGATGTTTCAGTCTCTCTTTCCCTCTCCCTTCTCCTCTGAAATCAATTTAAAAATATGTTTTAAAAATATAGAAGATGGGCAAAGATGATACAAACCATAGAAAGTCCCAAACAAGAATTCTGAAACAATGCAGTGGGGGTTCCTTATTCAGGAGTCAGTGTGCTGCAGGATGGGTCTGTTTGGGCTGCCACTGTCCCCTGTCCCTGCCCCTCCCCAAGCTGCCTCACATCCACGGTGCTGTTAGCACCCCGGCCCGACCCTGACCCTCACGGGACGGGGTCAGCACCCTTGCTCCTTAGCAGGCCAAAGAGAAGACCCTGCCGACACAGGGCCACGTGAGGCCTCCATCACCTCTGCTCGCCTCTGCAGCCTGTTCATGTTAAAAAGCCCTCCCAGCCCACGGACTGCAGGCCTCACGTGGCCTCTGCACGCAGGCGGTAGCCGGGCAGTTCAAGCAGCATTGAGAACACAACTCGGTGCGAAATAGGCTCCAGCTCCATGCTGGACAAATCAGCCGTCAAAGCAGGAAACCTGGAACCTTCCATCCTACTGTGAGGAAACCGTCAGACACAAGCAGACATAGGGACATTCTACAGGACAGCTGGCCCCACTTCCCCGAAGGCCCATCCAAGAGGCAGCTGACCAGCGTGCGACCATCAGATTCTTCAGTAACAATGAGTGAGGCCAGAAGAAAGAGAAGGAGCGAGCACCACTCCTAGGGACCTGGAGGAACCAGCCATGGTCCTCCAGGCAGCTGCTGCAGACGTGGTCTGTCTCATCGTGTGACCCTAGGCCAGCCGTGGGCAAACTACGTCCCGCGGGCCGGATCCGGCCCGTTTGAAATGAATAAAACTAAAAAAAAAAAAAAAGACCGTACCCTTTTATGTAATGATGTTTACTTTGAATTTATATTAGTTCACACAAACACTCCATCCATGCTTTTGTTCCGGCCCTCCGGTCCAGTTTAAGAACCCATTGTGGCCCTCGAGTCAAAAAGTTTGCCCACCCCTGGCCTAGGCCATCCATTCACGGCCTGGGGTCAGGATGCAGCATCCAGCATCTGCAGCCAGTGTCGGTGTCAGAGGCAAACCTTTCAAAATGTTCGCAACTTTGCAAAATTGGAAGTTGGGAACAATTCTAAAGAATTCAAAGCGAGACGCCCCTCACCAGCTTCTCGGCCCTGCCCTGTGCACTCACCAGCTGAGTTGATGATGTGCCTCAGAACCTGCAGGGTGCCCACACGGGTCCTCTCATTGCTGGTGTCCAGCTTGGGCAGCAGGAAGGCCAGCAGGCGTTCGGGCGAGCAGCATGCTGCAGGGGAACGCACAGACAGTAAGGATTGGCCCCTGCTCCTTGCTGCCTACACCTCCAAACCTGCCAGCAGGGGGCACACTTGGGACTGAGGCCCTTGCAGCCCCACCCAGGCCCAGGCAGAGGTGGACCCACGCTGAGGCTGCTACCAGGCCCAGGCCCGGACCAGTCAGCCACTCACCCAGCACTGTGAAGCAGCGCAGCACCTCCTTCTGGTTGCTCGTCACCAGGGGACTGGAAGTCTCCACAGGCACACAGATCTGCGGCCAGGGACAGGGGTGACGATGGCACTGCCGCCCCGCGCCTGGCTGGGCGGAAGGGCAGGCCACGTGCTCCTGACAAAGCACCCAGCTCACACACTGCTGAGGGCGGGACAGGGAGGCTGACGGGATTTCCGAGCACACAGCTGGGCTGTCTCGAGGGGAAGGAGTTTGCCAGCCTCAGTAGAGCCCAGCTTGTGAGCCAGAGAGGTGATTGACATTCAGGGAAGCCCTGACCCATAGGCCCTGCCCATCTGTGCTCAGCCAGTTCTCGGAGCTGGAGAAGCAGGTGCTGCACTAGAGTTCCCGTTGTAGAGCCCTGACCTGGTCCCAAAAGGCCCTCCTCCTGCCCGCTCTGCTGAGACGCTCTCACTCTGGAAGAGGAGAGCCAGGTCCTGAGGACTCTCAATCAGTCCTAAGCAGAGCCGTGCGGCCAGGAACCACGCCTCTGCCTGCAGCCACGAGAGGAGCCGTGGGAGCAGAGTCTGGGAGCCCAGCAGGGAGGGCAACCACCCAGGACCCAGTCAGAGCCTCTGGCAGCTGCTCTGGGGTGTCTGGCCACGTGACTGTGAGATACATAGTTTCTGTTTAAGGTGCTACGTTTTACAGTCACCAGTTACAGTAGCAACTAATGCAAATTGGTGGTCACGTGGAAGAAAGGCAAACCTGGATTCTCACTCGCTTTTCCCTAAAAGAAATTCCGGCGGATTCAACAACACAAGTACAAGGAAACGGGAGAATCTGACAAGCAAGTGTGGGGTCAAGGGGCTGAGTATAAGGAAACCTGAGTGTAAAACAGAAGACAGATTAAGGATGACGTGAAAATTATGTTGCAAACAAATATCATAAACAGCCCCAAAATAAAGGACTTCTTTTTTTCTTTTGTCCTTTCCACGGATCACTGCTGGTGAGAGGAATGCTGTTGATGTGTCTGGTTAGTTCTAAGTGGGTGCACTGACTCAGTGCCCACGTGAATGGTTTCTGGATAACAGCCATCCACACAGGAACCACTGAGTGCTCACAAGTGACAGGAGCTGCTCTAGGGGTGGACACAGCTGTGAGCAACAGACAGAACCCAGCCTCACACAGGGGTCCTTCTGGCGGGAGGGCCAGCGAGCAGTCACTGATATAGTTGACCCCTGAACTCGCGGCGTCAGGGGCGCTGACCCCCGAGCAGTCAAAAATCCACACATAACTTCAACTACCCAAAAACTTACTAATAGCCCATTGCGACCGGAAGCCTTACCAATACCATAAACAGGGATGAAAACACACTTTGTAAGTTACCTGACTGGAGGCCAAAAACTTTTAAAGATGTGATTTAAAAAGTATAGAAGAGCTGGGCTGGTGTGGGTCAGTGGTTGAGCATGAACCAGGAGATCACGGTTCGATTCCCAGTCAAGGCACAGGCCCGGGTTGCAGACTCAATCCCCAGTGGGGGGCAAGTAGGAGGCAGCCGATCAATGATTCTCTCTCATCATCATTGTTTCTATCTCTCTCTCCCTTCCTCTGAAATCAACAAAAAATATTTTTTAAAAATAAATAAATAAATAAATAAATACAATAAAAATAAAAGTAAAAGGAGGTCAGAACCAAGGGGAAACACAAAGCGGGGACCAGGACTAGGGAGAAATGATAAGGACAGTCCCTCCTCTCACCGAGCCACACGTCCCATTTGTCTCCCTCCTCCTAGAACTGGGACGAGTGCGGTCTTTATGCCCTTGACCCTGATGGGAATGTGCCTGTCTCCCACTCAGTAGGACGCACGCGGAGGGTGTGGGTAAACAAACTTTATCAAGTTAAAGGAAGTCCTCTCGGATCCCAGCAGCTGGCAGTTCTAAGGATAACTGAGTGCTGACCTTTCTCGGCATCGACTGAGGTCAGAGGCTATTTCCCCTGATCCATGTCCATGTGACACAGAAGCCCCTGCCAAGTTCCCATGACCTCCACACCTCTCCCTGGACCAGGCCCTCCCAGGGCCCCCCAGAGTGCTCCCTGCAACTCACCCCGTGCCAGTGTGCCCTCCACAGGCACACCCCCAGCACCACTCCTGCAGCCTACCTGAGCGTGCAGAGCGGCCAGGAGCGAATCCAGCTGGACCTCCAGCGTGCGGCTGCCCACGCTCACTGCCGCCTCGAGGATCTGGCCCAGGCTCTGCTGGGCAGAGGGGCCGTCAGTCCCGCCTGAAGCCCCCAGCCCTGTCCCCACCTCTACAAGTCAGAGGGAGGGGAGGGATCAGGAAAGGGGACATGGGGAGAGGCCGTAGTGCAGGTTCCCGGCTGCTGTCCAGTGCAGGTGGGAGAAATGTGTCCGGTCCCCACGACCACTGAACCTGAGCGGCTCAGGGCACTCCTGCTCCCATCGGAGGGGATGTTCTTTACCAGACCCTGGCTGAGCTCTCACCTTGGACACGTGGGAGGTCTCGGCGTGCTTCTTGTAGAGGGCAAGGACTCCGGGCAGGAGCTTGGGGAGCTGCTCCTCCAGCTTCTCACTGGGCAGCAAGTGGCTCATGGGTCCCAGGGCCTCCACCACAGCGAGCCGGAGCTGAAGGGGAAGCAGGACAAACCATGCGGCAATGCTCACAGCCCACCGGGGACAGAGTGGCAAAGAGCTCATTCACCAAGAACCCAGGGTTGATGGGAGGAAACCACATGACAGGGTCCGAATGGGGCTAGGCCACGTACTGTCGCCACTCCTCGCCCTCCCCCAAGGCATCATGGGGTGAGGACGGGAGGTGGTGTCCATGGCAACTGGGGCTCAGAAATCAGTGCACTCTGAGAGGACCTGCAGGTGAGACTGCACAGGGCACGTCTCCTCCCTGATGAGATCCCCACCTCCTGACTGAAGGGCACTGGATGGGACAGGTGTACACAGATAGCCCCATCCCTCCCCGCAGAAGAGCAGAGGAGCCCAGGCAGTGGGAGGGGCCTGGGTGGGCAGGCTTGCGGGGAGGGGGTGGCCAGCAAGGTGAGGCATACTTTGGCTTCGCGGCTCTGCAGCCAGTGGTGAAAGAGGGTGTCATAGGCACTGCTGATGTCGGAGGCAAAGGTGTCCTTCCTGACTGTGGGGTCTGGGGCTTGGTCCAGGTTGGCCAAGTACTCAAGGGTGCTCTCGCTGAAGCGCTGCAGGGCTGTGGCAACCGGGTGGTGAGTGGCGAGCGGACACGGGCTTCACACCTAGTGTGCGTGCTGTCCCTTCCAAACCGATGACCACCCCAGAGCACCATCCAGGCTGGGATTCCTGGACTACACTGGGCAAGCACTGTCCCCCCAAGTTCATGTCCAAGCCCTCAGGATAGGGCCTTTTTTGGAAATAGGGTCTTTGCAGATATAATGAGTTAAAACGTGGTCACAGTGGGGTGGACCCTAATACAATAGGACTGTGTCCTCATAAGACGAGAACACAGACACAGGGAGACCAGTCACCCTTCCTCTCACTGTCCTGCCCTACTCCTGAAGCCTGAAGGACCCATGGCCCCCACAAAGGGGTCCTGAAGACAAAAGGCCAAGGAAAGGTCAGGCAGCACCCAGCCCCCACCCTTTAAAGACCCCAGCTGCCCTGGAGGCCCCGACTTACCACAGCAGAACACCACCCTCATGGAATCGTGCTTGGCCATGCCCAGCATGGGCAGCATGGTGCTCAGAACAGACGTCAGGAAGGGCACCATGCCGAACACTGCAACAGACGGGCGTCACAGCAGCCCTGCACCACACCTGCCTGTCTCTCCCACACCCTGTGCCCACCACACGCTGTAGGGCCTTGAGCTCTTTCTGCTCAGCCCAGGGCAGGTGGCAAGGCTGCTGAGACAGGAGGAACCGAGGTGCCAGCAGGGCTCAGAGGAACTCACGGCTTGCTCGAGAACGTGGGTGAAGGGGTGGAGGCCAAGTCGACACCTACCATTGAAGACCGAGAGGTTGGCTAACGTCTGCACCACGAAGCAGTGCGGCAGGACCCCGGGCTGGAACTTGCCCAGCATCTCCTCCATCACCATGCCAACAAAGCGCTTGCCCACCGCCACGAGGACACTGCTGGCAGCCTGCTGCCAGTCAGAAACCAGGTCCTGCAACCTCAGAGAAAACGTGACCTGTCATCCCAGCCAGGAAAAGGGTGCGGGCCCTCACCCTGCAGTTGCCCGAGAGGCAAAATGTACAGCCTGCCCTCAGTCGCGCTGTCTTCAGGCTCCCCAGTGAGCGCTTGCCAGAGACTCAAGCCCAGCGCCCACTCCAGGCGCCACTGCAGAAGGAGCACAGCCCGGGAGAAGGGACCCATGCTGAGCCTGGCTCCGTCCCCCAAACATCGGGATGCGGGCACTGGGCCCCTCCATTCACCCGAGAGCTTAGGAATTCTCTTCTGCTTCGGTTTCCACCTCTGAAATGACAGGGTGGCCCTCCCCACCCAAAGGGCGGTCAGTGTGCAGAACCGAGGGGCCAACCCCGAGGCAGCCAGACCCAAACCCACATGCTAGCAAGTTGGGTGAGAAAGAAGCCCCTGAGCCACGGCCACATCCGGCAGGGGCAGCGCATGGCCTCTGAGGGGGCTTGGCCAGCAGCACATACCTTCACCTTGGTCATCTCGCTGGAGGCCAAGAGGATGATGGCCCTGGTCATGTCCTTGTCCAGCTCACTGATGTGATTACTCACGATCGTCTCCATGGCCCTCAGGATCATCGTCCGGTAAGGATGCGCCAGCTGAGGAGAGAAACCATTGAGGAAGGGCCCGGAAGGTGAGCTGAAGGCCCAGGCACACGGCCAGGGCCTCCAGCGCTCTCCATGGGGGTTGCTCAAAACATCCCCCCTCTCTGCCCCACACGGAGCACTCCTCCTGGCCCTCAGGACCCACTTCACGCCTTGCACATAACAGAGGCCCTTGGTCTTCAGAAGGGCCCAGGCGACCTGTGCAGCCCAACGAAGAGCAGATGGCGAGCAGCGGATCCTGCCATCCCGTGTGGCGTTCTGAGCCCAGGGTGCGAGTCCTCCCTCTGTCCAGTGCCCCCAGGATCTATACAATTCCCGCCGAGTAGGCACTGAGTACCCATTGGCTATCAGATCGAATGCTATGGTGTTGCAGTGCTTGGGTTCAAATCACCCTTATTATACTTAGTTAGGAATGGCCACAGAGCGCAAAACTAGTGATGCTGACGCCAGGTATGCCAAAGAGAGGCCGTGTTTCCACTAAGTGCAAGGTGAGTAGGTACAGGAAAAACAGTATGTACAGAACTCAATACCATCTCGGAGTCAGGCGTCCACTGAGGGTCTTGGAACGTCTCCACTGTGGATAAGGGGAACCACCGTACAGCCAACAGGCAGCCCGAGCCTGTCCTGCCTCTGACAAGTCAGCCAAGTCTGTAGGAGGCCCTGCCCTCCTCCGCAGCCCCCTCTGGAGGGTGTGCCCACCTCCCACCCCTGTCCACGTGCTCCTGTTATTGTAGCTGATGAATGGCTTTCTCTCCCTTGGTTGGGACAGCACAGACCCTGGCAGGGAGAGCCATCCAGTCTCCAGCCAGTGAGTAAATGGGGATGGCCACACTAGGCCTTGGCTCGCCAGCGACAGGAGCTGCAGCTGAACACCCAGTCTCGGGATGGTAGCAACCCTCAGTCCCCGCCTCTGCCCCCCAGTGCCTAGCCTGGAGAGAGCTTGGACTTCGGCTTCCTGCCCAGTGACTTATGTGCCCAGCCCCTCCCTTCAGACCCCAAGGCCCCTCCCCTCCCTGCCCATAGCCCCGCCCCCAGAGC
>NW_005357294.1:449647-456622 GCF_000412655.1 Myotis brandtii | reverse complement strand
CACACGCCCCACCCACCGCCCAATCTCAATACACTGTCCACACACCACAGGCCCCGCCCCAAGAACGGCAAGGCGTGCCCTGGTCCCACACCTTTTCGTGCTGCCGCAGGTGCTCCTCGCAGGCGCTGAGCGTCTCCTCTGGCTGAGACTCCCCAAGGGCACACAGGGCGCTGCATACCTGCTCCTGCACCAGGGGGTCCTTGTCGGTGACGGAGTCCAGCAGGATGGTGGACAGCTCTGCGGCGACAAAGCCCACGCGCGTGCTCAGGCCGGTGGGAGGACCAGACCTGGTGCTGGAGCGGGTGGGGCGCCTCCAGGGCCCGCCCACCACTGCACTCACTCTTCACGTAGGGCTCGCTCATCGCGGGGGTCTCGGAGGTCTCGGCTTCCTCTCGCCCGGTGCGAACATGGACAGCGCCTTCTCAAACCTGGCGTAACCAGGACACAATACTGAATTCACAGCCTCCTGGATCGCATCGCATCGCGGCAGTCACTATGTCTGCGAAAAGAGCACAACTTAAGCGCGGGGTTCTGCGGGGCGGTCTCTGCTGCGCTTGGGCTGCTCGCGGGGAGGAAGAGCGCCCTCCCCTCCGGAGGTCCCGCAGGTCCCGCAGGTCCCACTCTCCTGTCCCGCACCCGGGGTCCTGCAGCAGCTGTCGGCCCCCAAGGCCCATCCCTGAGCAGGCGAGGTCACTGCCTTCACCCATGGCACCTGCCTTCACTCTGAAGGGAGGTCAGGACGCACTAAGGCCGGGGGTCCTGGGGGTTGTGTGGCAGGGAAACCTGAGGGCCAAGAACAGGGCCCCGAGCCGCTCAAAGCCAGGGTCCCCCAGGCGGAGATTAAACGAGCCCCTGGGGGCAGCACCTGAAACCACAGCCCGGGGGTTGAGAGGGGCAACTTTCAAACATCAGGTGCCTCCAAGCACCAAACAACCACCTCCACTAGCCATGCAGGGCCTCTGACCGCCACTGCCTGGCATCCTCAGGCCTCCGTCATACTCTCCCAGGAGCTGTCAGGTCCGCGGGCCCAGGCCTTTGGTGCGGAGCCACCTGCTTCCTAACACACATGTCCTCTGCTCGCTGGTGAGCCCACTGCCCTTCATTCCCTTCGCAAGGACTGCAGTGCCGCCACTGTGTGCCTGTGCACCGGCGGGAAGACACTGTGTGGCTGTGCACAGGCGGGAAGACGCTGTGTGGCTGTGCACAGGCGGGGAGACGCTGTGTGGCTGTGCACAGGGAAGACGCCCACAGGCGGGAAGACGCTGTGTGGCTGTGCACAGGCGGGAAGACGCTGTGTGGCTGTGCACAGGCGGGAAGACGCTGTGTGGCTGTGCACAGGCGGGAAGACGCTGTGTGGCTGTGCACAGGCGGGAAGACGCTGTGTGGCTGTGCACAGGCGGGAAGACGCTGTGTGGCTGTGCACAGGCGGGAAGACGCTGTGTGGCTGTGCACAGGCGGGAAGACGCTGTGTGGCTGTGCACAGGCGGGAAGACGCTGTGTGGCTGTGCACAGGCGGGAAGACGCTGTGTGGCTGTGCACAGGCGGGAAGACGCTGTGTGCCTGTGCACAGGCGGGAAGACGCTGTGTGGCTGCACAGGCGGGAAGAGGCAGCGTGGAGACCCACGTGACAGGGGAGCTGGGGAATCAAATACGGGAGAATCCAGTTCAAGATGGCAGATGGGTCCTACACATTCACCCGTCACCACGACTCAGGGAAGTGACAGGAGAGGGGTGTGTTTTAAGAGTAAACTCACAAGAGCACTAGAAAACAAGAAAGATGAAATTAGCAGACCAGAAACTTCCAGGGATCCCAGGCGGACAGGAAGCAGATGGAGAAGACTGGTTTGAAGAGGATGGATCCACAGGGCGTTTCTGCTTTCTTCCTGGAAAGCAGCTGAACATCACAAGGAAAACAAGAAATAAAAATATGTATTCCGTTTGGGCAGAGCAAGGAGAAGGCACAACCTCAAACCCCACAAGGCTGAGGGCGGAAAAGCACCGTGGCTGTCAGGTGGTCCTGAGGCTCCTGAAAGGGCCCACAGAACCCACTTCAAAAGGCGGGCACTCCTCACAGGGAACCCCAATCCTGCGTTCCCAGACCTGGTCTAGTCCAGGAGGTGGGCAGCCCGTGCCTGGGCAGAGGCTTTGTCCCGTGAAAAGCCACAGCTGCCTGTCTCCAGTGCCTTCGACAAAACAAGGGCTAAACCAGCTCCAACTCACCCAGCTGGGAAGGCCTCTGATAGGCGTGCGAAGGGCCATGCTCAGCCAACCCAAACAGGAGCAAACGAAAATAAGTCAGCACAAGAGACGTCAGCTCCCAGCCCCATGGGAGTAATGGACCCAGTTCCTCCCAGCCAAACAACTGGAAAACTGGACAAAAATGGTGGTGGACATCAGGAGTGAAGGGCGAGGGACCGGAGGTCACCCCAGCTCACCGCCGGGAGGGCCCGCTCAGGCTGAGCTGCCATCCCCCTGGGGCTGAGGAGGTGGCCTGGGCAGTCTCCGGAGGCCTAGGTCCTGCTGGACTTTGCAGCTCTAGGACCAGAGAGGATTCCAGAGACCTGCACAGGGTCCCTGGTCACTCGGCTGTTATATACTGGGCAGTGCGGGCAGCAGAATCGTGTTCCCAAGATGCCCAGTCCGTCCTCTCCAGAACCTGTGACTATGGTAGGTTTGGGGGCAAATGGGATCTAGCAGATGGAATGAAGGGTACAGACTGGGGTGGGGTTCCCCTGGACTATGTGGGTGAGTCCTTAGAAGCAGACAACCTATCCCAGCGGGGGAAGGAGAGGCCGGAGGAGGAGGCAGTCAAAGCCCTGCCAGGACTCAACCTTCCACACCCGGCTTTGGGGATGGCGGGAGGAGGCTCCGAGCCAAGGCACGTGGGTGGCTCCAGGAGCTGGAAACATCCCTCAGCTTATAGCCAGCCAGCAAACAGGGACTTCGGCCCTACACACACAAAGAACAAAATTCTACCAACAACCCAAAACAGTAGGAAAAGGATCCTCCCCGGAGCCCCCAGAAAGGAACTTAGCCTGGTGAGATCCCTGGCAGACTACTGACCTCAAGGGCTTTCTGATAGTGTCTACCCAGCCAGTGTGGCTCAGTGGTTGGGCATCAACCTATGAATAGGAGCTCACGGTTGGATTCCCAGTCAGGACACATGCCCAGGTTGCAGACTGGATCCCCAGTGTGGGGGATACATGAGGCAGCAATCAATGATTCTCTCTCCCTCTCCCTTCCCCTCTGAAATCAATTTAAAAATTTTGTAAAAAAAGAAAAGATAATAAGTGTCTGCTGTTTAGGCAGTGATGTTTGTGGTTACTTGTTATAGCAGCCTTAGAAAACGAATACACCACCATGTTTGAGAAGAAACCCCCAGGCCAGGAGAGCCACCCAAACAGGTGAGCAGAAACAATCCCTTGAGCTCCTGGCAGCCAGAGGGGAAAACACCAGAACTCCCAGGGCAGCAGGAAGAGCACACACAAGAAATGTGCTTGCCCCAACCGGTTTGGCTCAGTGGATAGAGCGTCGGCCTGCGGACTCAAGGGTCCCAGGTTCGATTCCGGTCAAGGGCATGTACCTTGGCTGCAGGCACATCCCCAGTAGGGGGCATGCAGGAGGCAGCTGATTGATGTTTCTCGCTCATCGAAGTTTCTAACTCTCTATCCCTCTCCCTTCCTCTCTGTAAAAAATCAATAAAATATATTAAAAAAAAAAAGAAAGAAAGAAAGAAAGAAATGTGCCTCTCCCTGGCTAGTGTAGCTCAGTTGGTTTGGCATCATCTTGTGCACCGAAAGGTTGCTGGTTTGATTCCAGGTCAGGGCACATGCCGGGTTGTGGGCTCGATCTCCAGTAGGGGGCATGCAGGAGGCAGCTGATGGATGTTTCTCACATTGATGTTTCTCTCTTTCTCTCTCCCTTCCTCTCTCTCTAAAAATCAATAAACTATTCTTTTAAAAATTAAATTAAAATAAAATAAAAAGGATTTGCCTGGGGTGTTTCGTCTTGAAGAGTGTCTGCTGGTTTCTGTTCTAAAAGGGCTGCACTTAATACCAGTCTCTGCAGGTACCACTCATGATCTCTGCCACTCAAACTGATAATCACTGGGCCTGGTTGCGAAGAATAATGCAGAAAGGATATTCAAGTAGAACCTGAAGACGTTTCGTGATTATTTCTGGTATTACGTGTTTCATCGTTCATAAGCTGATGGCCATTTATGAAAGATACTGGGAGTCAGAGGAAATCACCATGATTCAACCCGAATTATTGGGGTGTTTCATTAACATGGATCAAACTGTTGCCTCAGTAAGGAAGGAACTGAAACTCAGGATGGTCTTAAACCTGGACACCCTTGGGCCTTTTTAAAGTCTCTTGAGCATTTTTTAAGTAGAAATAAATTCTAGCTTTACAAAAAAAAAAAGATTTGCCTCAGTAAAGAATAAAATGAGTCCCACACTAAACACCATGGTCTCAGCTAACAAAGCGAAAAGCAGGCCTAGAAGGTCAAACCACTCCCAGGTGACTCAGCCACATCCCAGCACCAAGCTCAGGAACGACAGGAACACGAAACTACCCAACAGGGTAAAACAGCAACGTCTGACATTCAATAAAAATTACCAGGCATTCAAAGAAGCAAATATACATACGACCCATAACGAGGGTGAACCGATCGATGCAAACTGACTGGAAATGATGCAGAGGAAAAGTTAATAGACAAGAACACGTAGATAGTTATTATAACTGCATCTCACATATTCAAGAAACCATGGGCAGCCTGGCCAGGCAGCACCTCAGTTGCTTAGAGCATCCTCCCGATATTCCAAGATTGAGGGTTCAATCCCTGGTCAGGGCACATACAAGAATCAACCAATGAACACATAAATAAGTGGAACAACAAATCTCTCCCTCTCTCTCCCCCTGCCTCTCTCTCTCTCAAAAAGAAATCAATAAAATAAAAATTTTTAAAGGAGTTTAAAAAAAAAAAGCAGCCGAACCGGTTTGGCTCAATGGATAGAGCGTCGGCCTGCAGACTGAAGGGTCCCGGGTTCGATTCCGGTCAAGGGCATGTACCTTGGTTGCGGGCACATCCCCAGTGGGGGGTGTGCGGGAGGCAGCTGATCGATGTTTCTCTCTCATCGATGTTTCTAACTCTCTATCTCTCTCCCTTCCTCTCTGTAAAAAATCAATAAAATATATTAAAAAAAAAAAGAAGCCATAGTCAAAACTTGAATATGTTAACATGAAGTTAAAGTGGAAGGATGGAAAAGAAAAATGAAGCTGATACTAGTTATAAGAAAACTGGAGTGTCTACATTAATATCAGGCAAAGTAGATTTCAGAGACATACAATCCTAAACATTTATGCATCTAATCATAGAGCTTCAAGATACACAAAGCCAAAACTAATAAAAATGCAAGGAGAAATACACAAATCCAAATTATAGTAGAGATTCCAACACTCCTCTCTTGATAAGGAAGAGATAATGCCAACTCTACACAAATTCTTCCAGGAAAATGAAAAATAAGGGAATACTTCCCAACTGACAGAGGCCAGCATTAGTCTGATAACAAAACCAGACAAAAATAATAAAGAAAACATAATAAAACTATAGACCAATATCCTTCATAAATACAAATGCAAAAATTCTGAACAATATTTTATCAAATCATATCCAACATGTAAAAAAGGATAATATGTCATGACTAAATGGGGTTTATCCTATGAATACAAGGTTAGCTCAGTATTTTTATGTGCAGCCAATGTAATTCACAGTAACAGACCAAAAGAGAAAAACTAAATACGGACAGTCCCTGACTTTCGATGCTTCAACTTACAATCGTTCGATTTCCCGAGGGTCAAAAGCAGTCGTGTTCCGTGGACACTGTCCGGAGCCTTTAACTCTGATGCGCTTTCTCGGGCTAGTGATACCCAGCACTGGGCAGGGGCAGAGAGCACGGCTCCGGGCAGCCACGGGCACAGGGTAAACAACGAACACTCTACAGTGCTGCCTTCAATGCATTTTTAAATACAGGTTTTTATTGATTTTGGAGAGAGGCCCGGTGGTCTTCAGGATGGCACTGGACACTCCGGGGATGACAGCACCACGGCCCTGCCCTCCACGGACAGACCTGTGAGCGCGCTGATGGCCAGCGAGGCCCACACGCCAAGGGGAAGGGGGTGCACAAACAGGCAGGGCTGGAAGGCCCCCGTGTCCTGCCAGGAGGCGCTGACGCTGACGGCACCGTCACCTGCCATCTGCATGGCTGAGCGGGTGGGGGACACAGGGTCACTTAGCAGCTCGTTAGTGGTGGGGCAGGACTCAGCCAGGACTGGCTCCCACCGCTCCACCCCAGGGCCAGGTCATGGGGGCAGGCCTTCCCTCCCTGCATCAGACACAGGAGTAAAGAACCAGCTTCCTGGCGCTCAGGCATCCAAAGGCCTTCAGCCACGCCCCAGGCACCTCCGCACATTCCCACAGCCCCGGTGCGCACAGGCCGGGCCCATGCACTGGGGCTGCGGCCACAGCCCAGAGGCAGCCGGGAGTCTGTCTGGAGGGCTGGTGCGCTGGGAGCCTGGGAAGTCAGGACCTCCCGCCCCCACCAGCAGACCCTCCTGGCGGAGCCGAGCAGTCAACTCCCAGAATCGCCAAGAACCTGGGCTGTCGGCTCAGGGCTCACAGCCCCGCCCCCGTTCCAACACAAGCCACCAGGCAGCCCCCACAGCCAGGCCTGCAGCTCCATGAAGACGCGCATTTCCCACTCGTCCAGCAGCCACAATTCCCTGAGCACAGAAGCCACAGGGCGCCCCGGAGCCCCGACCTGGAGGGGGGCCCCACCTGGAGGGGGTCTCTACCTGGAGGGGGTCCCCACCTGGAGGGGGTCCCCACCTGGAGGAGGTCCCCACCTGGATGTGCAGGGGCCGCTGCGCACCCACAGGCAGCAGCCCCACCGCTCACCTGGGCCTCGGGGCCGG
>NW_005357294.1:447250-448271 GCF_000412655.1 Myotis brandtii | reverse complement strand
CCGGGGGCCTGGGCTCCTGACTGTTGGGCTCCATCGCGCGGGCACTGCGCAGGCGCGGGTTTTCTCCGTGCGGGACGCGGTCTCCTTGCTCACTCTCCTCCGTGTCCCCCTCGGACGCTTACACCCCCACGACCCCCACTCACAAGACACCGTCCCGCACAGCAGGGATCCCATCAGAGACGCGGGCTCGGCGTGTGATTGCGCCCAAAGCCGGTCCACTCGTACACACATACCTGACCGGGTACTCATGCCAGGTGGCCCGACCTGGGTGCACACGGCGCATGCTCTGTAGCTCACATGAGCACACACACTGGGCACCAGCAAGCCACCGCGCACCGGAGCTCCCGAGGCCGCCGACCTCTCCAGCAGGTACTAGGTGCACCGGTTAACAGTGTGCATCAACCATCAACCGGTTAACAGTGCGGATCGACCATCAACCGACCATCAACTGGTTAACAGTGCGGATCGACCCTCAACCGGTTAACAGTGCGGATCAACCATCAATCGGTTAACAGTGTGCATCAACCATCAACCGGTTAGCAGTGCGGATCGACCATCAACCGGTTAACAGTGCGGATCGACCATCAACCGACCATCAACTGGTTAACAGTGCAGATCGACCATCAACTGCTTAACAGTGCGGATCAACCATCAACTCCTTAACAGTGCGGATCAACCATCAACTGCTTAACAGTGCGGATCGACCATCAACCGGTTAACAGTGCAGATCGACCATCAACCGGTTAACAGTGCGGATCAACCATCAACCGGTTAACAGTGTGGATTAACCATCAACCGGTTAATAGTGCAGTTTAATCATCAACCGGTTAAAAATGCAGATTTTGTAAAAAAGAAAACACAATAATTTCAAGAGAAACATCAAAAGCGCTTTGTTCAAAGTCATGTCCATCGCTAGCTACACATCCCCCCATCTTTCAGGTCATTTGTGGAGACCGTCCCAATAGAACTTTTCTTGTTTTGAGGCAGACCATTCAGAGACCCAATTTTCCACTTCTTCGTA
>NW_005357294.1:445337-446994 GCF_000412655.1 Myotis brandtii | reverse complement strand
GTTTCACCTGGTTTTAGAAGCTCATAATACACCACACCTTCCTGATCCCACCAAACTCAGAGCATTGTCTTCTTTCCGAAGCAATGTGGCCTTGCAGTCAATGTTGATGGTTGACCTGGATCAACCCATGATTTTGTGCATTTGGGATTCTCAAAATAAATCCACTTTTCATCGCCAGTCACAATCGATGCAAAAAAGACTCTTTCGTGCGGTTGAAGCAACATTTTACTGATGACTTTTCAGTTTTCCATTTGTGTTTCATTCAGTTGATGTGCCACCCATTTTCCTTCCTCTAAAATCGTTCCCATTGCTTGTAAACAATCAGAAATTGTTTGCTGAGCAACGTTTGATCTTTCTGCAAGTTGTTTTTGAGTTTGACACGAATCTTCATCCAATAATGCTTGTCATTGTTGGTCTTCAAACTTTTTCGGTTAACCTGGACGTTCTTTATCTTTCACATCGAAATCATCACTTTTAAAGCATTTAAACCAGCGTTCACGAGTATCTTGAGATGGAGCAAGTTCACCATAAGCTTCCCGAAGTATACGATCACTTTCAGCAGCACTTTTCTTCAAAATAAAGTAATGAATTAAAACTTCCTGCAAATGCTCTTTTTTTGGCACGAAATTCGACATTTTTAAGCGTAAAAATATCTATGATGTTAACACCTTCAGAAAATTTGGCATATGAAGTTTTGAAGCTTGTTGTCAATACAACAAAATAGTATACATATCAAATCGCATATATATCAACATATGTGTAACTCCATCTATTGAAAAAAATCCACAATATTAATCTGACCCACCACACACACACACACACACACACACACACACACGCACGCACACACACGCACACAGGAGGCCAGCAGACCCCGGAAATGAAGATGAGCAGTTCTCTTCCTTCGGGGCCTTGGGTCTGGAGAGGCAGACAATACACAAGTAAAGATCCATAAGACACACGATGTGCTGTAAGGGGCGCGGCTCCGGCCTGGGAGAGGGGTCCGCGTTCTGGACAGAGACACTGGCACCTGCAAAGACCCTGAGGCTGAAATCGCTTGGATGTGTTCACAGACCAAAATAAGGGAGGAAGTGACCTTCTAGAAGCTCAGGAAGTGAGCAGTGCGTTTGGAGAAGGAAGTGGTCAGCAGCAGGACATCCAGGGTGCAACAAGTGTCTGCAGAGAGCTGTGGGCGAGGGGACAAGGCAGCAAAGTGGGGCTCCAATATGAGGACAGGTGGCAGCTTAACAGTGAGGGGAGGGGCATTCTTCCACAGAGAGGACTTCAGCCTGTTTCTTTTGTGTTTTGTTTTTTAATATATTTTTATTGATTTCAGAGAAAGAGGGAGGGGGAGAGAGAAACATCAATGATGAGAGAAAATCATTGATTGGTTGCATGCAACCCAGGCACATGCCCTGACCGGGAATTGAACCATGACCTCCTGGTTCATAGGTCGATGCTCAACCACTGAGCCACGCCGGCCAGGCCAGCCTGTTTCTTTTGTAGGGATGGAGCCCAAAGTTAGGGGACAGAACTCAGATGGCTGAGTGAGGTGTGACAGATGGGGCTGGCACCTCAGAAAGAGCCCCAACCCCAACCCACCAACTGTATCCCCACCAGGCTGGAGGGGAGAGGTCAAATGGGACATGTGGAAGTG
>NW_005357294.1:441994-445292 GCF_000412655.1 Myotis brandtii | reverse complement strand
GACTTCTCCCAGCTCACAGCTGGAAGGCTTGCTCTCCTGCAGAAGCCCTGCCTCTGCTCCCCGTGGCTAGTGCCTGCCATGCCCACCTGGCCCCGCCCCCTCCCCAACTCAGCCAGACTTCAGTCCCCAAGCACACACACTGCCCAGCACTATCACAGCTGTCATCTAACTTCTATTAAATTGCTAATGCCAATCTCCCTTCCACAATGGTAAGCTCTACGACAGGCCCATATCTGCTCTTTGCTTCCCAGAGCTCAGAGCCACGCCCAGCCTGTGCTGGGTGCTCAGTGAATGTCCCTGGAATGGAGGGGTGACCTAGGGTGCAGAGAAAGAGGAGGGTAAGACAGACTTTGCAGAAGGATGAGGCTGGGGACAGACTTGCTGGCCTCCAGTGTGTCCTGGGTCCTGGTGGGAGCAAAGGTGAGAGGGGTGTGGGCAGTAGCGCAGCCACCCTTGGCCGGAGCCCCACATTTCTCCCTTGTGCTGCTCTAGCTCTAGACAGGGCCCTTCTCCAGACCCGCCAACACCTGAGTAGCAACCCCACCTTAAATCCCCTCCGGCTCGGCCGGGATGGTTCACCTGAGCATCAACCCATGAACCAGGAGGTCAGGGTTCGATTCGTAATCAGGGCACATGCCGGGTTGTGGGCTCCATCCCCAGTACGGGGCATGTAAGAGGCAACCAATCAATGATTCTCTCATCACTGATGTTTCTCTCTCTCCCTCTCCCTTCCTCCCTGGAAAAACAAACAAACAAGAAAACCCACATATTAACCCTCTGCTTAGAATACCTGGGACATGTGGAAGTGGCCAGGGAGGGGATGCTTCTGCTCTTTTCCTAACCTCTAGGTCAGCAACAAGCCAGCGAGTTTATCCACATTTGCTATATTCTAGGCAATTTGCCAGACATAGGCTGTGGGTGAGTAAGGGAATAGCAAGCACAAGCCTCGCTCCCAAACAGCTCACAGTCCAACAGGGATGACAAAATGAGCCTGGCCCCCCGGGCAGAGCACTCCAGGCCGTCCCTGCAGCAGGCCCGCCACACCTACCAGGAGTCCCGGGGGGGACAAGTCAGGCCCACAGACACCAAGCCGCCAGCAGGCCCCAGGCCCCGTGGGACACTCCCAGAGCAGCCGCCCCCCGTCTGCGCCGTCCGGTTCACGGCAGAGACACTGCGTATTTGGGCCTGAGTTCTGTCACCTGTAAAATGGGCATCACCTGGTTATGCTCCGATTTTAGATCCCGAACGTGCACTGGCTGCCTCCTGGGACAGGCACGTCCGGTGGGGTCTGTGGGAGGCGGGAGGTGCGCAACTATGGCCGCTTGGCACGGCACCTGGCGGGCATAGGCACTAATAAATGTCACCTGCTACTCCCTTTGGTAACAGTGCTCACAGGAGAAGGCCGGGTCACGGTGGCTGCTCTCTCCGGAAGCCGCAGGGATTGGGGTGGGCCCAGGGGGGTCCCCCTTCCTTGGGGCTGTGTCCTTGAGTCTGCAGAGAGCTCCGTGGGCCGTTGCCCAGGCAGGAGAAGCTTCCAGGCCTCGGCAGAGGAAGGCCAGTGCTCCCCTCCCCCAGCTGCCAGCTCGGGACCCTCCCAAAGGACAAGGGGTGCAGTTAAGATAGTTGCTGGCAAGTGCTGTCCTTTCCCCCCGACGCTAGCCCTCAGGGGTTCTCACCACGGAGGGGGCCCCTATGCAGGACAGGGCTGCTTTCAGCGAGACGCTCTCGACAGGCAGGTCCTGGGGAAAGAAGGACACCCCTCTGAGGGCACAGTGCAGCTGCAGTTCTAGAACCCTTCATTCTAGAACCTGCCCTTCTTTCCCAGAGCTGTCCCTCCCCACAGCCTCAGTCCCCACCCTGAGCTCTCGGTCCTGGCCACTCCCCAGCAAAGCTTTCCAAAGCCGCGAGGGGGTGCAGGTCCTGCCGGGCCTCCTGCGGCCCTGTCACCCCAGTCCCTCAGACACAAGTCAGGCCTCTGCCACGCCCCTCCCCCTCCCCCTCCCAAGAGCTGGACAGCCCCAGCTCCGTCCACAGTGCCCTGCCCTCCATGAAGGGCAACAGCAGGCGAAAGCTGGACCAGCGAACCTTCATGGCCCAGGTGCGTGAGTGCAGGGACAAGGGCTACCTGCTCTCACCCAAGAAGATCGGCTCCGGGGCCTTCTCCAAAGTCTACCTGGCCTACGCCACGCAGGAGCGCGTGCAGCACAACCCCCGGCTGGCCTCAGACCTGCGGGGCAAGCGCCACAGCATGGTGAGGCAGCCGCCGCCCCGCCCCGGGGCTCGGGGTGCCCTCCGACCCAGCCCTAGTGGGCCCCGTCCTAACCCTTCTCAGGCACCTCCCAGCCGCTCTGGCTTCTCCCAATCAATCCCACATGCTCCCTGGAGGCCCAGGCTCCCCAGGCTGACCGCTTGGAGTCCTTGGAGACCTGAGGAAGTGCCCTGACAGGAGGGGGGAAAAGGCCCGCGCTGTCTCCCAGGGCTCTGCTTACTCCCCGCCCCTCACCCCCACCAAGGTCAGCACCGTGCACAGGACCTGGGCCCTGCCCTGTCACACCCTGCCCTGGGGCTGTGGTCTGCCCACAGCCGCTCCCACCCACCCCTGCAGGTGGCCATCAAGATCGTCTCTACCGCCGAGGCCCCTGTGGAGTTGGCCCAAAAGTTCCTGCCCCGAGAGATCTCATCACTCAATGCCATGTACAAGCACCTGAATGTGGTGGGCAGAGACCTCCAGAAGTCTGACCCCATCCTGCCCACCCCCTGCGCCAGCCCTCACCACGCCTGCCGCCCACCCAGGCCTGCCTCCTTCCCCATCCCGACACCCCAATCTAGGGCACCGACAGTCCCTTCCTGGGGTGCTAGCAGGCGGGTGGGGTCCTGCAGGTGCAGCTGTACGAGACCTACCACAACAGCCAGCGTGCCTACCTGGTCCTGGAGCTGGCGGGCCGCGGCGACCTGCTGGAGCACATCAACACGGTGTCCGACCACCGCCGCTGCCCGGGGCTGGAGGAGAAGGAGGCCCACAGGCTGTTCTGGCAGCTGGTCAGCGCCGTGGCCCACTGCCACAGCTCCGGCGTCGTGCACCGGTGAGGGTGCCCGCCCAGCCCACCCCCAGCCTGTAGGGAGAGGCAGGCCCACCTGAGCCAGGCCCAGCCCCACCTGCACTTCCCCACGCAGGGACCTGAAGTGCGAGAACATCCTGCTGGATGACCAAGGCTTCCTGAAGCTGACCGGTGAGCCTCAGCCCAGCTCCCGCCTGGCCCAAGCCTGTGCTGACCCCCCACCCAGCCACTCACCTCGC
>NW_005357294.1:438092-440762 GCF_000412655.1 Myotis brandtii | reverse complement strand
AGCCCCCTTCGCCATGGGCCCCCTCCGCTGTGCTCCCCGAGCGCCCTCAGGAGCGCGCCGGGGCACCGCCTGGTCAGCCGAGGGCAGTGGGTGGACAGGGTGGAGGCCACATAAACCGTTTATTCTGTGGAGCCGAGGTGTGAACCAGTGGCCGGGGAACTGGGGAGCCTCCTTAACCAGGGAGAAGGCGTCCACGCGCCCACGTGCCAGAGCTTCAACGGGGAAGGAGCGTGGGAGGGACCGCGCGCGCGGGGAGACACCAGGCACCGTGAGCACCTGAGCGCCGCCTCCAGGGGCTGACACAGCAGGAGACAGAGGGCGCGAGGGGTGGCAGTGCTGGGGACCCCTGGGGAGCCTTGCTGGGCCACAGCACCAGGGCGTCCTGGCCTGGAGGGCAGTACTTGGGTCCTATGCAGAAGATGGCAGTAAACTTGGCGAGAGGCCCAGGAAGGGCATGTAGAGGGGTGAGGGCCACAGAGAGCCTCCAGGGACAGCCTGGGTGACTACTCGGAGGACGCAGAGTAGGGGGACCACCCATGGCGGGGGGGCGGGGAGGTAGGTCTTGTGCTGGCAAGGGGCTGCGGGAAGAATAGGGTCTGGGTCAAGTGGAAAGGTGGAGGATGAAGGGGAGGCAGCACCCCGCTAGTGCTCCCAGGACAAGCTGGGGGGGGGGCGGGGTGCAGCTCTAGGAGAGCCCAGGGACAGGCTGCAGCTGGTGAAGGTCTCAGGTCAGGCCATGGAGGCTGAGGGTCAGCAGAGGGCCCAGGTGGAGGGACTTGGGTGGGACTGGCAGGAAGGGGCACTGCTCACACCTGGTGGCTGCCTCGGCCATGTGGAACCCTGGGACGAAAGAGCCAGCTGGCCTCTCAGGCTTGCAATGTCCAGCCCTCCCCCCTGCGCCCCCAGCTCTGGAGGACGGGCATGGCTCCCCAGGCTATCCCAGCGGAGGCACCTGAGAGCCACAGGACCTGGCCAGCTCCTCTGAACAAGTTGCATTTAAAAATATATATATATTTATTGATTTCAGAGAGGAAGGGAGAGAGAGAGAGAGAAACATCAGCGATGAGAGAGAACTATGATCGGCTGCCTCCTGCACGCCCCATGCTGGGGATGGAGCCTGCAACCCGGCTCAGTGTGCCCTGACCTGACCGGGAATCAAACCGTGACTCCTGGTTCATAGGTCAATGCTCAACCACTGAACCACGCTGGCCAGGCACCAGCTGCATTTTTGCTCAAGCAACAGGGCACAGGGAGGTGCCCGCAACCCTCCAATGTTTCAGGGGCATTAGCCCGAGAGCCCTCAGCATGAACCCAGAGCTTCAGCGTAGCTCTGCTTCTCAGTAGGGCACAGCCTCGGAGCAAGGTGACCCAGAGGCCTGCAGGCAGCTGCAGGAAGGCCTGATCTGGGAGGCCAGGACGGGTGGGCTCGTCAAGGTGGGCCTGGAGCTGGCGGTGGTCTGTGCAGGTGCCTCAGGTGGGTGCAGCCCCCTCCGCCTGTGGCTCTGGAGATAGCTCCCGCTCCTGCTGCTCCCGCAGGCACTGCTCCTGCTCCTGGCGGTCCAGCTCCTGCAGCTGCCGCTCCACATCCTCAGGCACCTGCACTTCCAGCAGGTTTTCCATGCCACGCTCCGGCTCATCCCCAATAAGCACCTGCAGCAGCGGAGGCAGGTGAGCAGGCGCTGGCACACCGTGGGCACGCCCCCATCCCCCTCCTCCCCCCAAACCCCGCACCCACCTGGATGAGTTTCTCACAAGTCCCCCGCACATCAGACTCAGGCTCCCAGTTGTGCAGCTCTCGGAGAATCAGGTAGGCTCCCTGGTCCCTCACCTGCTGCCGACCAGGTGCTGTGGCCGTCAGCTGAGAGAGAGCTGACGTTAGTTAGATGTCAGCGTATATGTTGGGGGGTGGGGTTCCTGCAGCGGGACCCCTGCTCACCAGCATGATGGCCTCAATGAGCATCTTCCGGATGTCAGCGTCAGGCTCCCGCTGCTTGTCTGGTGGCAGGTACTGCAGGTCCACGGGCAGCCCTAGGGGTGGATGTGGGAGTCCTTGGGTCCCTGTGCTGGGCCACCGGGCCAGACCCCACCTTTGTCAGCCCCATCTGTGCTCAGCCACTCTCGCTAGGAGGTTTCAGAAGGGGCCCTGATGGGGACAATCCCTCCCCCTCCCACTCCTGTCCTCCGCTCCTGCTAAGCCAAGCCTGAGGCTCCACCTAAGCCACTCACGCTCCATCTCCTCCTCAGAGAAGTCCTCAGGCCCAGCCAGGGGCAGTAGCAAGAAGGGGAGAATGTCCACCTCGGGCCCCAGCAACCATTCGTGGTGTCCTGGAGGGGGTAAGAGACGGGGATGGGGGCCACTCCAGTCTAGAGGGGCCCTAGAATTCAGTCTCCCCCTCCATTGCCCCCCAATCGCAACGCCCCCGCCCCCAATCACTCACGGTGCTCGAAGCAGCAGTTTCGCAGCGTCCCCACGACCCCGCCCCTGCGCACTGTGGAGTCCGGGTACTGGGTGAGGGGCAGCAGCCGCTGGACCACGCACCTGAAGGGAGGAGCCACTCAGTACTGTCCCTGCTCACTCCCCTCCCCGCGGGCCGCCTGGGGCGCACCTGTCCCGGTCCAGCAGGAAGGCCCTCGCCGCGGGTCGCTGGCTGAGGTTGGAGAGCACTGGGC
>NW_005357294.1:436973-437342 GCF_000412655.1 Myotis brandtii | reverse complement strand
CCTGGGGCTCCTGTAGGCGCACACGTTGGGGCCCCTCTGGCGCCTTCCCCGGGGGTGGCCCGCGGCCCTGCTGGCTGCCATCACGTGCCCCCATCGTGGGCTGGGCAGAGGCCCACCTTCGCTGGGAGAGACGCGGTCAATGACTTTAACTTGCAGTGTTAGACCAGCCTTGCATTCCTGCCTAACCCCGTTTTCATATATTTTCAATTTTAGTATTTTTTAAAAAAATATTTTTATAGCCCTGGCTGGTTTGGCTCAGTGGATAGAGCGTCGGACTGTGGACTGGAGGGTCCCAGGTTCGATTCCGGTCAAGGGGCACAGGCCCGGGTTGCGGGCTCGATCCCCAGTAGGGGGCGTGCAGGAGGCAGC
>NW_005357294.1:433419-436952 GCF_000412655.1 Myotis brandtii | reverse complement strand
TCATTGATGTTTCTATCGCTCTCTCCCTCTCCTTTCCTCTCTGAAATCAATAAAAATGTATTTAAAATAGTTAAAATGCTAAATTTTGTTTTTAAAAATATATTTTTTAATAGATTCTAGGGAGGAAGGGAGAGGGAGAGAGAGAAATATCAATGAGGAGAGAGAATCATGGATTGGCTGCCTCCGGCACGCCCCCTACTGGGGTCGAGCCGCATGCGTCCTCGCCTGGAACCAAACCACAACCCTTGGGTCCTCAGGCCTAAGCCCTAACCACTGCACAACCAGCTCGGGGAGACCGCTCTTCTTTCCTATTACAAGGTTTTCCCCATTTATCCTTTGTCGTGGATTATTTATGTACTTTACTTTTACACGGTTACAAGCCCCCTAAAAGATAGGTATTGCCCTAGCTGGTTTGGCTCAGTGGATAGAACTTCAGCCTGTGGACTAAAGGGTCCCGGGTTCAATTCCAGTCAAGGGCACATGCCCGGGTTACAGACTCAATCCCCAGTAGGGGGCGTGCAGGAGGCAGCTGATCAATGATTCTCTCTCATCATTGATGGTTCTCTCTTTCTCCCTCTCCTTCCTCTCTGAAATCAATTTTTTTAAAAAAGACACAGTGCCTTCTTAAAAAAAAAAAAAGATGGGTATTATTTTTATCTGCACTGAGGACTAGGATGTTAGTCCTAGGAGCAGTGATGCCCCTGAAGCCTGTAGGTAACAGGCCCAAGAGCTGGGATTGGCCCCCGACGCAGGTCCATGAGGAGGGCACCCCACAGCCGCAGGCCCGACCTGAGCTGTGTGAGAGTCCCCTGGGAGCAGAGAAGAGGTGCCCACCCTTCCAAGGACACGTGCTCCCCGCATGCAGATCCGGCCCCTAAAAGCAGAACATTTCTGGGAAGTGGAGTGGGAGGTTATGGGTAACACAGGTAAACGGTGCCCTCTGGTGGGCACTTTTGAGTGAGACAAAAATGTGCACCTTCAGGGCCCACTTGTAGTCCACAAGTGTTTACAGAAATCACCAGCTAGGGAGCTTTAAATATTTCCAAGATAAATGAAAAGGTAAAAAAAAGAAAAAGGAAATAATTTCAAAGTTAAAATTACAAGCGTTGGCCAGGCTTGGCGTGGCTCAGTGGCTGAGCATCAATCCATTTTTTATTCAGCAAATATGTCTATCTTTCCCTTCTAAGTGTTCTGGTTACCTTGTGGTACACTTAGAGTTTTATTTCCAATATTCAGATCGTCTGAAAGTTTCTCCTGTCAATAATGTGAGGAAGGGGTCCAGCTTCACTTTCTATCTGCACACCCTGAGCTGAGCCCTGGGCCCGAGTGTGGAGATTAATACTAATTAATTTCATCCTCTGAGGTGTCCCCTTTCATAGATGGGGAAACTGAGGCTTACAGTAACGCACCTAAGATCACACAGGAAGTGGAGTAAATTTTTTTTCTTCTATTTTGACTTCTATAGTGAAAATCCCATTCTGGCTTTCTGTACATTTTTTTCATTAGGTTGTGTGATTTTTCTTGTTGTTATTGATTTGTACACTTGATCTTAGCCAAAAGGCTGAGAAGCGATATTGATTTGTAGAAGTTCTTTCTATGTTTTGAGGGTGAGTCGTTTTTAGTTACATGTGGCCTGCCTTTTCACTCTCTTAATGCTATATTTCAGTTAACAGATTTCTTCATTTAAAAATAATTGCATGTTGTTATGTATTTTAAAATATTAATATTTTCATTTATGGTTGTTGTTTTTTTACCTGTTTACCCTTGCCCTACTTTCTCATATTGTTGTTTTGTTTGGTTGGTTTTTTGTTTGTTTTTTGTCGTTGTTGTTTTTGTTGATCCTCCCTCCCCCGAGGATAGTTTTTCCATGGATTTTTAGAGAGTGGGGAAGAGAGAGAAACATCGATGTGACAGAGACTCACTGATTGGTTGCCGACCACACAGCCCCAACCGGGGCCAGGGATTGAACCTGCAACCCAGGTATGTGCCCTTCATGGGGAATCGAACCTTCAACCCTTCAGTGCATGGGTCAACACGCTAACCAATGTGCTACACTGGCCAGGGCTCATTTTTTAATTTTAAAAGCTTTTGTTGCTTTTATAATTTGAACCATGAAAACCAGTAGAAGCAGACCACCATAGGCCGCACAAACCCCTTTTAAAATGGTTCCGCCCTGCAGCTCTCCAGGCTGGCACCCTGGCCCCGCTTGGCCTCAAAAGAACCCTCTACTCAGCAGCCCCATATCAGGACCCCCTGCGCAGCTCGGGGGGATGGGGACGGTGTGGGAGGCCAGCTGTAACCAGAAAGCCATGGGGAAGCAACCTCTAAAGCCGGAGGCTGAAGATACGCACAGGAAGGAAACTGCTGCCCGGGCAGCCCAACCGAAGAGAGTGAACGCCAGAACGGGCCCTTCCCCGGCGGCCGAGTCGCCCGTGTGCACGGGAGTCCCTGGGAGGCCTTCCCGACCCCGCGCTTCGCAGATAGTCTGTCCCCGGCTGGTGTTAGGTCCTGAGGACACGGCCCCTTTCATTGCTTTTTGGATGAGACAGGAGTCCTTCTAGCCCAGCCGTGGGCAAACTACGGCCCGCGGGCCGGATCCGGCCCGTTTGAAATGAATAAAACTAAAAAAAAAAAAAGACCGTACCCTTTAATGTAATGATGTTTACTTTGAATTTATATTAGTTCACACAAACACTCCATCCATGCTTTTGTTCCGGCCCTCCGGTCCAGTTTAAGAACCCATTGTGGCCCTCGAGTCAAAAAGTTTGCCCACCCCTGTTCTAGCCTAAAGGGAACCAACGATGTGCCAACAGATTCCCGGTCTCTCCTGCACCCAAAGACCACAGCCCCTGCCCGGCTGGCCTGGCTCAGCGGTTGAGCTTCAACCTATGACCCAGGAGGTCACAACTTGATTCCCGGTCAGGGCACATGCCCGGGTTGCGGCTCGATCCCCAGTGGGGGGTGTACAGGAGGCAGCCAATCAATGATTCTCATCATTGATGTTTTTATCTCTCCCTTTCTCTCTGAAATCAATAAAAATATATTTTTTAAAAAAAGACTGCAGCCCACCCACACCTGCAGCCATCCAGACCCTCTCCTCTCCCCGGAACACCTGGCCACCCTCTGGCCTGTAGTCCGCCCTCCCTTCTCGCCCTCAGTAACTGACGGAGAAAGGCTGGCTGATGCCTGAGCAGGGACGAGCCCACACTATGGCTCCCTGCCTGGGTGGACAGGTCCGGCCCACCATGGGCTGACCACAGCCCTGACCCTGTCCCACCCACTCCACCAGCCACACCTCCCTGGTGGCCCCCAAAGACGGTCATGGCACCTAGTTTGCTGGCTGGACTTTATTCCCATCCCCGGTCTTGGCCAGGGGTGGACGGCGGGTGGAGAGCTGTGTCCTGAACCCCTGCTGGAGGGCAGGGGGGGCTGGGACCAGGGTCCGGCCAAGGTCGCCAGCGGGTCAGCGGTAGAAGTCCGGGTCTGCAAGGTCCGGCAGGAAGTAGCGCTGCAGGGCTGGCTGCAGGAGCAGG
>NW_005357294.1:423278-423809 GCF_000412655.1 Myotis brandtii | reverse complement strand
CCCGAGGCAGCGGCAGCTTCAGCGTCCGGATGGAGCCGTCGAGGGTGCGGCTCTCACCGTGCCGGGCCAGCATCTGGCCTGGGGTCATCAGGGCAGTGAGGCCTGGGGTGAGGTTGAGGCCCCGTGGGACCCAAGCTGGGGTGGGGGTGGGGTGGAGCTCAGGGTCCAATCTCTACCCCTGTCCCCACTCACCCCTCAGTCTCACTGCAGATCCCTGGAGCTTGATCTCCTGGAGCCTGAGAATGGGGTCAAGCCTAGGGTGGTAAGAAGGTGGGTGTGAGCCCTGGCTGGTGCAGCTCAGTGGATAGAGCGTCAGATGCAGACTGCAGGGACGGAGGTTCGATTCCAGTCAAGGGGGACCTGCCTGGGTTTCGGACTCGATCCCTAATAAGGGGCATACAGGAGGCAGCCAATCGATGATTCTCTCTCATCACTGATGTTTCTCTCTCTCTCCCTCTCCTTTCCTCTCTGAAATCAATAAAAATATATTTTAAAAAATAAAAATAAAAAAGAAGGTGGGTTTGACTGAGC
>NW_005357294.1:421239-422898 GCF_000412655.1 Myotis brandtii | reverse complement strand
GGCGTTGGGCGGCAGCAGGTGTGGCCTCTGGTCCCTGTCCGCCTCCTGCAGGCAGCTCCTCCGCTGCTTGCAGAAGAAGTTGAGCGCGTCGATCGGCCCCAGGTCCAGCATCTTCGACCGCGACCAGTCTGTCTGCTCCAGCGGCAGTGGGTGGTCGGGCATCGCGTCGGGCGCCGAGGAGCGCACGTGGATGTCGGGCACGGAGGAGAAGGGCATCAGGCTCTCCGAGAGCGTGCGGTGGCTGTGGCGGACGGGGAGCTGCGAGATCAGCTGCTGGACCTGGGGATCCAGGGTCACGGGGCCCAGGTCTCTGGGCAAGCCCGGCTGCAAGCGTGTCCAGGAGACGGTGGAGAGTGCGGAGTGCACCGAGGGCCTCGAGGAGACCGGCGACAGCACCGTCTCGGAGACCTTGGGCAGCACCTCCGACAACCTGGCAACTGAGGGCTGCAAGGATTCTACCTGCGGGGGAGAGGGGAGGGGGGGGGCAGGAGGCCAAATCGGGGTGCTGCTCCTGGACCCCAGCTGCACCCCGCTGCAGACTCCCTCCCAGGAAGAAGCAGGAAGATCCCGAGAGAGGCGGGACTGGGAGGACAGGTGCCGTGGGTCTAGAGCAGTGGTTCTCAACCTTCCTAACGCCGAGACCCTTTAAGACAGTTCCTCATGTTGTGGTGACCCCCAACCATAAAATTATCTTCGTTGCTACTTCATAACTGTAATGATGCTACTGTTATGAATCGTCATGTAAATGTCTGATATGCAGGATGTATTTTCACTGTTACAAATTGAACAGAATTAAAGCATAGTCATTAATCACAAAAACAATATGTAATTATGTATGTGTTTTCCGATGATCTTAGGCGACCCCTGTGAAAGGGTCGTTCGACCCCCAAAGGGGTCGCGACCCACAGGTTGAGAACCGCTGATCTAGAGCAAGGCAAGGCCTCCCAGCCTCCCCTGCTCTCCCTGCACCTGGGGAAAGCCCTGGGCGAAGGCAAGAGGTTCCACTGGCAGGGCCCCCCCCCCGCCCCCCACCTCCAGGAGGTGGGTCATCTCCTCCAGCTTCTGGGAACAGCATCTGCGCAGCACGGCCTTGCAGTGCAGGTCCGGGTCCTGCACCCAGGTCATCATCTCCCTGAACAGGAAGCCCTCCGGGTCCTGGAGGCCCAGCCCTTCCAGCAGCTTCTTGAGCTCAGGCCTGCGACAGGTGAGGGCGGCTCATGCCCCGTCCCCCAGCTCCTGCCTCCCACCCCTGCTGCTGAGGGCAGCCTCACCTGCAGGAGGCTGGCGAGTAGAGGAGGTAGGACATGAGCTCCAGCACCACCTCGCGGGACTCCAGGGAGCAGGCCAGTTGCAGCTGCAGAGCCAGCATCACGAACTGCCTCTGGGTCTTTTCCTGAGCACCGGCAGGCAGGAGGGCGATTTGTGGGGCCGGCCTGGAGCATGACAGGGCGGGTTGGGGCGAGGCGGGCGGGGTGGGGCGAACCTGGAGGTTGGGGGGCTCGTCCAGGTTGAGCAGGTACTTGAGGGTCTCCTGCAGCTTCTTGTAGAGGGTTTTGCTCATCTCGGGCAGCAGCCTCAGCAGCGCCCGCAGGATGTGCACACGGTCCTCCCAGGAGGCCTCCTTCAGCAGGTCCATGAGCCGCGAGGCCAGGCCGTCCA
>NW_005357294.1:417594-421049 GCF_000412655.1 Myotis brandtii | reverse complement strand
GGGAAGAGCTTTTTGAACCAGTTCTGGATGACAAAGAAACGCAGGAACCTGGGCAGGTGCCCGTAGCGCAGTTCCCAGAGCGAGTGCCCGAGGCGGTGCTGGTGGCGGCGGAGAAAGGTCTCTGTCCTGGCAGTGGTCTCCTGGATGCGTCTCTTGGCCAAGAACTCATATCTCTGGATGGTGGTGGCGGCGTGGAGGGTCGTGGTGACCACGGAAAGCCTCGCTTCCCTCTCTGCTCCACTCACCGAAGCCCTGCTGGGGGCGCGCCCCTGCGTCACTGCCGTCTCAAACGTCAGCAGTTCCTGGGAGGGCTCCGGAGACGAGAGGGGATAGTCCAAGGTCCAGTCCAGCTCCAGGTCCAGGTCCAGGTCCTCGTCCCCCTCATCCGACCACTGGATCTGGCTCCTGGTGCGGGGCTGTCTGCCCCGCAACAGCCACAGGTCCTCCTGGCTGCCCGCTGGCTGCAGAGGGGACAGCACCACTAGCCACTGGCACGAGTGGCACCCCCCTCCCCCCCTGCTGCAGAGCCCTCCCCTGCCCACAGGGCGAGCGCCAGCCCCGCCCCTTGCCTTAGAGGAGTCTCGGGCAGTCAGCTGAGGGAGGTTCCCCAGGCCGCTGACCTCCTGGGGCAGCCACATCTGCTGCAGCACCACGGAGTTGGGGACCCAGCCTGGGAAGTGGATGGGCCTCCGCAGGTTCTAGGGGTAGAGGACAGCCTGGTGGGCAGGACTGACTTCTGCCCTATTCCAGAGGCGGTCTGGGCAGAGCACCTGCCACCACCCAGCTTCCTGCCAGGCCTCCAGGCGCTGAACGGGTGCCCCCCACACAACACACAGGCAGGTGGAGCCTTCAGAAATCACGGGGAGCCCTGGCTGGTGTTGCTCAGTGGATAGAGCAGCGGCCTGCAGACTGAAGGATCCCGGATTCGATTCTGGTCAAGGGCACAGGCCCGGGGTTGTGGGCTCGGTCCCCAGTGTGGGGTGTGCAGGAGGCAGCCCATCCATGATTCTCTCATCATTGATGTTTCTATGTCTCTCTCCCTCTCCCTTCCTCTCTGAAATCAATAAATATTTGTTTTTAGGAAAAGAGAGACGATGGGGAGCACCATCAGGGTGACCCCTGCAGGGAGGGCCCTGGGGGGTCTCACCTTGTAGTGCTGAGCAGAGGCAGGAAAGAAGCCCCCGAGGTCGGAGAGGAGCTCTTTGGGCCGCCTTTCCAGCAGCAGCGGGACCTGGGGACGGGCCAGGGGCTCAGAGCCCAGCGGGGACTCAGTGCTCCCCCCTGCAGCTCTGCCCTGGGGGGCGGTTTGTAGCATCCCCCCGGCCTGGCCCCTCACCCTGTGCTTCAGGTGGGAAGTCGGTGCTTCTGGGGCCGCAGGCCTCTCCTGTTGGAGCTGCTCCGACTGCAGCTGCAGGTCCACGCTGAGGCCCAGGAAGGAGCTCAGGGAGGAGTGGGCCAGCAGCTGGGGCACGGGAGGAGTCAGGGTGGGGGGCAGGGTCCTGCAGTCAGGGCAGAGGGGTGGCAGGGGTGGGAGGCCTCACCTGGGATGCCCTGCTGTGTTCCCGCTGGTGGGTGGGTGGGATGGGCAGGGTGACTCGGGGAGGGTGGGCGAAGCGCTGGCTCAGGGCCCCCAGGTCCCGTGGAGGCAGCATTTTGGGGGAGTCCGTGCAGACCCCAGCCTTCGCCAGACTGGGGGTGACGCTCGGGAGGGTGGACACATCCCCGTTCTTCTCCACGGTGATGGCCATGCTGGGCCACTGCTGGGACTCTGTCCTGGGATGCATGCCCTGGGGGTGCAGGCAGGGCAAGGGGTGGTGTCAGAGCCCCAGGATGGAGGAAGGGGCTGGGTCGGGGCTGGTGCGGGGAAGCACCCCACCCACCAGCAGGGCCGGGCCGTAGACCAGATACAAGTAGTTGTCAAAGGCCTCCAGTTGCTGCTGCCAGGAGAGCGGGGCCCGGGCTGCTGGCACCACCTGACCCCGTCTCAGCTGTTGAAGGTCTTGGTCCCGGGCAGATAAGGGTTCCAGGTCCTGGGGCAGGGGGTCAGAGGTCAGCCCATTCTTCCCGGAGTCTTGCCATGTGCTACCCAGATAACCGCAGGGATCCCAGGCCTGCCCCAGGGATGTGGCCCAAGCCTGGGCAGGGGGCAGGGCTGGGCATTGGGGTGGGGAGGGGTCAGGATCCACCTCACCTCCTTCAAGAGCGGCTGCTGAGGTACCGCCGTCCAGTGGCGGAAGAAAGACAAGGCCGAGCTGTAGACAGAGATGATAGGAGGTACACTAAGCGGGACTGGACTGAGGCCGGGACAGTCATTCAGGAGGGTGGCCAGGCCCCTGAGGGGGCACAGGAGACAGGAGGGGGGTGCCAGGGCTGGGACAGGCTTGAGGTGGCCCCAGGGGCCTGGGAGCCCTGGGACTTCGTGCTGGGACACTGGGGGCACACAGCCAGACCTTGAGCCAGGGCAGCTGGGTGGGAGTCTCCGGGTTGGCTCAGCAGGCCTGCTGGCTGAACTGAGGCTGGCCACCCCATGCAGGCTGGACAACCTCTGCAGCTGGAATGAAGTCAGCGACTCCTGGGTGGTCAGCGGCAGGGGGGGGTCATCGAGCCCATCGGGGGGCTTCTGGCACAGCTTCTGAGCAGGGAAAGGAGCCTGGAGCCCGGCCTGGGAGGCTTGTGTGCCCGCAGCAGCCCCACCCACACCCCCAAGCTCACGGCACACCTTAACCAGGTAGGCTGTGGGCAGGTAGAGCCTGTGGGATACCAGGCAGAGGCGGGAGCCCAGGGCCAGCACCAGGTCTCCATTGTTGCTGGAGAAGGTCAGAGCCTGAGGCGCTCCGTTCAGCTGCAGGAGTCTGCAGGGGGGTCCAGGGCATGAGGCCAGCCTTGCTCCAAAGAGCAGGAAGTGCAGGGAGCAGGAGGGTGAGAGGCTCTCTCCCCTGTTCAGCCGCTACTCTGCTGGGGGCGAATGAGCTGCCGCCAGGGTCCCAGCCGGGCCACCCGCCCTCCCTCCCTCCCTCCCGCATCAGGGCCCAGCCCACCGCAGCAGGCGGTTCTCGGTGGTCCAGATCCGCATGGTGCAGTCCAGGCTGGAGGAGGCGTACAGCTTGAGTGTGGGGCAGCAGCACAGGCCTGGGGGCGAGGCTCAGAGTCAAGAATCAGGGCCAGCCCTGGCCAGTTTTGCTCAGTGGATAGAGCCTAGGCCTGCAGACTGAAGGGTCCTGGGTTCGATTCAGGTCAAGGGCACATGCCCGGGTTGTGGGCTCCATCCCCAGTGGGGGGTGCAGGAGGCAGCCGATCAATGATTCTCTCTCATCATTAATGCTCCTATCTCTCTCTCCCTCTCCCTTCCTCTTGTGAAATCAATAAAAAATATATATATATAGCCCTGGCTGGTTTGGCTTTGTGGATGGAGCATCGGCCTGCGGACTCAAGGGTCCCAGGTTCGATTCCGGTCA
>NW_005357294.1:415145-416376 GCF_000412655.1 Myotis brandtii | reverse complement strand
CTTCTATAATTGAAACTTTGTAGCCTTGAGTGGAGCTCAGAGCTGGTTGCAGCAGGCAGGAAGCTTGGCTTCCTCCATCACTGGGGCAACCAAGCCTCCTGCTTGCTCCAGCTCCGTGGCTGCTGGCGGCCATCTTGGTTGGGTTAATTTTCATATAGTCGCTCTGATTGGCTGGTGGGCATGGCTTAAGGCATAGCGAAGGTACGGTCAATTTGCATGTTTGTCTTTTATTAGTGTAGATATATCCACCCCTTGGCCCTGCCCCCTCACCAGTGATGTGGTCCAAGTGGTCGTCCTGGGGCCGGTGGTCATAGCGCTGGCTGTTGTGCAGGCCAATCTGCACCAGCCCGTAGGTGGCGCTGTCGGGGTCCTCGAAGGCCACCATAATGTTCCTCCGGAGCGCGCACAGCGCCAGGGCGGGGTGGCAGCAGGAGAAGGTGCGTAGCAGGCTCAGGCTCTCCTCCGAGTAGGGGAACATACGCCACATCTTCACCATTAAGTCCCCGCCTGCCAGGTGGGGCAGAGCCAGTGCTGGGCCTTTGTGCAGGGAAGGGGTTCCCGGCTCTGGGGCAGCGGGAGGGGGTACTGACCGGAGGTCACGACGCTGTTCCAGGTCGATGCGATGGCAGTGACCGGGCCCGGGCTGTGCGCCTCCGTGTGGAAGACGGGCTCCAGCGTGTGCCAGCTGAGCACCGACAAGGTGCCGTCCGTGTGCCCCACCACCGGCAGGTACCTGCAGGCAACACCAGCCTGTTGGCACGGCCCCACAGGCCCGCCCGGCCCTCACTGGCTCCAACGCCTACCTGTTCTTTTCTTTTCATGCACATCCTTTTTAAAAAATATGTTTTTATTGGTTTTTTAGCAAGAGAGAGGAAGGGAGAGGGGGAGAGAGAGAGAAGCATCAATGAGAGAGAATCATGGATCGGCTGCCTCCTGCACGCCCCCCACAGGGGATCCAGCCCGCAGCCCCGGCATGTGCCCTGACCGGGAATTGAACCTGCGACCTCTTGGTTCCTGGGTCGACGCTCAACCGCTGAGCCAGACAGCCGGGCCACCTACCTGTTCTTCTCCTTCCAGGTTCGGATGTCGCTGTGGCCCACCTCACCTTTGCGCTGGCGCACCGTCTCCCAGGTGGAGAACGCGCTCCTTGGGTCAGTGAGGTGGCTGTAGAGGTGCAGGCAGCAGGGCCGGGGCGCGGGGAGCGGCAGCGGGCTCTTGCGGAGCAGCACGC
>NW_005357294.1:413584-414373 GCF_000412655.1 Myotis brandtii | reverse complement strand
CTGGCGGGCGCCAGCAGCTGGTTCACACTCTCTGACCGCGTGCTCTGGCCCCAGTAGCTCAGCATCACTTCGCCCACCTGAGCCACTGCCTGCAGGTCCCACGTGCGGAGCGTCCCGTCCTGAGAGGCGGACAGCACCAGGGTCGTGTTGGGGAGCACGGCCATAGCTGTCACCGGGCCTGCAGGAGGGCGCGTGTCACTCGGGTGCACCCGGGACCGAGAGGGGAAACCGACCAGCTCGGGTGACGATAGAGAGAAGCTTGGCCAGAGATGGCGGAGATTCTGGACAGCGCGGCGCTCTTTACGGCTGGGTGGGGCAAGCAGGGGCCTGGAGAGCCACGGGGGGCGGGGTGTACCTGTGTGGCCCACGAACACCATCCGGATCTGCCAGTCAGCCCCCCACACCTTCACCGTGCTGTCTCGGGAAGCTGTCACCATGGCCTCCATCTCCCCGCAGTACGCCAGGTCAGAGATGGTGCTGGGGGAAGGCCCCGCGGACTCAGCATGGCCTCCTGGGAGCCTCTGCGCCCGGCCCAACTGGCTTTCCCTCCCCCCACGCCCTGGGCCCCCTCACGTTTTGTGGAGATCCTGGCGCACGTCTGTGACAGTCCAGGTGCGCAGATCGAAGGTGAGCACAGCCGAGCCATAGGCCGCGAAGCAGCGAGGGACGTAGTTGGGAGCCAGGGGCCCCAGAGCCAGGCGCGTGAGGGCACCTGCGCAGCTTAACTGGGGCTGCAGCGAGGGCCCGCAAGGCAACAGGCAGCGACCCTCTAAACGGAACTTCCAGAGC
>NW_005357294.1:412911-413231 GCF_000412655.1 Myotis brandtii | reverse complement strand
CAGCTCGGACCTCTTCTCCTGCGGGCAGGAGGGTGGGCAGGCTGTCAGTCCACTGGGGGGAGCGGGGAGAGGAGGCGCCCCGCCTCGGGAGCCCAGAGGATGGCTGGCTCCTGCTAGGGACCCCGAGGGGAGCCGCCAGGCCAGGAGCGAAGCCTCCAGGCAGAGGCCGTGGGCCAGGCGCACCTTCTCCAAGATGTTGCGGAGGCTTCTCCGCAGCAGCAGCCACAGCAGGCGGGCGCGGGCGTTGGGGGTCGTGCTCCTCATGAAAAGCTTCGGGACCAGCTTCGAGAACGACAGCTCTGCGGGCCGTGGGGGCAGCG
>NW_005357294.1:409953-412785 GCF_000412655.1 Myotis brandtii | reverse complement strand
GCTGACATCACGCCTGGGTGCGGGCCAGGCCGGCTCACCACGTTCTTCGAGCAGCCCGGGGTCCGGGACGCCATAGTTGTCAGTGTCGTTCAGGTCTGGGTCCAGAGTCATGTTGTCTTCTACTAAAAAGGGGTTGCTGACATCGGACACATCCGTCTCCATTTTGGCGGCGGCAGGTCCAGGCGGCTTAACAGCCCCTACTGCCCGTTGCTAGGATACCAGGGGACGTAGCCCCGCCCCCACGCAGGCCCCGCCCCCACGCCATGCAGAGCCCAGGTCCACAATAAGTCACATAAACTTTTATTGGAAACAAACAAGCTGCAGCAAAGTGACACTCAGTGCACGCTGCCCGGTGGGCGAGGTGGGGGTACAGGTGGGCACCAAGAGCGGCCCAAGCCAGGGAGGACGACTGTCAGGCCTGCTTGCTGGGTCTCAGGCCCTTCGGGCTGGAGTGTGCAGGCTCAGGGTACAAAATACAAAAATAAACTCTGTGGTCCAGCAGTCCCTGCCTCAGTCAGTTCGTTTGGGCAGGGCAGTGGCTGTGCCCACCAGGCCCCGAGTCTGTCCAGTCCAGCCACAATGTGGGCAGCAGAGCCTGTGGGGGTGAGTGGCCGTCCGTAGGCTGGAACCAAAGGGCTAGGTGGGCAGCTGGAGCTGGAGCCGTGCCAGGGTCTGGCCAGCAGCTGGGGAGGCCCAGGGCCCCTCAGGTGGGCAAGTCCAGGCACTGGTTGACGCTGGATGAAGCTGGGCCTCTGCTTCTCCTCCTCACATACAGATCACCGGGACTCTGGGCAGAGGGGGGCACACAGGAGCCTTGAGGAGCTAACACCCAGGAGACCAGGCAGAGGGCCCCACCCCGCCCTGCCCACCCCACGCTCCAGGGAGCCCGTCTGCCGCCACCATCACACACCTGTCCTCCATGGGGCTGGTCTCCTCGGATCCGCCCTCATTGCCTCCATCTCTGAGTTCCTCCTCCTCCTCCTCCCCCAGCTCCATGTCCAACTCATTGCCTGCCTCCGAGGGTGTGTACGTGGATCCACTGGGGGAGGTGGGGAAGCAGTCTTAGAACTGCCCACCCTGGCCTGCTGCTGCCCCCAGAGGGGACAGAGTCAGGAGTGGGGTGGGCCTAACAGGAAGCTGGGGGAAGGGACGGACGCCAACCTGATGGAGCGACAGCTGAAGAAAACAATCCGCTTAAGCCGCTTGTTGTAGAAGAAGTAGTTGAAGGACCAGAGGCTGCCATCTTCCCCAAAGGGGTCCGAGTCCAAGTCCGGGTTGTAGCTGGATAGTGTGGAGTGAGATGGGTGTGAGGCCCCAGGTGCCACGCACACCCAGCGCCCACCTGCAGGGACGCCAGCCCACCTGTAGATGTCACACTCGGCCAGGCAGATCTCCTCGTCCACTGCATTCCACAGCTGTGGCTTCAGGGCCTTGAAGTCCTCCCGCACAGCCGAGAACAGACTGCAGTTGACCGCATTCACCACCTAGAATGGGCACAGCTCGGCTGACTCGGTGCCAGGACAGCAGGCACGGACTGGGTTAGGGGCCAGGAAAAACGGGGAGGACAGTGTGAACAGCGGGGGGTGGGGGAGCCCTCACCCAGCTGAGACTGGGCTCCCGGCTGAACTCGTGGCTCCGGGCCGTGCTGAAGTCGTAGTCGGGGCGGAAGGACTCGTTGAGCGTGGCGATCAGGTAGAAGAGCGTCTTGCGGCTGCACGTGTCGCTCAGGGGGCCCTCATCCTCGCCGCCTTGGCTCTTGCTCAGTCTGCACAGAGAAGCGTCAGCCCAGCACCGCCCTGCGCCCGACAGCCCCCGTGGGCAGGCCCTGCCCAGGCTCACCTGCTGGGGCTGAGGCCCGAGGTCTGCGGTGGGGACAGGGCCTCCAGCACGTGTGGCTGGCCTTCCTGGCAGAACTGCTTGAACATGTGCTTGTCATCCCCCGCCATCTTACAGGAGTAGCTCTCGATCCTGCAGGGTGGACACAGGTGGGGCCGTGGCATGCCACCCCCAGGTTCCCCTCAGGGCCAGGGCAGAGGGAGCCCTGAGACCCCGGCTCCTCGAGCCCCGCCCTCACCTGCCAATGATGTGGGCATCTCCAGTCTCCACAGTCAGCTGTGAGTTGATGGCCTCGAAGCTCGAGTTCTCCAACAGCTTCATGTCCTTGGGGAGGGCGTCCTGTGCTCTGAGGGGCTAGTGCGGCCCTGAGGACAGGAGGCCAGCCCATGGGTATCTGGCCCCGGCCCTCTCCCTTCAGCCTTCTCTGGGTAAATGACGCCGAGGTAAACAAGCTAGGCCCCGCCCACAGCCTGCTCCCCGGCACAGCACAGGCCGGAGGCGATGCGATCCTGTTACCTGAGATGGCAAGTCCAGGCCCCAGCGCAGCCACACCCCCTGCACCTCTTTGGAGTCCTGGGTCGGGGCTGGGGGCCCACAGAGCTCCTGCTCACCCCAAGACTGCTGGGTTCGTCTCTTCCTTAACACTCCCCATCCCGGTTTGGAACCCGGACACCTGGGGCCCGGCTCGGGCTTGAGGTCACTTGGACTACGCGCTCTTCCCTGTTCTGCGGGCGGCTTTATAGCGAGGGGAAGAGGAAACCTGTAGGCTCCTCCGTTCTCCAAAGTGTGCCCAGCTTCTTCGGGAACGGAGGGAGGGCTCACGGCCCCGGAACGGCCTGCTGGGGTCTGTAGTTCTGGAGGCCCCGATACGACGCCGAGCACAGGGCGGACACCTACTTGCTTGCTGCTCTACGCTCTATCTGGCCGGGCAGAGCCAGGCCGGGTCAGGTCGGTTGGCGTCGATGCGAGTGAGAAGGCGGTGCGGGCTCCGGCCGG
>NW_005357294.1:409320-409923 GCF_000412655.1 Myotis brandtii | reverse complement strand
CTCCGGAGGAAGAAGCTCTGCGGCGACATCCCGTTACTCCCGGCCCTGCCGGCCGATCCGGGCTGCCACCGCGACATAACCTCACCCCTGCACGACGCCCGACTATCGCGATGGTCCTGCCCGCCGACCGCCACAGATCGCCCCAGCTAACGAGCTAGCGACCGACCGACCTCTGCCTCCCTGGGCCGGACAACAACAAGCGCCCGCAAGGCCCGGCCCCACGCCTCTGAATGGCCGGCTCCAGCCGCTGCGATCGGGAGCTCGGAGAGCCATTGGGAACGTTACCCGCCGCTCAGTCCCGTCTTTTACATCTACTGGCTGCAGCACCTGTCCGTCACTCTTCTCGCCGCCCGAACCCGTCTTCCTTCCTAGCCCCCATTGGTCACGGCTCCTGCCTGCCCCGCTAAGGCGACGGGACCGCGCCTGCCGTCTAGTCGTGGCCGGCGCATCCGTCCCTGACACTTTACCCCGACGTACAAGCCTTCAGGCCCAGCCTCGACCGCCCGTGTCCCAGAGCCTTGGACCGAGTACATCCTGGGCAAAGCCGGAGGGTCCGATCCCCCCTTTCCCTCCTTACACCCCGGGCTTCGACCCGCTGGCCGA
>NW_005357294.1:402825-409067 GCF_000412655.1 Myotis brandtii | reverse complement strand
GGGCGCGGGGCCCGGGGCGGTGAGTGGGGGCGGCAGCCCCTCCGCTTGCCGTGGAGTCCCCGTAGCAGGACACTTTCCCGGCTCCGTTTCCTCCCCTGCGAACGGGGGGAATGGTGCCCTCACCTGGATAGGACTCCGGTGCGTTTCCTAAGAGAAGCCGTAAGGCGCGTGGGACAGCGCAGTGGCCAGGCCTGTACCTCGTGCCTTCGGTCCCACGTCTGTGCTTGCGGGAGGCCTGAGCTCTGCCTCTCCCACCCTCAGGTCGGTTTGGAGTGGCCTTTGGAGTCCGTCTCCTACACCGTCCGAGACCCCAGCCAGCACGAGTTGCAGCCTCCGCCAGGAGGGCCTGGGGCCCTAAGCCTGCGCTTCCTCAACCCCCAGGAAGCCCAGCGGTGGGCAGCCCTGGTTCGAGGTGCCACGGCGGAGGGACACAATGGTCAGTGCCGTGGGGCAAAGGTTCATTCGGTTGGCCAGGGACTGTGCTGGGAGGGCGGGAGTCTCCCTGGCCCTCAGGCCTGGATGGGGAAGGTAGTGGGTAAAGTCGGGCCCACTGCTGGCCGCCCGGGGAGGCCCCCAGGAGAAAGCGGGGAAAGGAACGGGCCCAGAGCTGGGGCCTGGAGGACCAGACTGGTGTGGAGGGGCAGCGCCAGCAGGTCCAGGACCTGGGGCGAAGACACTGTCTCAAGAGCTGCGGGAAAGTATTCAGTGGGAGAGGGACAGGCTCGGACTGCGCTCCTCAAGGTTGGCTGCGACCTGCACTCGTGGGCGGGTGCAGATAGGGCTGGAGAGAAGGATGTTTCCAGAGATAATTAGGAGATGAAGTCGGCTGGGTTTTGTGGGTGTTTAATGAGAAGAGTTAGTGGTTGGGACAGGAAGACGGGGAACCAAATGCCCTTGGGCTCCCAGAGAGGAGTCCTGTTTGGAAGAGCATGGAGGGGGTGGGAGTGGTGAGTCTGGGCTGGAGCTGGGCCTCTGGAGGTGGGAAGGGTTAACCGGGGTCAGCAGGAGCGAAGAGCCCACAGATGCATCAGAAGAGCTGCCAGAGGGGCAGGAGGAGAACCGCACAAGATGAGGTGCATAGCATTTGCGAGGGAGAGAGCTCTTCCATTCACTCAGTCGCCAGGTGTATCCCTGGTACCGTTCCGGACTCAGCACTCCCTGAGGCCTTGGAGACTGAGCACGAATACAACTTCCAAGTCTGCTCTCGGAGCTTTTGGTTCTAGCGGGGAGGCAGACATAGTGAGTAAATAAAATTCTGTCAGATGGTGGGAGAGATGGGAGTGGGAGGGAGGCAGTGAAGGCCTCCTTAGGTGACACCGAGTGAAGTTGAAGACTGAGGTGTGACCCATGTGGCCAGAGAGCAGTGGGTACACAGGCCCTGAGGCAAGAGCATGCATTGAGACGGGGCCAGCTGGTGCTGGGTGCCTGGGAGCCCTGCTTGTCTCAGTGGGCAGACGGGTCAGAATTCTGAGGGGCTGAGCTGCCTCAACTCAGGTGGGCTGGGCCTTAAGCGGAGGGAAGGGGAGAGACAGCAGCCAGCTCTGTAAGGACACCCAGGGCAGACAGTGGCCTGAGAGGGCTTGTCTGGGATGGGAGAGTCTGGGTGTGCTGATGGTAGAGGAAGGAGAGGGGATGGAGGTCCCTGAGGGCACCAAGAAGAGGCCATGCTGACTGCAGGGCTCCTACGCACCTGCTTTGGTTCTCCTGTGAGGTCAAGGGAATATCCCTGGCTGGTGGAGAGGGCCTGTGGAGGCCAGGAGAAGTCTAGCCTCCGTGGCAGAGGGACACAGGTGGGACCAGATGGCAGAGGGTCCAGAAGGCTCTAGAGCACAAGTGCAGCTCCAGCTCTGAAAGGAGTCAGCAGGGACCCTTGGAAAGGCCAAGGCTTGAGGGAAGGCTGGACTGAAAGTGTGGCCAAGGCAGAGCCCTGGCATGAGCTGAGGGGAGGAGGGAGGAGGGAGGAGGCAAGGGTCCTGGACACCTGAGGTCAGAGAGCAGAGGCCCAGGTGAGGTGAGTACTTAGCGGGGAGGCTGATCTCGGGAGACCACCTGCCCACCCCACGTCTTCCCTCCTAGGCAGTGACACCCTGCCTCCAGCCCTGGGCCCAGAGACGTGCCCTGTTTCCCCACCCAGTCCCCCTGAAGCGCACACACTCAAGGCCCCCAAGATGGATGGTCCAAGTTCTGGAGACTTGATGGAGAAAGGTAAAGGCAGGTGGCCAAAGGGGGTGGGGCAAGCTGCCATGCCCAGCTGTGATGGTGCACTCTCTCCTTGTAGAAGAGCTGGCAGGGCGCCTGGCCCAGGCCATTGAGGATGGAGATGGGAAGGGGGCAGCCCAAGCTGCAGCCCTCCTGGCCCAGCATCATGTGGCCCTCAGTGTCCAGCTCCAGGAGAGCTGCTTCCCTCCTGGCCCCATCAGGTGAGACCTGGGACTTCGTCCTCACCCCCCCCTCCCAATCCTCCAGGCACCCCATCATTCTCTGAACCGAAATTCTGGCCCAGGCTACAGGTCACAGTGGAAGATGCTTCGTCCTCTGCCCACGTCTCGCTGCAGGTCCACCCCCACTGCACCATCTCGGCCCTCCAGGAGCAGGTGAGCACGGGGTCGGGGGAGCCCTGCTGGAGGCAGGGACCCTGGGTGACTGCCTGGCCCTGACGCTCTGGCTCCAGGTCTTCTCGGAGTTTGGCTTCCCACCAGCTGTGCAGCGCTGGGTCATTGGCAAGTGCCTGTGTGTGCCCGAGCGCAGCCTCGCCTCCTACGGGGTCTGGCAGGACAGGGACCCTGCTTTCCTCTACCTGCTCTCAGCCCCGCGAGAAGCCCCAGGTCAGTCCTTGGTTGTTGGGTGAGGAAGGTGGGGTACAGCTGACAAGGCCCTGAGCCCCACCCCCTCTACCATAGGACACAGCCGTCAGCGCCCCCAGAAGATGGATGGGGAACTAGGCCGCCTGTTTTCTCAGACACTGGGGCTGCCCCGAGCTCCTCAGCCAGCCAGCTCCAGCCTCCCCAGCCCCCTTCAGGTAGACAGGAGCCAGGTAAGGTGGGCCTGGGCAGCTGTGGGCATCGGAAGGAAGGGGTCAGCAGCTACTGTTCCTCCTCCACAGCCCGGCTGGCCCTGCCCTTCCTGCACCTTCATCAACGCCCCGAGTCGGCCTGGCTGTGAGATGTGTAGCACCCAGAGACCCTGCGCTTGGGACCCGCTTCCTGCAGCCTCTACCCAGCAGTCGCCAATGGTACCAGAGGCAGGGAAGGGGGTGGGATGGGGAGGGCAGCAGAACAGCAAAATGACTCCTCTTCTCCCTACCCCCAGGTCACAAGGAGAGAGGACGGCCCTTCCCTTCCCGGCCCAAGGTCCCTGGATGCCCTTCTGAACCTCTCAGGGGACCTCCACTGACAGCTCCCTGGGGACAGATCCTGAGATGCGGGGAGAGGCCATGAGCCAAAGACATTAAAGATTCTTCTGAGCCAGCTGAGTGCCCCCACTTTGTGCGAACTGGGCAGCTGGGAGGATGGAGAGCAGGGCACAGTGCCACCCAGGACACCTGGCAGAGAGGGCATAGTCTGGCTCTCGGCTGGGCTGCCCAGCCGGGTCCAGGTAGCTACTCAAGAGCTTACTTGGGCCGAAACCGGTTTGGCTCAGTGGATAGAGCGTTGGCCTGCGGACTGAAAGGTCCCAGGTTCGATTCCGGTCAAGGGCATGTACCTTGGTTGCAGGCACATCCCCAGTAGGGAGTGTGCAGGAGGCAGCTGATCGATGTTTCTCTCTCTCATCGATGTCTCTAACTCTCTATCTCTCTCCCTTCCTCTCCGTAAAAAATCAAAAAAATATATTTAAAAAAAATAAATAAAATAAATAAAAAAAAGATCTTACTTGGACCCCAAGTCCCAAGAGGCCTACAGGCATGGTGCTGAGACCTTCTCACACACTGAGAGGCTTGCAGAGCCCTCACCCCCCACCCCAACTGCGGACCACTGGGCTAGGGCCCTCTGTGAGCCCCACTCCCAGCCACCATGCCTCCCCTCCTCCACCTAGAGCCCTTCAGGCATGCACCCTTTTCCTTTCTCCCACTCAGCTCTCTGCTCTCCTAATTGGCCACCACTCCTTAGGGCTGCTCCAGCCAGGATGCCTTAAATTCCCTTCTGGGGACAAGAAAAACTCAGGAGCCCCGAGCCAGGGCCCTGCGCTACTGCTAAGGCAACATGTCTGTGGCCCTCCTACCACTGACAGACCCACTGCGGTCCCCCTCCCCAGCCGGCTGCTGTTGCTCCCAGCTCTGCCTGGCTGTCTGGCCTGGACCCGCCACAGCTGCCTGTTGATTGCTAGGGGCGTGCACTCCCCGCTCCCCTCCAGCAGGACCCTTTCTCAGTGGACCCCTCTAGCGGTGCAGCCAGAGGCCAGGAGCACATTCTGGGCTGGCTCCCCCTGCTTATCTGCTTCCTGGGCAGAGGTGAGAGTTTCTCCCTCCCAGCCATGCCCAGCCCAGCAGCTCCCTCAGCTCCTACCGCAGGCCAGGCCCCTCCCTCTGGAATGCGGCCAAGGGCTCCCTTCCTGCTGCCTCAGAACGAAGGCCAAGGGGTTCAACACTGACACTTGGCTGGTTTCTCTGGCAGATCCCTGGACCATGTCCAGCCAGGCCCTTTCCACCTCTCTCCCTACCCCAACGAGCTGCCATCTCTAACAGGTCTGCTTCCTGTCTCACATACAGACCTGATGGGACTCCCAGCCAGCAGTCAGTGCCACACGGCATGAGACAGTCCTGGGAGCTCCGAGGGCAAAGGTCTTACTCTGAGTCCCCTGCAAACTACACTCTCATCACACAATAGCCCAAATGTGTCTATTGAGAAACTTAATTTATTTCCATGATAGAGACTGAAGGATCTGGAGCTCCAGCCCGATCTCCTGCCCCCTTCCCTTTTGTCCCAGAGAAGAGGGGCTTGGCCAAGAGGGCCAGCTGGGGTCTAAAGAGACCCAGGGTGGCTTCTTGGCTTGAAGGCCCATTCAAACAGGACGGCAAGCAGACCTTCGGCAGGGTCACTTGGGTGGACGATATGCCAGCTTCCGGCTCTTCAGTACTGACCACTTATGCCGCTTCATGGCGTACACCAGGGGCAACAGCAAGCCCATCATCATCAACATCTGGGGATGAGACAGGCTCAGAGAAGGGAGGCAGAAAGGAGCCCTGCCCAGCTCCCAGCCTCCCTCTGCCATGCCCACTGTGCCCCCTTGCCCGATCCTTTCACCTTGAGCCCCATGCGTTTCCGATGGTCATGCTCTGGCTCGGATGCCCAGCGCAGGAAGGTGCACACATCCTTGGCTACCTGGGACATGGTAGCTGGGGTGCCTGGACCAAGGACAGGTGGTGAGGGCTACCTTGGGGCCCCTGCCCAACCTAGGATACCCCCAGAGCACCCCTTCCATGGTAGATGGGTCCCTGCCCAAGGCTTCAAAAGGGATGGGACCCCTCAGGACACAATGGCCTGAGCTGGTCAGGGCAGTGAGGCTGCCCACAAGCCTCAGACACGCACAGTGCCCCAACCAAGGGAACCCAGTGGGGAAAGTAGGGACCTCACCATCGTCAAACTCCAAGACCTCGTCGTAGATGGGAGGAGCCATGCCGATGGACTGGCCAGGGAAGTAGGGGTTGAAGTAGAGGCCTTCTCGTAGCGACACCCCGGTGGGCGGCTCACAGTAGCCCGTGAGCAGGGAGAAGACGTAGTCTTCACCACCGTGCCTAGGACCAAATCCATGCCGCCTCAGCCTCTGGCAGGAGTGGGACCTGCCTCCCCTCCCGCCAGCCCTGCGGGAAGCCTGCGTACCTAGCTCGCACGATGTAGCTGAGGTCAGGGGGCACGGCTCCATTGTTGGCTGCTCTGGCAGCCTCAGGGTTGGGGTACGGTTTGGGGAAGTAGTCAGACAGCTTTCCGGGTCGCATGAACATCTCCCCATCATCATTGGGGCCGTCCTGAATCTCCACCTGCCACGAGAGCACCATCACCACCCTGCTCTGTCCTCCACAGAGAGAGCCCCAATCCCTGGGCCCTTGGCAACGTCCCCAGGCACCCCACCTCTTCGGCCAGGGCTTTCGCTTCATCCTCAGTGTAGCACACGCCCACCAGGTGGCGGTAAGCCACGTAGTCCATGCTGTGGCAGGAGGAGCACACCTGCTTGTACACCTGGAAGCCCCTCCGGATGCTAGAGAGAGGGAGAGGGTCAGCGGTGCCCGGGGCCCACCCCACCCCCAC
>NW_005357294.1:397061-401673 GCF_000412655.1 Myotis brandtii | reverse complement strand
GGGGTTGAGGGCTGGCTCGCCGCTGGCGGCTGCACAGGACACGCGTGGGAAGTGCTGGTGTCAGAAGGGGGCGATGGAGAAGCTGACGCCGGAGGTCACTGCACAGCACGGCTTCAGTCAAGTGTTTAGGTTATATATTCGTCCTTCCTACAACTGACCCACAGCCTTACCACTGGACTCTTCTTAAAAAAAATCAGCCCTGACCGGTGTGGCTCAGTGGATAGAGCGTCGGCCTGCGGACTGAAGGGTCCCAGGTTCGATTCCGGTCAAGGGCCTGTACCTTGGTTGAGGGCACATCCCCAGTGGGGGGTGTGGAGGAGGCAGCTGATCAATGTTTCTCTCTCATCGATGTTTTTAAGTCTCTACTCCTCTCCCTTCCTCTCTGTAAAAAAAATAAAATATATATTTATTTTATTTATTTTTTTACAGAGAGGAAGTGAGAGGGATAGAGAGTTAGAAACATTGATGGGAGAGAAGCATCGATCGGCTGCCTCCCGCACACTCCCCACTGGGGATGCGCCTGCAACCAAGGTACAGGCCCTTGACCGGAATCGAACCTGGGACCCTTCAGTCCACAGGCTGACGCTCTATCCACTGAGCCAAAGTGGTCAGGGCAATAAAATATATTTTTAAAAAGATCAAGTGACAGTGAACATAAAAAAAATTAAAATGTATTTTTTAAAAAGTGACTAGAGGGCCCTGGCCGGTTTGGCTCAGTGAGTAGAGCGCGGCCTGGGCCTGCGGACTGAAGGGATCCCGGTTGATTCTGGCCAAGGGCACAGGCCTGGGTTTCGGGCTGATCCCCAGTGGGGGCGTGCAGGAGGCAGCCAATCAATGATTCTCTCATCATTGATGTTTCTCTCTCTTTCCCTCTCCCTTCCTCTCTGAAATCAACAAAAATATTTTTTAAAACAAGTGACTAGAGGTTCCAGGTAGACCTTGGGGCCCAGCAGGCAGACAGGCTGCTCGTCACAGTGGGTCTCCAGCACCCTTGCCCCACGCCCATCCCCACACGCTGGAGGGTGCACATGCCCCTCAACAGGACTAGCAGGGACCTCTCTGCAGACAGGTCCCAGAGGAAACCCCCTGGAAGCTGGCCCTGGGAGTGCGCCAGCTGAGCCCCACTGTGGAGCCAGGGAGCCAAGGGTCCAGGGGAAGACAGGAATGCAGGCCCCACGACAGGCGCAGGCCTGGGCAGGGGTTGGGGGCTGGGGCTTCCTCCTGGGGGCTCCCCAGGCCGCAAGCTGTACTGAAGGGACATTGGTCAGGAGTTGATCCTCCAGGCAGCGCAGCTCTGCCTCCCTCCAACAGGGAGGCCTGTAAGGACTGGACTCCTCTCAGCCCTGTGCGGTGCTGTGGGGGCACCTGGGCCCTCCCACAAGAAGAGGCATTTCCAGCCTGAAATGTCCACCCATGATGGACGGGCCAGGGCATCACCAAGGGCCACCCTTCGCTTTTCTTCCCCCCAGAACGGACACTGGATCCCAGGTCCTCTCAGAACAATCCGCACTTCTCTCCGAGCCGACCCACCAGCGCCCTCCCCTGGGGGGCTGCACCCGTCGACTGTTTCCGGTGGGCTCCTGTGCCCCGTCCATCGTGGGTGCCTGGTCTGGTTCCGCTGAGGAAGCTGGGCCAGGTGCTCCTCTCTGCTCCGTCCTAAGCCCGCTCACAGCAAGGTCCTGGCCTTGGCTGGACCCCCAGGCCCCACACCCAGCCTCCTCTGCAGGGCTCCAGCTCCCACACCTCTGCCCACTCAGCCCCAGCACTGACTACGGTGGCATTGTGAGGTCTCGGGACGCCTCAGCTCCTGTTAGACACCCCCTGCTGCCCACTGTTTTCTCTTATCCAGCCCTGTGCCTCCCACAGCACTGGACTGGGATGCAGACCTCCGCGGTGAGCCAAGATGCCGCCCAGTATGTGGACCGGGGCGGTGCCCTCCAGGAAGGAGCTGTGCAGGAATGCCAAGCCCCGCAGGCAGAGCTTCTCCCCCACAGGCCCCGGAGCCCACACAGACGGCAGGTGGTGGGTCGGGAGCACAAGGGCAGCTCAAACAAGACACCTGTTTATTTCCTAGGAAGGAGACGATGGGGGTGTTTGGGGAGTTCCCGCCACAGTCTTCGTGCCACAGGGCAAGCAGACATCACTTCCAGAAGAGAACATTCCAGAAGAGCAGCCAGCAGGGGTAGAGGCCCAGCGCCAGCAGCGGGAAGAGCAGGGCGCCGTAGACGTGGTGCTCCAGCACGCCCTGGGCCAGCGCCGCCAGGAAGAGCTGCCAGCCCTCGGCCAGCGACAGCGGGGCCTCTTGCAGCTCCCGCCACAGGAACAGGCTGCCCAGGAGTGCGGCTGCTGGACTTGTCAGCACCAGCAGGGCAGCATAGAGTGGCCTGGGTGGAGGAGCAGGGTCAGGGCTCTGAGTTGGGGGCACAGGCAGGAAGTTGGTGTGAAGGGGTACCGAGTGAGGGCATCGTCCGTGGTGAGGGGCCCAGGCCCTGGAAGAGGTGGGGGAGGGGGGCAGGGCGGGAGGAGGCTGACCAGTACATACCGGGGCCCCCTGGGCTCAGTGAGTGCAGCAGCGGGCACCATGGTGGCGGCCAGCAGGAAGCCCAGGGAGAAGTTGGTGAGGGCGATGCAGGCCAGCTGGAGTGCCAGGTAGATCAGGGCTACCAGCTTCAGTGCCATCCAGCCCTTGTCTGGGGCCTGTGTGCTCACCACACTGAAAGGGAAGGGGCTCAGAGGCAGCTACCTCCATGGCCAGGGCGCCCCCTGCCCGTGCCCACCCAGCCCAGCTCCTCACCGGTGGGTGTTGTGGGGAAGGGCCAGGCCGGCGGCGTAGATGGCCAGCAGCGTCAGCACCACCGCTTCAGCCTCAGCCACAGGGAAGTGCTGGGCGGCCACGTGCTGGCCCAGCACTGGCAGGACGTAGAGGGCCAGGCCCATGGCCTGTGAGATTAGCAGGGGCGCCACAAGGGAAGCCAGCCCCACGCCCTGCAGGGCACACAGGCGGTTGGAAACGGGCCCTGGGGCCAGGTGAGCCCAAGGGTCCTCACCACCATCCCACCAACTGAGACGGAGTGGCAGCAGTAACCACCTCCCGGCACCCTAGAAGCCCACACTGAGAGCAAGAGTGGAGGGACCATCACCTGTGCTGGGGGGAGGGGAGGGCTGGGCCCAGAGGCGGCCCCAGCCTCCTTAGCGCCCACTCCAGCCTCATGCAGCTGCATCCACAGTTCCAGGGCGTGGCCTAGTCAAGGACTCTGACCAGAGGTGTGATGGACCCGCCCGGTAGGGAACCCAGGGCTCACCCTGCCCCCTCACCCCGAGGATGAGGGGCTCTCCCTAGGCCAGTGATGGCGAACCTTTTGAGCTCGGCGTGTCAGCATTTTGAAAAACCCTGACTTCACTCTGGTGCCGTGTCACATATAGAAATTTTTTGATATTTGCAACCATAGTAAAACAAAGATTTATATTTTTGATATGTATTTTATACATTTAAACGCCATTTAACAAAGAAAAATCAACTAAAAAAATGAGTTCACGTGTCACCTCTGACACATGTGTCATAGGTTCGCCATCACTGCCCTAAGCCTAGAGTGGAGGGGACCTGCGGGAGGCTGGTCGAAAGTGGACGGGGGTGCAGAGGATATCTTGAGACCAAGGACCAGGAGCAAGAAGCCAGCCGCAGGCATGTAGAGGCCGATGGAGACAAAGCGGGAGAGGGCGGGGAGCAGGTAGAAGAAGAAGGACTGGTGCAGACGCTCCAGCAGGTGGTTGAGCTTCCGGAACATGCCCTCCAGAGCCCTGCAGGTGGGAGACAAGGTCAAGGCTGGCCAGGGCCCAGCCACTCCCACCCCCGAGCAGGGAAAGGGAGAAGCGGAGACACTTACTTGCCCACGGCCACCAGGTCGTACTTATACTGGCGGAAACTGTTGATGCCACGGAGGGTCAGCGCCTCCACACGGTAGCGCAGGAAGAGGCCGTGGGGCCCGTGGGGGCGGCCAGAGGCCTGTTGCAGAACCATGAGCAGCAGCGTCTGCAGACCCTGCAGTGGCCCATCTGATGTCCAGTCCTGGGGCTGCAGCTTTGAGGGTTTGGAGTCAGGGTCAGACACCCCCCCTCCCGGCCACAGGCCCCGCCTCCCCAGGCAGGTGGCCCTACCTTGCCCTGCAGTGTGCACAGCAGCCCCCCTTTCTGGCAGAAGGTCTGGAAGAGGTTGAGCAGGTCAAGGTTGGGCAGCTGCCCATTGAGCCCCTCCACGGCCACGTCCAGGCTGGTGACCACATCGCTGCTCAGCTCCAGGGCCACGGCCGCCTGGATGGCCCCGGCGCGGCCCTGCAGCGGGGAGGACTGCATGCCTGTGGGAGCAGGTGAGTGAGCTGCCCTGGGGGCTGGTGCGGGAGGGGCCGGAGCGGAGTGAGGGGCAGGGCAGCGAGCGCACCCACCAGTGACGTTGACGTCGTGGTAGGCTTCCAGCCAAGCCTCGGTGCCCAGAAGGTCGTGTTCCGTCACCAGGAAGATGATGTCTTTGGCCCAGTAGATCTGCCCTGCGGGCCGGACGCAGGGTCAGCAGCCCCCGAGGCAGTGGCCGAGCCCTGCCTGGCCAGGAGGAGCCCCA
>NW_005357294.1:393595-395924 GCF_000412655.1 Myotis brandtii | reverse complement strand
GAGGCCAAGGCTTGGGCGGATTCGTTCCCGTGCTGTGGGCCCGCAGACGTGGCGGTGGGTGCCCAGTGGAATCACCCGGTGAGCCCAGCACGGAGGTCATCGGGGTCAGGAGGCCACAGGAAGGTGCTGATGGCACTCAACCAAGAGGGGCTTCAGGGAGCTGGGGGCCTCCAGGTCGGGAGGTGCCTGGGATTTTAGGGGAGAAGCAGCCTCCGGGTGTGGCCTGCAGGGCTGGTGCCCGGGGCTCAGGCAGGTCTGAGAGCAGGTGGAGGGAGGGGGTAGTGTGTGTCCCACTGAGGGGGTCAGAGCCGAGGAGACCACTCCAGGTGAGAACATTTGTCTGCTGTACTTTTGGAGCCCAAGGTCAGTAGGACAGGCCCCAAAGAGTTCTTAGGGGGAAGGGGGCCATTTAGTGCCGGCATAGTCCCTAGGATGTGGGACACGCCCCCCCAAATCCCCATGGTGGGCACCCACCGCCAGCTGAATCTCCCTCAGCCCGAGTGCCCGGGGCCCTGCACGGCTGGGCTGAGGAAGACAGACTCCACGGTCTAATGGCTCCCTGGCTGCCTTGAACCCTTCTAGGCATAAGCTGCTCTCTCCACCCAGGGACACGCTCCCCCCACCTTCTTCAGGATCTGAATTCTGAGGCTGCGAGCGAGACGTAGTTCATGTGGGGGAAGGCCCCTAGTCACCTCCACCAGCCCGCACAGGCCGCGCTCTGAGAATGAACTCCCGTGGGGATCAAAGGATGGTGTGTGGATTTTATTCTGGGCACAGGTGGCAGGATGCTCAGTCCCCCAACAAAATAGAGGCCTCGCGTACATGCTGCCGGACCACTCGGTCCAACAGGGTGTGCACATCTCGGGCAGCCCGGGCAGCGGCCTCCAGCACCCGCTCCAGGTGGTCCTCATGCAGCCTGGCATCCATCTCAAGCAGTGCGATCTGGCCCGAGGCTGGCAGCAGGGCCAGGGCCAGCTGGGGGCCGCCAGCTGCTTCCTCTACGTGGCTGAGGTCCGCCAGGGCTGTGCCGTCCACAAAGCCCGCTGAGCAGGCGCACACAAAGTCCCGCATTGGTATCCCCGCATCCAGCACGGCCAGCGTGGCTGCATTCACACAAGCGGCGTAGGTCCCACCGTCTGCCTGCAGCACCTGCGGGGAGCCCCATCCACAGCGGCTTAAGTCCATGAGGCTGCCCACCCTCACGCCCTCCATCTCCCTCCTCTCCCCAGGCCGAGGGCGGCTGCCTGCTCACCTGCACATAGATGTCAATCTGGGAGCGTGGGTGCAGCTGCGTAAGGATAGCTGCCTCGAAGGTCTGACGCAACTGCAGACCCATCTCGCAGGACTTCCGGTCCCCATGCGGCCGCCGCTTGCGCTCACCGGTGCTGAAGGTTGCAGAGCTGTACTGACAGTTGACCAGGGCCCTGTCTGGGAGGGCTCGGGACCGGGAGCCCCGGATCTGAGGGGGAAAGGACACATGAACCAGGCCCGCTCCTCCCAGCTCACGCTACGCCTTCCTCCGGCTCAGGTCCCAAACCTCGGCCTCCCCCATCTCCCTCCAACGTCCCAACAAGCGCAACTACTTGACCTCAAAAACAGAGGCCACGCGAACCATCTCTAAGCCACCATCCCCTCTGGGTCTTAACAAGCCTCCCTGTCCCCGTCCTCGCCTCACCCCCTCCCAACCCATTTTTCACTTGTAGCCAGAGCCAGTCTGTTGACAAATGCCAGGTCCGATTCCGTCTCCTCTGTACAGCCACATGCTCCCAAAGGCTCCCCATTAGGTAAAATCTGAAATCTTTCCCTGGTCTGCAAAGCCCTGAGGTCGTGCCTCCCAAGAGACCCCTCAATCTCATTTGGAATTGTTCTCCTTCTCCCCGACCAGCAGCCTTTCTGCTCTGCAAAGACGCCCCGCTTGTCTCCACTCCCTCCGGCCTTTCCCCTCCAAGTTCCCGCCCCCGGAGAGCGGGGCTCCTAGACGCGTGCGTTGAGCAGACATTTCTTCGGTGCCTGAGCTGGCAGGCGGTTAGCAGCGCTGAAGACCGGCAAGAAAACCCGGGTGTGTGTGTGTGTGTGGGGGGGGTGTTATTTCAAGTCCCTGTGCTTACGGAGCTTATGTTAGTGGGGAGACAGAGTGAGAAAAAGGAATGAAATTGGTGTCTGAGGTGACAGGTGCAGAAAGGTAGGGCGCGCGCGTGCAGCTGCGCGGTTGTAGGGGTCAGGTCTTGGCACGTGGGGAGGTGCGGTGCAGACGCTGAAGTCGGTAGCGAGGGGAGGACTCGAGGGGAGCGCGCTGGGGGGCAGCGGCCGATGGAGGCAGGACCTCGCG
>NW_005357294.1:388288-393102 GCF_000412655.1 Myotis brandtii | reverse complement strand
GTTCCCAGCAGCAGAGACGCCCCGACTCCGGACCTGGCGAGGCCTACGGTTTCCGGCGGTCCGGCTCTCCACTTCCTGCCCCAGAGAAACACGGTTCCGGGAAAACTGATCCCCACTTCCGGTCTCAGAGAACTACAATTCCCGGCGCCACTTTCCTCACTTCCGGTCCCGGGGAACTTGGGCAGTGCCCGTCCGGGGACGCAGGGCTGAGCCCCAGGTCGGCCACCAGCTGGAGGCCCGCGGGGGCCGAATTCCCGGTTCCCACGCCGGCCCGGTCGCCCGCGCAGGGCTCGCCTTTGGATCCGGGTCTCCCCTCGGAGGTTCGCAGGCGCAAATGCATCTATTTGCCCAAGAAAACACACTTTCTCTTACTGTTTAGTGTTTGCATTTGTTCACTTGAAAATAGACACATGGGCCCTGGCTGGTGTGGCTCAGTGGATAGAGCGTCGGCCTGCGGACTGAAGGGCCCCAGGTTCGATTCCGGTCAACGGTAAAAGCCTGGGTTGCGGGCTTGATCCCCAGTAGGGGGCGTGAAGGAGGCAGCCAATCAATGATGCTCTTTCATCATTGATGTTTCTATCGCTCTCTCCCTCTCCCTTCCTCTCTGAAGTCAATAAAAATGTATTAAAAAATAAAAATGTGACCATGTGTATGCATAATACAAAATCATGTGTCTACTCCAGTGATGGCGAACCTATGACACGCGTGTCAGAGGTGACACGTGAACTCATTTTTTTGGTTGATTTTTCTTTGTTAAATATGTAAAATAAATATCAAAAATATAAATCTTTGTTTTACTATGGTTGCAAATATCAAAAAATTTCTATATGTGACACGGCACCAGAGTTAAGTTAGGGTTTTTCAAAATGCTGACACGCCGAGCTCAAAAGGTTCGCCATCACTGGTACTCAATAAAAATATATTTAAGAAATAGACTCATGATTTTGTATTATGCATACACGTGGTCACATTTTTATTTTTTTAATACATTTTTTTGATTTCACAGAGGAAGGGAGAGGGATAGAGAGTCAGAAACATCAATGAGAGAGAAACATTGATCAGCCGCCTCCTGCACACCTCCCACCGGGGATGTGCCCACAACCAAGGTACATGCCCTTGACCGGAATCGAATCTGGGACCCTTCAGTCCGCAGGCCAACGCTCTATCCACTGAACCATACCAGTTAGGGCAGAGGATTTTATTTTATTTTTTACTGATTTTTAGAGAGAGTGGAAGGGAGGGAGGGGGAGAGAGAGAAACATCAATGTGAGAGACACATTGATTGGTTGCCTCTGGCAGGTGCCCTGACCATTCAAGTCAATGGTGCCAGGGATTGAACCTGCAACCCAGGTATGTGTCCTAGACTAGGAATTGAACTCAGTCCTTCAGTGCACGGGCCGGCGCTCTAACCACTGAGACACTGGCCAAGGTGAGCCTGTCATTCTTTTGGGGTAAGATCTCTAGTCCTGTCATCAATACTCTACCCCATAATTCTTAGAATTAGGATTACTTCCTGATTATTGGAACCTTTAAAATTGTCATTATTTTCATTGAGATTAAGTGCAGTTGCCCCTTAGTCCCCTGGAACACTGCTCTCAGAGGCTTCTCCCACAAGTCAGCAACAGTAAGAACTCCCCAAAGAGGTCACCACGCCACACTGGAGGTCGCCATGCCACACTGGAGGTCGCCATGCCACACTGGAGGTCGCCATGTCACACTGGAGGTCGCCATGCCACACTGGAGGTCACCATTCCACACTGGAGGTCGCCATGCCACACTGGAGGTCGCCATGCCACACTGGAGGTCGCCATGCCACACTGGAGGTCGCCATGCCACACTGGAGGTCGCCATGCCACACTGGAGGTCGCCATGCCACACTGGAGGTCGCCATGCCACACTGGAGGTCGCCATGCCACACTGGAGGTCGCCATGCCACACTGGAGGTCGCCATGCCACACTGGAGGTCGCCATGCCACACTGGAGGTCGCCATGCCACACTGGAGGTCGCCACGCCACACTGGAAGTCGCCACGCCACACTGGAGGTCACCATGCAACACTGAAGGTCATCATGCCACACTGGAGGTCGCCATGCCACACTGAAGCAGCTGGGGAAGGGACATGCAAATCCCAACAGCACCTACTTGTTGATGAGTGCGAACCGCATTGAGCAGACCAGCGAGAAGGAACCTATGATATACAATAAGCAATGACTAAATAAATCAAATAAAGTGAAATAAAATAATCATAATGCAAGGAAAGGCCTCAAAACGGGGAGCTGCACAGAACGGCCCCAGAAGAGGACAGACCACGTGAAAGAAGAGAGTCCTGCCCTAACCGGTGTGGCTCAGTGGATAGAGCGTTGGCCTAGGGCAGTGATGATGAACCTATGACACGCGTGTCAGAGGTGACACGCGAACTCATTTTTTTGGTTGATTTTTCTTTGTTAAATATGTAAAATAAATATCAAAAATATAAATCTTTGTTTTACTATGGTTGCAAATATCAAAAAATTTCTATATGTGACACGGCACCAGAGTTAAGTTAGGGTTTTTCAAAATGCTGACACGCCGAGCTCAAAAGGTTCGCCATCACTGGCCTAGGGACTAAAGGGCCCCAGGTTCGATTCCGGTCAAGGGCATGTACCTTGGTTGCGGGCATATCCCTAGTGGGGGGTGTGTAGGAGGCAGCTGATCGATGTTTCTCTCTCATTGATGTTTCTTACTCTCTATCCCTCTCCCTTCCTCGCTGTAAAAAATCAATAAAATATATATATTTTTTTAAAAAAGTAGAAGTCCTATATGTTTTGTTATGTAAACCCAATTGTTGGCCTGGGGTGCCTCCCCTGACCCCGAGAACCTGCAGTCCTCAGACCTCTTGTAGGGCCTGCATGTGGGGCCTCTTACAGGGTGCCTGCCCTCTGTGACAATGCCACTCCCTGCACCCCTGTAACACCCTCACCACCTGGCACAGGTGGGGGGGGACCTGGGCAGGTGGCCAGTGAGTGGCCAGATGAGCAGGTGGGGATGATGGCTCTCTACCCGTCTCCTTGCAACACGGTGCTGGGCTGGGACGAAGAAGCTTTTTGTCACCCTGCTGGTGTGGCTCAGTGGATAGAGCGTTGGCCTGCGGACTGAAGGGTCCTGGGTTCAATTCCAGTCAAGGGTACATGCCCGGGTTGCAGGCTCCATCCCCAGTGGGGGGCGTGCAGGAGGCAACCGAGATCAGCGATTCTATCAATTGATGCTTCTCTCTCTCCCTCTCCCTCTCCCTTCCTCTGAAATCAATAAAAATACGTTAAAGAAGAAGAAGCTTCTGTCCTCCAGGAGGGATCTTCCTAAGGGACCCCAAGGCCTGGGGCGGGACCCCACTGGTCATGTGGCCGTGGCCCGTGTGCCTGCTCCAGGTGGTGGGACTCGCTGGGCCTGGCCCTGAAGCTCCGGAATGCCCGGCGCCGTGGGGGCAGGGGGTGCTGACCTCACAATGGCGGGGCCTGCTGTCCCTGGCTAGCCCGCTGCTGCTGGTAGCTGCTGCCCCCTGCCCCCCCACAATGCCGGGCATGTCCCTCCTCAGCAGCTACGAGGGTCTGCGGCAAGAGATCCAGCGGCTGGCCCAGGAGAACGAGGAACTTCGGCGGCTGGTGCAGCTGATCCAGGAGAACCAGGAGCTGAAGCTGGTGCTGAGGAACCGCAGCAGCGGCCTGGGCTTCTACAGCTCGACGCTCCTGGCGGAGGTGGCCTCCAGCCCCCGGCAGCCCCGGCGCAGGACCCTCAAGTTCAAGGATGCCGAAAGAGGTGAGCAGCACCGGGCACGGGGGGCTGAACCAGGGGCCGCCAGGCCTCACGCGTTCGGCTTCTGCCAAGACAGTTCAAAGGAGGGGAACCGCCCGCCTGCATGGCTCAGTGGTTGAGCGTTGACCTGTGAACCAGGAGGTCACGGTTGGATTCCAGGTTTGGGGCTCACTCCGCAGTAGGGGGCCTGCAGGAGGCAGCCCATCAGTGATTCTCTCTCGTCATTGATGTTTCTATCTCTCCCTCTCCCTTCCTCTCTGAAATAAAATATATATTTTTAAAAAAAGGAAGAAAAGAAAGCGGGACTCCAGGTGGCTCCTGGGTCTTGGCCAGACGCTGCAAGTGGGCAGCTGCCTTGGACCCGGCAGGTGGGAGGTGGCCCCAGGCCTCACCACACTCTGGAGGCCTCAGGCCCCACGGAGCCAAGGGGATGTGAACCGGACAACCAGGCCCGACTGCCTGTCCTGCTGCAGCCAACGGAGCAGAGGCCGACCGGGTCGAGTCCTAGATGAGCATTTATTCCAGTCCTGCCGGTAGCGCAGGAGCAGCAGGCCGTGCACAGACACCTGCTCTGCACCCTAGGCCGGCGGCTTATGGGGTGGACAGAGAAGATGACAGGGGGCAGGAATGACAGGCGTGGGGAGCAGGCCAGGGGCCAGTGGGTAAGCTTCCCCGACAGTAGGCAGTTCTTGAATGAGGATGGACCGCGGGCTCCGAGGCCGACTCCCGGGTCCAAGGCCGACTCCCAGGTCGGGGCGCACAACTCCCGGCCAGGCTAGCGTGTCCTTTCTGTACCCAGAACTAGGCAAGCACGGCTAACTGACCAGGGTCAGTATTTCCCGTAACCATAGCTCCTCCCCAATATTCTATTTTTGCCCCCAACAGGGAGACACGAGTGGGTGCGCTGGAGGCGCAAGGGCTGGCGGCCAAGGTGCCTGCAGCCAGGCGGTGGGGGAGGGGACGCACGGTCATCCGGCTGGAAAGGCCCCCGCCCAGGGCAGAGGCAAATCCGGGCAGGCAGAGCC
>NW_005357294.1:386912-387279 GCF_000412655.1 Myotis brandtii | reverse complement strand
CTGCCTGGCCCTGGCCCTGGCCCTGCCTCAGGCTGCCTCTGAGCCTGGTCCTGCAGCTCCGCCTCCTCCCAGACCTGGATGCCCCTCCCAGCTCTGCCCGCCCCTGAGCGTGAGCCCCTCTCCGCTGACCCCCTGAGGGTAAACCCCTCCCCGCTGACCCCTGGCCTCTGTCCAGTGTTCCCAGGACTGCAGTCTGAGGAGTTCCTGCTGGACTCCAGCCCCGCCGCCATGGGCAGCCCCGAGGGGCGCTTCCATTTTGCCATCGACCGCGGAGGCACCTTCACCGACGTCTTTGCCCAGTGCCCGGGGGGGCATGTGCGGGTCCTGAAGCTGCTCTCAGAGGACCCTGCCAACTACGTGGACGCCC
>NW_005357294.1:385490-386832 GCF_000412655.1 Myotis brandtii | reverse complement strand
GTGCCCATGGGCCTGTTGGGACACATTTCCGTGCCTGCACGGCCCACCGATGCGGGACCCCAGCCGGGACCCTCAGGCCGGGCCCCGCTAAGCCTCTGCCACCCCAGGCCATGCCCATGGGCCTGTTGGGACACATTTCCGTGCCTGCACGGCCCACCGATGTGGGACCCCAGCCGGGACCCTCAGGCCAGGCCCGCTAAGCCTCTGCCACCCCAGGCCGTGCCCATGGGGCGGCTTCCGAGACCTGCTGCACGTGGGCACCCAGGCCCGGGAGGACCTCTTCGACCTGGTGAGCTCCCCCAGGCCAGCAGGCGGCTGGGTCCTCGTGGGGTGGGCAGTCCTTGGAAGGGGCAGTGCAAGCCCCAGGCCACCAGCTGATAGGCAGAGAGGCGGCTCTGAGTGCTCCCGGCGCCTCTGGGGTGCAACTTCCCCAGCTCCTCCCCCCCCCTCGTCTGCCACCACACCTGGGCCCAGGTGTGAGGTAGCCCATGCCAGCCTGTTCCCCTGCTGGGGGAAGGAGCTGCTTTTGCGGGGGCAGAGAAGTTGGCCACGCTCAGCTGCCAGGGGCAGGGAGCTGCCTCCTGGGTGGGCCGTGCTGGGGCCGCCCCTTCTGACTGTCTCCAGGGCCTGCCCATGGGCCTGTTGGGACACATTTCCGTGCCTGCACGGCCCACCGATGCGGGACCCCAGCCGGGACCCTCAGGCCGGGCCCGCTAAGCCTCTGCCACCCCAGGCGGTGCCCATGGGCCTGTTGGGACACATTTCCGTGCCTGCACGGCCCACCGATGCGGGACCCCAGCCGGGACCCTCAGGCCGGGCCCGCTAAGCCTCTGCCACCCCAGGCGGTGCCCATGCCCGAGATGCTGTACGAAGAGGTGCTGGAGGTGGAAGAACGCGTAGTGCTGTATCGTGGGGAGCCGGGCTCCGGGACGCCTGTCAAAGGTGTGTGCCTCGCCCTGGCCGGTCTGGCTCAGTGGACACAGCGTCGGCCTGCGGACCGAAGGGTCCCGGGTTCGATTCCTGTCAAGGGCATGTACCTCGGTTGCAGGCTCCTCCCTGGCCTGGGCCCTGGTCGGAGGCGCGTGCAGGAGGCAACCAATCAACGTGTTTCTCTCACACGATGTTTTTCTCTCTTTCCCTCTCTTCCACTCTCCCTAACAATCGATGGAAAAATATCCTCGGGGGGGAGGTCTGAAAAGTAGACAGGCGTGTGCCTCGGCGGCACGATCCCGGGGCCTCTGATGGGCAGTGCTGGCCTCCTTGCAGGCTGCACGGGGGACCTGCTGGAGGTGCAGCGGCCCGTGGACCTGGGGGCCCTGCGGGGGAAGCTGGAGGGGCTCCT
>NW_005357294.1:385166-385410 GCF_000412655.1 Myotis brandtii | reverse complement strand
TCTGCGGCATCCGCAGCCTGGCGGTGGTCCTCATGCACTCCTACACGTGAGTGCGCCCCCCCTGAAAGGCCTGCTGCAGGCCCTGGGTTTCCGCCCCAACCAGGGCATTGGGGAAGTGGGGGGCATTAGGCCTGGCGCCCCAACCTGCCCAGCCCTGGCCCTGCCTCGGGCTGCCTCCTCCCAGAGCCCCTCCCAGACCTGGATGCCCCTCCCAGCTCTGCCCCCACTGGGGTGGGGGGCGAAG
>NW_005357294.1:383568-384788 GCF_000412655.1 Myotis brandtii | reverse complement strand
GATGTGCAGGTGCTGTTCATGCGCTCCGATGGCGGCCTGGCGCCCATGGACGCCTTCAGTGGTTCCCGCGCGGTGTTGTCCGGCCCCGCTGGGGGCGTGGTTGGCTACTCTGCCACTACCTACCAGGCCGAGGGTGGCCAGCCTGTCATCGGCTTTGACATGGGAGGTACGAGGGCCGAAGGGTACGAGCCTTCCAGGGGAGGTTCCGCCGCCGGTGGGCAATGCAGGCGTCCAGGGCTGCGGGGTGACACTCACCGCCAGACCCCCCACCAGGCACATCCACCGACGTGAGCCGCTACGCGGGGGAGTTCGAGCACGTCTTTGAGGCCAGCACGGCCGGCGTCACCCTCCAGGCCCCCCAGTTGGACATCAACACGGTCGCAGCTGGCGGGGGCTCCCGCCTCTTCTTCAGGTCAGCTCCCCACCTGGGCCAGGACCCCCTGCCCTGCCTCCCAACCCGCCTCCAATTCCACTTGTCCCTCCCCCAAGGTCTGGCCTATTTGTGGTGGGGCCGGAGTCTGCAGGAGCCCACCCTGGCCCCGCCTGCTACCGTAAAGGTAAGATCTGGGGTCTCCCTCCCGAACCCTCCCCTGCTGCCCAGGCCCACCCACCTCTTCAGCCCCCAACCCCACGCTGTGCACACCTCCCAGGGGGCCCCGTGACCGTGACGGATGCTAATCTGGTTCTGGGCCGCCTGCTGCCTGCCTCCTTTCCCTGCATCTTTGGGCCGGGAGAGGACCAGCCTCTGTCTCCGGAGGCCTCCCGGAAGGCCCTGGAGGCTGTGGCCGCCGACATCAACAGCTTCCTGACCAACGGGCCTTGCCCCGCCTCCCCACTGAGCCTAGAGGAGGTGGCCATGGGGTTCGTGCGTGTGGCCAACGAGGCCATGTGCCGGCCCATCCGCGCCCTCACGCAGGTACGCCGCCTGCCTTTGCTCTTGCCCCCCAGCCCTGCCCCCGGCCCCTCCCACTCAGGCAACCCCCGGGGGGTGAGGGGTCAGGAGCTGAACAGGGTAGGTGAAGCCCCTGACCCTCCTCTGGCTCCCTAGGCACGAGGTCACGACCCCTCGGCACATGTGCTGGCCTGCTTCGGAGGAGCTGGCGGGCAGCATGCCTGTGCCATCGCCCGGGCCCTGGGCATGGACACTGTGTACATTCACAGGTGTGTCTGGGCCTGGGGCACGGGGCCCAGGAGGGGGGACGGCCGGGGAGGCTCCCCTC
>NW_005357294.1:381554-382969 GCF_000412655.1 Myotis brandtii | reverse complement strand
TTGACCGCTCCCTCGGGCCGGCGGGCGCAGGTACATGAGGGAGTTTGGCTTCGTCATCCCTGAGCGGTCGGTGGTGGTGGACGATGTGCGGGTGAGGGGCACTGGCTGCAGCGGCCTTCGCCTGGAGGACGTCGCCAAAGCCCAGATGGGGCCCCCTCGGGTAGACAAGGTCAGTGGCCCTGCCAGGCACACCCACCTGTGCCCTCGGGGACACGAGCGGAGGGGATGGGGAGGCGGGGGACCTGGGTGCTGGACCTCCTTCACCCCCACCTCCTCAGATGACCCAGTGCTACTTTGAGGGGGGCTATCAGGAGACCCCCGTGTTCCTGCTGGGAGAGCTGGGCTACGGGCACAAGCTCCAGGGACCCTGCCTGATCATCGACAGCAACAGGTGGGCTGAGGCCGCCAGGTCGGGTCCTGGGGGTGCAGGTCGGGGCCACAGCTCTGGGGGCCTGGCAGGGGGTTCTCTGGCCCGAGGCTGCAGGAATCTGGACTCTAGGGTCCCATTAGGTGGGACCCCCGCCTGGGGAAGCGAGGTTCCTGGTTGGGAGTGGGGTCTGGCTTGGCCCCTCCAGCCCCCCTGTGCCCCTGCCCCCAGCACCATCCTGGTGGAACCGGGCTGCCAGGCAGAGGTGACGGAGACCGGGGACATCCGCATCTCGGTGGGGGCCGAGACCTCCGGCACGGTGGGCGCCCAGCTCGACCCCATCCACCTGTCCATCTTCTCACACCGCTTCATGAGCATCGCGGGTGAGTGTGCCGTGCCGCTGTCCTCCCGGCCCTCCTCCCCGTGGGGTCCGGTGGGGGGTCTGCCAGCCAGGCACAGGCGGTGCAGAAAGTGTTGCCGGAGAGCGTGCTTCCCTCCGACAGCAGCCTCTGGTTGTGGGCAGGAGACAGGCTCTGGGCAGTGAACCGATCCGAGCAGGGCCAGGCCAGGGGCCTCAGGCTCTGGCGGTGCCTGGCAGGGCAGGGACTGATGTGGGACCCCAGGTTCTTGCTGGGGCTCCAGGCCGCGGTGGGGGAGGGCGAGACCTGGCGTCCAGGTGGGCGGCTGCTGCCTTTGGGGCTTGGCTCAGGGACGTGGGTCCTGCTGCTCCTACCGGGGGCGGAGCTGTGGGCGAGGTGGGGCCAGCAGCACCGTCACTTGTTCCTCCAGAGCAGATGGGCCGCATCCTGCAGCGCACGGCCATCTCCACCAACATCAAGGAGCGCCTGGACTTCTCCTGCGCCCTCTTCGGGCCCGACGGGGGGCTGGTCTCCAACGCCCCCCACATCCCTGTGCACCTGGGCGCCATGCAGGAGACCGTGCAGTTCCAGGTTGGCCAGGTCCCTCTTCCCGCCCTTCTCATCTGCCCCACCCCCAGCCCGCCCCTTCTCCTCCCCCAACCTGTGTCCTGGCTTCAGATCCAGCATCT
>NW_005357294.1:378371-381306 GCF_000412655.1 Myotis brandtii | reverse complement strand
CAGCTGACTGCCGCTCTCCACTCCTAGGTGTTCTGGCCGGGTCAGACTCGACCTGTGTTCTATGTGGCCAGCCGCGGGCACCACGCCGACATTGGGGGCATCACCCCAGGCTCCATGCCCCCGCACTCCACCGCCCTGCAGCAGGAGGGCGCTGTCTTTCTGTCGTTTAAACTTGTCCAGGGAGGCGTGTTCCAGGAGGAGGGTGAGTGGGAGTGGGCCTGGGGCCGGCGTTGGGGATTCAGTGGGCTGCTGCCTCCAGCCAGACCGCACAGCCCAGGGGCCCAGACCTGCCTTGAGGCTGGGGGAGCAGGTGGCGCTGAGCTGAGCTCTGCCTGGGCCCGGGAAGGAGGGCCTTGGTGGTCCTAGGGGCCGCGAGTTGGCCAAGATACTGCAGGGACCAGGGCAGGAGGGCAAGGAGCCTGTGTCCAGGTGTTTGCCATCTGCCCTGGGTTGGCACCGCGTCTGGGGGCTGCAGGCTCTTAGAAGGCCCAGGTCTAAGTCATCGGGTGGTAGGGCCGCGGCGGCTGTGAAAGGCCCAGCCAGGTGCACGCTGGTCTGCCTGTGCCCCCTGCCCACATGCAGAGTGGAGGGGGGCCAAGGGGGTGGGATGGTGCAGCTGCAGTTACCCTGGGGGTGCTGAGCCTTACACTGGGCAGCGAGGACAGAGTGGGGACAACTGTTGGAGGTCGGGGTTGGTATTTGATGGGATTTGGGGGTGGGGGACAATGGAGTCTGCTGGACAGCCGGAGGATGGAGCTCTGGCTCTGAGGGGGTACAGAGCAGCTGCTGCGGGGATGGTGGGACCGAGGGGCAGTGGGGCCCAGGAGGGAGGAGCAGCAAAAATACAGAGCAGGTGCCCGGCTGGCATGGCTCAGTGGGTGAGAATCAACCTATGAACCAGGAGGTCACGGTTCAATTGGAGGTCAGGGCACATGCCTGGATTGCGGACTCGATCCCCAGTAGGGAGCATGCAGGAAGCAGCCAATCAGTGATTCTCTCGCATCATTAATGTTTCTCTCCCTCTCCCTTCCTCTCTGAAATCAATAAAAATATATTAGAAAGGGAAATACAGAGCAGGGTTGAGGCTGTAGGGGTCTGAGAGCCCAGGGCGCATCCCAGCGTGAGAGGAAGTGACGGGGCAGGATGGAGGGTGGGGTAGCAGAGCCACGGGCTGCCCAGGACCCGAACAGAGTGGCCTAGGTTTGGCTGCTCCCTTGGTCAACGGGGATTGGGGGGGGCGGGCAGGGATCATGGGAGGGACACGTGCAGGAAGGTGGCAGAGGACCCAGCAGCCGGGTCCTCAGAGAGGACTCAACCTAGACTCTAGGGGGGCTTTCCTGGTGTGGAGGGGCCCCTGGGGCAGGACCTGCACTGTTTACTGGGGGCTGGAGTCTTCATCGCGATTGTTGGGGGGGGGGGGTTGCTGCACAGACGGCCACATTGATGCTCTTTTCAAAGCGATTGGCTTGGGGGCGAGTGGGGGCTACAGGGATGAGGGCCCTGTGAGTGGGGGAGGGTCAAAGGAAGTGTTTTTTTCCCTGGGAAAGGGGAGGTGGGACCAGAGGAAGCTTGAAAAGAGTGGGCCCAGGAGGTGAGGAGGCAGGACAGGAGGAAGCGAAGGAGGGAGGAGACTTTGCTGAGGGACAATTATGCCCTGACAACCCCCCGCCCCGCACCTGCCTGCCCCAGGCTCCGGGGCTTGTGGGGGGCTGAGGTGTGGGAAGGAGATGGCTCAGCAGGTGGAGGGAGGAGTGGGTTTTCAGGGCGCTGGAGGAGTCAGCAGGGCTGTGGGGGGCCCGTGAAGGGCCAACATGGGGCCCACAGCGCCCAGCTGGGGTGCAGCAGGTGGAGAGCAGGGCACCAGGCAGCCCCCGGGCTTGGAGGCTGGCTCAGTGGTGACTCCGTCCACGCAGCGGTCACCGAGGCCCTGCAGGCCCCAGGCAAGATTCCCGGCTGCAGTGGGACGCGGAACCTGCACGACAACCTGTCAGATCTCCGGGCCCAGGTGGCAGCCAACCAGAAGGGCATCCAGCTGGTGGGGGAGCTCATCGGGCAGTACGGCCTGGATGTGGTGCAGGCCTACATGGGCCACATTCAGGTGGGTCTGGGGCGCGAGCAGGGGCAGCTCTGTGCCAGCCCAAGGCAGCTAGGAGGGGAGGGGGTGCTTGCCCCACCCGGAAGGTGACATGGCTGCCTCTCAACATACTGCCTGCCAGGCCAACGCGGAGCTGGCCGTGCGGGACATGCTTCGGGCCTTCGGGTCCTCCCGGCAGGCCCGGGGCCTGCCTCTGGAGGTGTCTGCCGAGGACCACATGGACGATGGCTCCCCCATCAGACTCCGCGTGCACATCAACCTGAGTCAGGTGCGGCTGCCGAACCGGGCCCGGGGGTGGGGCGTCGGTGGCATGGCCCCCTTATCGCTGATGGCCTCTCCCCGCTCCCCTCCGGTGGGCAGGGCAGCGCGGTGTTTGACTTCAGCGGCACGGGGCCTGAAGTGTTTGGCAACCTGAACGCACCGCGGGCCATCACGCTGTCTGCGCTCATCTACTGCCTGCGCTGTCTGGTGGGCCGCGACATTCCGCTCAACCAGGTGTGCAGGCGTGTCCCGTGTGTGAGGTCAGCGGGTCGGCCCTAAGCCCAGGTCACCCTGAGCAGGCCCGGGGCAAAGCCAGCCCAACAGCCCAATAACAGGCTGAGGATCCTCGAGGTGCTGCGGGTGGTGGCCGGGACATAGATCTCCCCATTGACCCTGAGAGCTGGCCCCGCCCTGCACAGGGCTGCCTGGTTCCGGTCCGCGTCGTGATTCCCAAAGGCTCCATCCTGGACCCTTCCCCGGAGGCTGCCGTGGTGGGCGGCAACGTGCTCACTTCGCAGCGCGTGGTGGACGTCATCCTGGGGGCCTTTGGGGCCTGCGCCGCCTCCCAGGTGCGGGTGG
>NW_005357294.1:377327-377641 GCF_000412655.1 Myotis brandtii | reverse complement strand
TGGGCTCCCCCGCGCCTCGTCTCTCCCTGCAGGGGGTGAGCCCGGTGCCCGCGGCCTAAACCTGCTGATCCGCAAGGACGGCAGGACGGTGAATCTGGGCGGGAAGACGTCGGTATCCGTGTACCCCGGGGTAAGCTCTGTCTTCTGCCCCGTCCCGTCTCCCCAGCGGCGATCGCCCCACGGAAGGGGCACAGAGTTGCAAAAGTAACTAGCGACCCGGTTTAATTCGGCTTCTGGAGAAAAGGGGGCCGCAAACCCGGCTCCATGGCTCGGGCTGGGCTGTGCATGGGCTGCTGTGGGGATGGGACCCCGGG
>NW_005357294.1:376702-376923 GCF_000412655.1 Myotis brandtii | reverse complement strand
TTCCCCCGGGGGCCCCCGGGAGGAGGGCCTGCCAGGTAGCGGTGGCGGCCTTCCTCCTGCTCCAGGGCCCTGAAGAGGGGCGGTGTCATCAAGGCCAGGGCGCCCCTCCGTTCGGGGCTGTTCGGACGGTGCCTCGCCCCCAAGTCGCCACTCACCTCCGCAGCATCTCCGGGGAGCAGGCCACGGAGTGGCGGAGCCTGGATGTGCGCAACATCGTTCCT
>NW_005357294.1:375708-376245 GCF_000412655.1 Myotis brandtii | reverse complement strand
CCTCCGCTGGCGCCCCTCACTTCGGCAGCAGTTGTCAAAGTTCAGGTCCCCCAGGAGCACACTGAAGGCCACGGTTTCATCGCTGGGGCGGCTCTCGGCCTCAAACTGCTCGGCCCAGTTCAACAGCTGCGTCAGCTGTTGACAGCGCAAATGTCCGTCCCCTGCAGGGAGGGGGGGGAAGGAGAGGAAGGCTCAGTTCAGGGTGCCCTTTAGAATCCGGAACACACAGCCGAACCTCCCCATCACCCACCCTGCCCATCCCCTGTGAGCCCACCCAGGCGCTCCAGGGATTCGCGGTGTCTGGGGCAGCGAACAAACGGCGGGGGAGGGGGTTCCGTCTGCCCACGCGCCCACAATCCCGCCCCCCGGGCTCACCACTCGGGGCATGCAAGTGCGTGCAGTGCAGGAAGCCCACGATGCGGCGCCCGTTCAGGATGCCCACCTGCGCCTGCAACACCACGGACAACCCAGCAACCCTCTCCCGTGGGACCCCACCCCCTCCCCGGCCTCCCGGAGCGCAGCCGCGGGGGGGGGGGT
>NW_005357294.1:374195-374398 GCF_000412655.1 Myotis brandtii | reverse complement strand
GCGCGGGGCGTGCGGTGGGCGCTGCGTCCCGCTCCCTCCCGCCTCCTGCACGTCCGCGTGGAATTGCCCGGGTGTTCCTGCTGCCAGACATTGGGATGTGCCCCACCCCACCCCGCCGTCTCCCCAGGGGCTCGGTGTCCAGCCCTTGAGTCAAAAGAGGGGCCCCCAGTGAAGGGACGGTCTCCAGGCTCTGAGCGGCCTGC
>NW_005357294.1:361802-367643 GCF_000412655.1 Myotis brandtii | reverse complement strand
TTCGGGCGCACAGTAGGACGGCTCTGTGACCCTACCCCACGGAGCTTCCCAACTGGGGGGAAGGGGCCGTTGGTTCCATCCTGCGCGGCCACTGCCCCCGCCCCCTCCTGGCACGAGGGCCCGTCTCCGTTACCTGCTGAGCCCGCTCCCACCCGCTCAGGTGGTGGCCAGGGAGCGGCCTCCGACTCCCTCTGGCGTCGCTGGGCCCCCCCTTTCTAACTGGAGCTGTGAACCAGTCCCTACAGCAGGTTCTTTTTAAGCATGTTTAAAAAAATATATTTTTATTGATTTCAGAGAGGAAGGGAGAGAGAGACATAGAAACACCAATGATGGGAGAGTCATAGATCGGCTGCCTCTCACACGCCCCCTACTGGGGATGGAGCCTGCAACCCGGGCATGTGCCCTGATCAACTGAACCAGACCTCCTGGTTCATAGGTGGACACTCAACCCCTGAGCCACGCCTGGGGCCGAGCTCCCCTGCTCTGTTCTGCTTTCCCATCCTGCCTCTGCCCCTGCAGCAGGTGGGGGCTGGTCTCGGCACCCGGTGGAGCTGCCTCTGCTCCCTGGGCCCCGGGTGCCTTGGGAAGGGGTCCCATCCCCCTGGGCTACCCATGTCCAGGTCCATGGGAGGCTTTCTCCTGGTTCCCTTCCCTCCCTCTCATGTCCCCCTGCTCTCAAGAGGGTCCAGAACCTCCCCCTTCATCCCTGCCTGGTCCAGAAGGAGGAACTCCCACAGCCACATCCTCCTCTCGCGTCCAATCTGCCTCTGCGCTGCACCCAGGCCCCAGCCCACAGTTGTGGCCAGGGGTGCAGACACTGCCACAGCCTTCCCTGCCAGCTCGGCTCCTTCCTGCTTCCTGCTCCTCCCGCCAAGTCAGGGCCTCTCGCTGCTCCCACGGCCAGGCCAGGGGAGCCTTGGGGCCTTCTGAACCCCCCTCGGCCAGGCAGCTGCCCCAGGGCCGTCAGTACTGACCGGGCAAAGGGGAGCGGGCACTGGGAACCACCCAAGGAAGCAGCACGGCCAGGAGTGCGGGCAGGCCCCGCGGCCAGCACCGTGGGAATCTTTAATGTCTACGCGTGGGGGAGCTGGGCCCAGCGAGCCTGGGCCGGCGGGGCAGGCCGCCGTCACCAGATGAACATGGGCTTGCCGTCGTCGTGCGCCAGCTGGCTGAGGCAGGAGAGCAGCAGCAGCGCGTCGGTGAGCATGCTGGGGTGCACCGTCTCCACCAGCACGCGCTGCAGGAAGTCCACGGTGTAGGAGCCGCCCTCGGACACGGCCAGCTCTGGCCGCTCGCGCAGGATGCCGTAGGCATTCACCAGCTGCTCCGTCAGCGCCGGGTGCACCCGCCCGTTGTAGCCCAGGCTCTGCAGCCGGTTCATGATGCTCACGTAGCGCTGGGTGAGCGTCTGGCACAGCTCCTCATCCAGCTTGTGGTCATTGGGGTTCAGGGAGGCCTGGGAAGAGGGAGGGGACGCGGTCAGGTGAGGGGCAAAGGTTCCCTAAGCCCCATCCCCGGATCCATCACCACCAGGGACTCGGGACGGAGCTGAGGCCAAGAGGAACCGAGGACCGAGAGCGAGAGCGTGGCTGGGAGCCGGGGTTGGAGGGACAGTGAGGGAGCTCCGATGCCCCCAGGGCTGCCTGGCCCACCAGACGCCACTGGGGGGCTCTCCCGGGCTTCCTCCTGGCCCCCTGCCCTTCCTCTCATCTCTCCAGGCGCCTCCTCCTCTGCACCTGGCTCAGGCCCTGCTGGAGTCACTCCCACCTCACGCTGACATGACCACCAGGCCCAGAGCCAGCCATGCTGCCCCAGCACTGGGGTCCGGCTGTCCCTCAGGTGTCCGCTCCTGGTGCCTGGACCTGGGGACTGGCAGCGGCTGGGGGTTGTCTCCACCTGCGTCTTCATCACCTGTGCTCCCTAGCCAGGTGGTGGCTGCGTCCTTCCTCCCCACGCCCCCCGCTGTGGCCTCCTGGACAGTCACATGACACCAGGCTCAGAGGGCCTGCACTCAGCTGAATGCTCAGCTGTTGCTGTGTTACCATTTGCACTGGGTCCTGCACATGATGTGCCTGTCACAGGTGCCGTGGCCCCCAGGCCCGCAGAACTAAGGGTCTGAAGTGGGCGTCCGGTAGGGTGTCTCCCTGCCTGAGCCCTTCTGCGGTTCCCTCTGCTCCCGCTCTCGGGGCCAGGGCCGACCTGCGAGGTTCTGATCTGGCCCTGCGTGCCCCCTGCCAGCCACTCCCTAGATGCTAGCTCCTTACCTGACGGGAAGGCCCAGACAAGACGCTTAGGCATCACCTCCTCCAGGAAGACCACTCTGTCCTCCCCCCCAGGTGGTCATGTGAGCAGAGCATTGGGCTTAGGGCTGGGCTCAGCTGAAGTGACCCCTGACCTCTGGCAGGTGACACTAGAGCTCTAGGCTTGGCTCTTCACTTCCTGGGCAGCCTGTCTCCCTGATTCTAGCCTCCTCTCCTGGCCCCAGTGGGAAGGACTTCCAGAGCTCAGCCAACGGTGGAGGGTAAGCAAGGGAACTGTCATCCCGGGATGGCAGGGAGCACCGTGGGTGCACAGCTGTGGGCCGTGCCGGGAGGAGCCCCAAGGCCTGCTCAGCCCGGGGCCCTGGCTGAGCTCCCGCTGCGCGAGGTCTGGGGCACGGATCTCCGGAAGGAACGGGAGGTCAGTGCGGTCCAGACTGAGCCCGCCCTGCAGGGTGCTGGGCCCTGGAGAGCCGTGTGGGCTGAGAGACCAGGCCAGGGCTGCCCCAAGGAAGTGACCCTTTAAGAGGGGAAGGGGAGCAGGTGGGGAAGAAGAGGACAAGCACCCTGGGTGGGGGAGCTGAGGGCATGGCCCCCCACACCCCAAGGTGCTGAGAGCAGAGCAGGAGGAAGGGCCCTGTCCTGAAGGGATGGAGGCTCCTGGTGGGCTTTGGGGGGGGGGGCGGTGTTGTTTTTTAAAAATTAATTTTTTTTGTTAATCTTCACCCGAGGTTATTTTTCCATTGATTGTTAGGGAGAGTGGAAGAGAGAGGGAGAGACAGTGAGAAACATCGATGTGAGAGAAACACTTCGATTGGTTGCCTCCTGCACGCGCCTGGACCAGGGCCCGGGCCAGGGAGGAGCCGCAACCAAGATACCTGCCCTTGGCCAGAATCGAACCCGGGACCCTTTGGTCTGCAGGCCAACGCTCTATCCACTGAGACAAACAGGCTAGGGTGGCTTTGTGGTTTTAAATGCTCAAGCTGACCACGGTAGGGATGGACAGGGTCTGGCCATAGAGGGCGAGGGCTGGGTTCGTCCACCTGCAGGTACTCTCCGAGGCAGGCAGGGGGGTGGCAGACACAGGGCTGTGGCTGCTCCGAGACCGCGTCCCCGGCAGCTGCTGAGCAATAGAACCTCCCCTTCTGCCCTAGATCCTGCCTCACCGTCCACTCTGGCTGGTTCCCGCAGTTCCAGTTGTTACAGATTTTTACTGCCCCCCTAAATGCTTTATTTAAAAGCAAAAGAAATGCAAAATAAAATGAAGTACTCAACCCAAGAAACAAAAATAGCCCAGCACGTGTATCTCAGTGGCTGAGCATCGACCCATGAACCAGGACGTCAGGGTTCGATTCCCGGTCAGGGCACATGCCCGAGGGTTGAGGGCTCCATCCCCAGTGGGGGGCGTGCAGGAGGCAGCTGATCCATGATTCTCTCTCATCAGTGATGTTTCTGTCTCCCTCTCCCTTCCTCTCTGAAATCAAAATATATTAAAAAAACAAAACAAACACCAGGGATTGGTGTGGTTTATGATCAGAATATCTTATCTCGAGTGTCAATATGTTAAAGAGAAAAGGGAGAGAGGGGAAGTCATGTGAGCATCTCATCAGAGACAGAACAACATTCTAAAAAAATCCAATGTTTGTTCACGATTAAGAAAACAAAACCAAAAGCTCTCAACAAAGGAGGGAGAGGGGAAATTTCTTAACCCGATGGGGCAGATTCTGAATCTGGCTCATCTGGTTTCTGTTCTAGAGCCTTCTAGCGCCCTCTGACTTCCAAGGGGCTGGAAGCTGAAAACCACCTTTTCCCGACGCCCCTGGGACCTGGGTTTCTGCAATGGTGTGTCCACTAGGAAGGTCCCTGGTGTGCTGGCGTTTTTCCTGGTTGCAGAGCAGGAAAAGCCCACTGTTGTCTGCTTCCGGAGCTTCTGGGCCACGCAGACGTAATAACCCTTCCTGCTGACACCAGCTCGAGAGGGATCTGTCATCTGTAACCGGGAACTGACTGACCCGGCAAAAAGCCTGGAGCAGCCCGGCCGGCGGGCTCAGGGGTTGCGCAACGACCTATGAACCAGGAGGTCAGGGTTTAATTCCCGGTCAGGGCACAGGCCCGGGTTGCGGCCTTGATCCCCAGTAGAGGGTGTGCAGGAGGCAGCCGATCCATGATCCTCTCTCATCATGGATGTTTCTATCTCTCTCTCCCTCTCCCTTCCTCTCTGAACTCAATGAAAAAAAAAAAAAAAAAAAAAGATATTTTTTAAAAGCCTGGAGCACACCTCATACTTAACAGGAAGTGTTCCTCGTCAAGTCAGAAACAGGATGAGGTTGCCACATCATGGCTTCTCGTAACTACTGTACAAAATGATTGTCTGCGTAGAAAACTGAGCTGATGATATGTGAGCTCTGAAAACTAGTGAGAGGCTTCGGCTGGACAACTAACTCATTACACAAAAGTCACAAACATTCCCGGAGCCACTGAGGGGTCGCGGGGGGCACCACGGGCGCCACATTGAAGGGAAAGACTGAAGGCACCTCAACAACAGGAAAAGACCAGCTCATAGCTGGGCCGGATGAACCCCTGTAAGCAGTCACTCTGCCCAGTCACCCCCCCTCCCCCAGGTGGATAGTGCGCAGACACAGGTGGCCTAGAGGAGGTGGCCGGGAGCACAGGGGGCTGTTTCCCAAGCGGAGCCCACATGCACGCCCCCTTCCAGTCTGGGGGGAGGCCTGGGGGGCCATTGCAGGGGCCGAGGAGGAAAGCGCAGACCTGACCATGCTCAGCCGCTCCCCTGCCCTGTTCTCTGGGGAGTCAGTGCAGCTGGGACCACGGCCTCCCGCTGGTAGGTGCCCAGGCGCTGCTGGCCACGTGGACGGAGCGCAGTCCTTCCTCCGTCCCCGGTGCCCTGGGGTTACACTGCGCTCACCTGGCTGGAGGGCAGGGCCCCCAGCAGCCCCTCAGCGGCCAGCACGCTCCCCATTCCTGCCACGTGCCCGGCAGGCCCTCTGGCCGTGAGTGGGAGACGGCACACACCTGGATGATCTTCTCGGGAATGTTGGAGACGGTGAAGCCGTAGAGGCGCACGCGCTCCGGGAAGATGCTGGACAGGATCCTGCGGTCCAGCTGGAACGCGATCTCCCCCACCAACCTCTCCAAGGCCAGCTGCTTCGGCTCTGGGGACGGCAAGGGGTGGAGGGGGTGGGCAGTGGCGTGGTCTATAGCCCAGGCAGGTGCCCGGGGGGGTCTCCGAGGGCGGTCAGGAGCCCCCAGACAGGTGTCAACCCCGGGACAGCACCGACCTCGGGGGCTCTCGGGGAACTTGCTGGTCTTGCGGTGGGCCAGCTTCCGCTGCAACTCCAGGATGCTCTTCCGAGCCGTTTCAGAGCCGCGTGGGCCGTTGACAGAAGCAGGGGAGGAGGAGGTTCGGGGTGGGGAGTGGGGGTACCGTGGAGGGGAGGTAGCTGAGGGTCGGGCCGAGGAGGGGTTCACTCGGGTGCCTGAGTGGGTGGTGCCCTGGGCAATGTGGGCGGTGTTGGAGGGGCTGTGATTGGTGGCAGCTGGGGGAGCGGGATCAGGGGCAGAG
>NW_005357294.1:359493-361596 GCF_000412655.1 Myotis brandtii | reverse complement strand
CCGGTGTGCCCACGGCGCCGACAGGGGTGGAGGTCTGGATGGGCCCACCCACGAACGTCATGCTGAAGGGCTCGGGGTCCTGGGTCGGCAGGGGGTGCTCGGTGGAGAGAGGGACTGGTGACAAGGTGGGGCAGAAAGGAGAGGAGGAGGGTAAGGGCGAGGTCGGACTGGACCGGCCTGGCGGGGAGCCCCTCCCCCGGCACCACTTACTTTTGCTGGTGGCAGCAGGCCCCGCAGCGCCCGCTGAGGGGTGGGGTCCAGAGGCGGGTCCTTGGGGGGGCTCTGCCAGCCGCACCCGGGGGGCCTCCACATTGGTCGCGGGGTTGGCCAGGTTCTGAGAAACACCTGGGGGGGCAGTCGTGGAGGTGAACAGGGGGCCCACCAGGGGGCTGCTTGGCGTCAGGGAGCCGGTGGAAGGCAGGCCCAGGCTGCTGGTCTGAGTGGCTGCTGGGGACGCCCTCATGGAGCCACTCAGGCGGCCGTGCGGAGTCAGGGAGCCGGTGGAGGGCAGGCCCAGAGAGCTGGCCATGGCGCTTGGCATGGACATTGCCATGGGGTTGGCCAGGAGGCTGTAGAGCGCGCTGTTCTGCGACATGGGCCCTAGGGAGGACAGCAGCATGCTGATGGGGCTGGGCTGCGGGCTGTTCAGCATGTCGGCCATGGACGCCAGCCCCACCATCCCCGCTTCGTCCAGGGCAGGTTCATGGGCTGCGGCTGGGGCCGCGGGCAGGAGGACACCTGGGGGACACAGAGAAAGCACTGAGATCCCAGGTGGGCCCCTGGGGGGGGGCTTTCTCCCCGTTGTGGCGGGTCCTGGAGCTGACCAACCGCTCTGAGCCTCACCTCCCAGGTGGGGGCCCGGCCCCTCTGAAGGAGCCTCGTTTCTCCCAGGCTCCTTTCCCTAAACCCCTGCTCCCCAGCCACACGGACCTTCCACAGCAGCCCGCCCCTCACAGGTGCTCCCCGCGCTAAGCTGCTGACCCCCTGACAAGGAGAGAGGAGAGTCAAAGTGACCCCTTCATTCCCTGGTGGGGAGGGGTGGGCCCCGGCCTTCTGACCTCTGTCCTGGCAGGGACAGCCTCCCCTGGCCAGGTGGGGGACCCTCAGGGCGGCCAGCGCTAGAACAGGTGTGAAGCTTCATGTGGTGCGTGCCCTTGACTGGGAATCGAACCCACGACCCTTCAGTCCGTGGGCCGACGCTCTAACCATTGAGCACCGGCCAAGGGCGGTAAGTTATAATTAATTGATTTAGATTTGTGAGTTGAAATCTTCCTGGGTTTTAGGACAGTATCAGACAAAGAGAATGTTAGGTTCGTTGCATTTATATGTTTATTTTATGTGTAAGAATTACTTAGTGTCCAAGGAGGTTTGTTTGTGACCTCGGACAATTTAGGCTAAAAGAAAAGCCATGCGCCCTAGCTGTTTGGCTCAGTGGATAGAGCGTCAGCCTGCGGACTGAAGGGTCCTGGGTTTGATTCCAGTCAAGGACATATGCCTGGGTTCCGGCTCAATCCCCAGCTGGGGGCGAGCAGGAGGCAACCGATCAATGATTCTCTCTCATCATTGAGGTTTCTCTCTCTCCCTCTTCCTTCCTCTCCGAAATCAATAAAAATATTTTTAAAAAAGAAAAGTCATGTTTTAGATTTGCAAATGTCGTTTACAGTGTTTTCAACAGTTTAACGGAACGGACTCGCTGTCCTCAGTGCTTCCAGCAGGGCAGCTCCGTCCTTCCCGCGAGACCAGGACTGGGAGAGGCCCCTGGGGTCTACCATCCTCACTGCGCAGGGGCAGGTCGGGGCGCCCTTCGCACTGTCGGGACCTCCACCACATCGCCGCCCCACACGCCGCTGCAGCCACTTCCGCCTCCACCGTGGTCCCTCCCGGGTCTGCCCACCTCCCGCGGCCTCTCCGGCCTCGGAAACCCCGGTCCACGCAGGGACAGAGGGGCAACAAGGTGGCAGGAGGGGCGGGCCCTGACCTGCAGAGACCCAGATAGAAAGGGGCCCTGCACGGGGCGGGGCTAAGCCAGATGGGCGTGGCTCTACAGGGGCGGGGCTCTGCACGGGGCGGGGCCGCTGTGGAGGCGGGGCTAGAGTATTGGGG
>NW_005357294.1:358278-359044 GCF_000412655.1 Myotis brandtii | reverse complement strand
CCTGCGGACCAAATGAGGAGGCGGGACGCACTGAAGGTAGACAGTGAGCAAAGGCGGCTCTAGCCAAGTTCTGAGGGGGCTGAGGCAGCGGGAGGGGGGCAAGGGAGAGGGGACGGGGCGGTCTGAGGGGAGACGGTCCTGAGGGGAGACAGGGGTCCTGAGGGGAGACGGTCCTGAGGGGAGACGGGTCCTGAGGGGAGACGGTCCTGAGGGGAGATGGGGGTCCTGAGGGGAGACGGTCCTGAGGGGAGATGGGGGTCCTGAGGGGAGACGGTCCTGAGGGGAGATGGGGGTCCTGAGGGGAGACGGTCCTGAGGGGAGACGGTCCTGAGGGGAGATGGGGGTCCTGAGGGGAGACGGTCCTGAGGGGAGACGGTCCTGAGGGGAGATGGGGGTCCTGAGGGGAGACGGTCCTGAGGGGAGACGGTCCTGAGGGGAGACGGTCCTGAGGGGAGACGGTCCTGAGGGGAGACGGTCCTGAGGGGAGATGGGGGTCCTGAGGGGAGACGGTCCTGAGGGGAGACGGTCCTGAGGGGAGACGGGTCCTGAGGGGAGAGGGTCCTGAGGGGAGACGGTCCTGAGGGGAGACGGGTCCTGAGGGGAGACGGTCCTGAGGGGAGACGGGGGTCCTGAGGGAGGGGCCCAGGAGGAGGACGCTGAGGGGAGGGTGTTTCCGGGGGCCCCACCCCCAGCTCTTGCTGAGCCCCCTCAGCGCGGGCTCCCCCTCCAAATGCTGCGGGAGAAGGCGGAGAAGGGGGCGCTGCCC
>NW_005357294.1:357837-358234 GCF_000412655.1 Myotis brandtii | reverse complement strand
ATGTCTTGCGGCCCCGCTGCCCTGGCTCCTGCCCCCCAAACCAGCAAACTCGGGGTGTCTGCCTCCTGCAGAGCAGCTCGCACGCCCCGCGACCCGTGACCGCCAGCCCTTCCCGTTTCTCCTCCTCCCCTCCCGCCGGCCTCTCCCACCTCATCGCCCACAAGGCCGTCAACGCCGCGTCCTGAGCGAGCGCTCTCTTCCTTCAGGCCTCACTCAGGATGTCTCCCCATTGAGTTATGGAGACAGTGGGGAGGGAAGACAGAAATATCGACGTGAGAGAAACAAGTCGGTCGCAGCCTCCTGCGCGGTGGACCAGGGCCTCGACCGGAACCAAACGCAGGACCCTTTGGTCCGCAGGCAGATGCTCTGTCCACGGAGCCCACGGCCATCCGGCCAT
>NW_005357294.1:344490-357622 GCF_000412655.1 Myotis brandtii | reverse complement strand
CCTGCCCCGACTCGGACCGGCTCCTCCGTCTGCCCCGACTCGGACCGGCTCCTCCGTCTGCCCTCACTGTGCTCGTCCTCAGAGGGTCTCCCCGAGTCCCTCTGGCCCTGACTTCTCCCCTGAGCTCAGGTCCCCACGCGCCCCATGGGGTCCCGCGAATGTCGGAAAGTCGGTGTGTCCCACACGGACCTCTTCCCCCCAAACCGCGGGTCCTGCTCCCAGGCTCACCCGGTGGGAGCACAGACGGGGCGCACACTACAGTCTACATAACGCAGTTACCCACGGAGCTAACCACGTGGTACATGGTGGCCTAGCTTCCTGCCCGACCAACTCACCTTCGCAGCAACCTGGAAGGTCAGGGTTTGGTTGAGGATTTTGTCCCTGGAGTTCGGTGCCACAATGTGGTCGCTTGGGAAGAGCTGCCCCCCCTCCCAGCTCTCACTCCTGTTCTTCCCGTCTGGGCTGGGGGTGGGGGGGCTGGCACATGTGCTGTGAGCACCCACCAGCACTCCTCACCCCCCCATTCCTCCTAAATGGGGGTGGGCTAGAGCTCTGCCTGGAGGGTGTAGGAGGGAGAGCTGTGCACAAGAGGACAGGGCCAGAGAAGGGGGGGGCCCAGAAAGAGGAATTGAGGGCCAAGTTCCCTAGAGCAAATCGAGAGTAAGAGCCTCACCCCTTGTGGAAGGCCAGTCGCGAGGAAAACAGGGCGAGGCAGTGCCCAGAAAGAGCCTCGGAGGCAACTCAAGGGTTAGGCTTAGGCTTGGGGTGGGGTTGGCTGGGCATGGGCACGGGCGTGGGCACGGGCATGGAGGGGTCTGCAGTCTCAGGAGTGGCGCCATCGGCCACTCAGCCGCCCCAGCCGGAGCCACAGAACATTCTGGACTCCCTCTTTTCCATGCCTCACATCCAAGCAGCTAGTTTTCTTACAAAATAACTTGAATCGATTTTCTTCACTGCTAGTTCACGCCCTCCTCTCTCACCCGGACGATTGCACAGCCCCAGCCTAACCCTTCTCCCTGCCTCACTCTTGTCTCCCTTGACTCCATTTCCCCGCAGCAGCCGGGATGCTCTTTCTGAAGCACAAACATGTCTACTCTCCCTTAGACATCACCGGCGTTGGCATGTTGCCTTTAGGAACAAGTCCGAGCCCCTTAGCGTGGCACTCGAGTCCTTGGCAACTGATGCCCGCTGACCTCTCTGCCTGCATTGTTCACCTCTTGTTGGCCCCAACACACACACATACACACATCACACACATTAGCGCACACACCTTCACACATATCACACAAAAAAACACACATTCACACACTATCGCACAACTCAAAACAGTCACACACACCACACATAGTACACTTTCACGTACTCACAGCACACACACTTTCCCACACTCCCAACTCCCTCAAGGCGCACACACCACACGCTCACACACACACATTCTCATATACACCTGTGCCACACACCCAGTCACATACCTGCCCCACACACTGCAGACACATGCCACACAATACACATACACATCACACTATACACTGCACATTCATGGACCACACACACTTGCACACCACATTCACATGCTTGCACACATGTGCTAATGACTGAGACAACAGGTGATTCACATCACACATGCTCATTACCTCCCCCCCAATCAATACCCACACCCACACCCTCTCACACGCAGACCACACACTCAATACACAACACACACACACACACACACACACAGCCTGGGCTTTCACCACACTGATCTACTTCTCATTCCTGCACCTCCAAGGCCAGACCTTCCACAAGTTGCTCCTCCTCCTCCTGGAACGTCCCCCGTCCCCTTCACCACTAGCTGACTGGGCTCACCTCGGAAAGCCTTTCCTGGCCCCCTACGCTTGACCCTTCAGGAGCTGGAAAACCAGAAGTGGTCCCGGATTTTATTAAGAATCAAATCTAAGTGCTCGCTTCGGCAGCACAGATACTAAAATTGGAACGAGACAGAGAAGATTAGCATGGCCCCTGCACAAGGATGACACGCAAATTCGTGAAGCGTTCCATATTTTAAAAAAAGAAAAAGAATCAAACCTAAGAGGAGAAGGCTTGCTTGGTTAGCCTGGGGGTGGGAAACCAGAATCTAGTTTTTTAAACTATGAGATTTCTTCAGCCTTGTACCTCCCTGTGCGGTTAGTGGCAGCCGAACCTTTCAAACAAAGGGGCCTGTGTGCGTGTGGTCAGTCAGCGGGGACTGTTAGGCGGGTCCCGTGCCACAGCCCGGGTGGACGGCAGGGAACCCAGCGGTGGTAGCTTTTCCAGAGCAAAGGAGAGAAGGCTTGGAGCTGGAACAGTGGGGGGAGGAGCAGACGCGAGGGCTCTAGCATCCTGGTGGGAAGGACAAGGTCTGAACCAGAAATGTGTCGAGTTTGGAGCGAGCTGTGTTCCAGGGACTCACTGGGCCTGCCAGAGCCTCTGGGGGTCTCCACTCCTGGCAGAGGGCGGAGGCCTGCAGAGGGCAGGCTGGCTGAGGGTGGAGGGCCCGGAGCCGCCTGGAAGCAGCAGTGGTTACACTGAGCCAGGGGGGCTCCAGGTGCTCTTGGAACTCAGAAAGAGAAGCATTGCAGCCCCAAATGGGTGCAGAGGTCAGAGGATGTGGCACCTAGGACGCCACCGGTGCCCTTTCTACGACAGACAGCGGTGTCAGGCCCACCGCCAAGGAGGCTGTAGAGGAGGCTTCAGGGCAGAGGCGGGAAGAGCAGAGTCCTCCCAGGAAAGGAGATGATGTCACACCCGAGTGAACAGAGCGGGCAGAGTGCAGGGCAAGAAGGACGTAAGGCAGGGGGAGGGGTGTGCCTGTGACAACCGCCCGCCGGCATTTCATCACCTCCTAGCCCTGTACAACCATTACCAACACCCTGACAGCCACTGACTCCTGTTGCCACACCCCGAGATCTTGCACCCCCAGAAATCCTCTCTCCCGACTCTTCAACGCCAGCCACTTTCTGCCGCCAGTTTTCCATTCGTCTGGCGCCTGCCTCCTTCCTGCCACCACATTCAGCTTGCGCTGCGGCCGCTTTGGTCTCCTGGCCTCTGAGTGCCCTCCCGGCTCGGTCCCTAAGCTCCAGGTTGAACTCCACGGATCATCACTACAACTGCTCCCCTGAAAACACCTGTAACTTCTTTGCCCGTTCCTGTCTCACCCGACTCTGGAAATCTCCAGCCCCAGGGTTCTGTCGCGCACTAAGTCCCAAACCTCCAGCTTCCGTCCTAGTTTCTGTCCTTGGCTTCTGGACTTGGGTTGTCCATCGCCTACTGACCATCTCTGAGGGGAGGGCAATGAGGGAGAGGGACAGGGGTGCCGAGGAGGAGGGATGGAGGAGAGGAATGGGAGGCTGAGAGTGAGTGACATGACATTTGGATTCCAGAGCTGGGAACTCCGTAGTGTACGGAGCTGCTGGGAAGTTCAGCTCGAGGGAGGCAGGCGTGTGGGCTGGGGCTCCTCCCACCAGGTGCCTCGTTTTGCCTTTTGAGTCTAAGGGTCCTGTGTCCTCACCCTCCCCTCACCTGGCGGGGCCACTGAGTAATCACCTGCGTGTTAAGATCTATGCCCTTCTCCCCGGGACTCCCGAGACCCCAGCACCGTCTCTCCTCTTTCGTGCGGCCTCACCCTTCCCTCCCTGCTCTCCTTGACTTCAGGCCTCTGATAGTTACCCTGGCGTTGAGAAGGTCCAGTTGACGCCTCACCAAGCCCGCTGCTGAACCCGCTGAGGCCCAGGGCACCTGCTTGCGTCTTGATGGCCGACTTAAGCTCGTGATTCTCCCGAATGAGCCGCACCAGCTTCTTCAGTTCCTCATTTTCCCGCACTAGCCTCTCAATCTGATGCCGAAGCCCCTCATAATTGGTGAGTAGAGACATGCCCCAGGGCAGCGGGAAGGGCGCGGCCCACCGGAGGGCACTGCACCTGGAGGCTGCCCAGGGCCCCGGGCCTTGCCCGGGCTGGAGGAGGGCGCCAGAGTTTGCAAGTTGCAAGGCTGGCCCAGTGGGTATTGTGAGGTCAGAGGCTGTCCAGACAACTTCACTCTCATGGTGGCCTCTCTGTGAAGCTTCCTGGTACCCGTGGCAAGCTAATCACTGGCCTCCAGGCAGCGATTCCTCCGCAGGTGTGTTCCGTGTCGGAACGCTTGCCTGGCTCTGTCTGGTTAGCTCGTTAAGGCTGTTTTACTCTCTGGATGCTGAAGGCAGGGGTGTGGGACTCCCCGGAATCCAGCAAAGGGCCTGGTGCAGTGTAGGTAGGTAACCAGTGGATTTCTATTGAATGGAAACTCATCACCCTCCCTCCTGGCCAGGGTGCCTTTCCTTCTGATCTCGGGCACACCCAGGTGTTAGCTGCCAGCCTTCACCTGGGGACATTCTCTGGACACCTGGACACCTGGACACGGGGCCATGCTTTCTCCTGACCCCGGTGTTCAGAGTCCGTCTCTGACTGCCAGCCCAGGGCTTCCTTGTCCAGGCATCTGGCTCCCTATCACTTGGAGTTTCCGTTTCTGGTGACTCGAGCTCCCCTCTTCCAAATGCCCCGCGGGGCCCTCTCTGCACCCACACCTCCGCTCCCTGGCTCCTCGGATTTTCCTGTCTGTGGTCCTTCAAGAACCCGACCGCACTCCTCGTCAGGTTCCGAGAAGTCGGACCTCTGAGTCCTGATTGCGCTTCATTTTTTAAGTGCTACCTACACAGACACCTCTGTGGGCCTGACCTTGGGAGTCAGGCGGGGCCATGTCTTCAGGATCTCCATGGGCTCTGCGGGCGTCTGCTCTCCAACAGAAGAGGATGGTGAAGTCCAGCAGGTTTAAGCCAGAGGGCACACTCCTAGTGGGAGGCTGGTTCGGGGGGGGGGGGGGGGGGGGGGGGGACGAGGTTGGAGATCAGCCAGGACTGGGGTCCGTCTGAGCTGAGCATTCTACCTGGACCTCACAATGGGGGCGGGGGGCTTGCCCCCACCCTCCTCCGACACCCTGGACTATAATCCTGGCTGAATCACTGTGGCCCTGGGAAACAGTGCCTAGCTCCCTTCAGCGGAGAAGGCCTCCGCTCTCTGTAGAACATCTCTGCTGGGCTTCCCTCCAGCAGGTGAGGTCGGCTTCCCATTTAGCCTCAGTCCTCTCCTCCCTGTAGTCTTGCCCCCTGTTGGCCTCTCCCTGGGCTGACGCGGTCTTTACCAGCTGTGATGGTTCCGTTTTATGGGTCAGTTGGGCTGGGCCGTGGTGCCCAGGTGTCTGTGTGAGGAATTTTGTAGATGTGATTGACACCGACGGTCATGGCTTTAAAGAGGACGACTCTCACCTGGGTGGGCTTCAGCCAGCCAGTCGCAGGCCTGACCTGCAGCACGCTGAGGGTTTCAGGGAAGAAGGGATTCTTTCTCAACCGTCCTGCAAATCCCGTCGGAGTTTCCGGCCGGCTGGCTTGCTCTACAGATTTCGAACTTGCCAACCTTGCAATTTGTATGAGCCAATTCCTTCAAGCTAATCTTTGACTAGATAAGAACTCTGACTGATACACCCTCTCTATTTCCCTTTGCACCACGCTTCTTTCCTCCAAAAAAATAAATATTGAGCACTGACTGTGTGTCAGGCGTTGGGTTAGGAGTCGGGGGTTCAGTGCTGGTCACAGTCTGGCACCGCCCCTGCCTTACTGACCGTAGTGTAGCGGGAGCAGCTGTGAACTGAGTAATCACCTGTAAATGCCAAAAGGCCAGGGTGATGAATGCTGCTCGTTTTGCTGGGAGCGGGCCTCGTGGGCGGGTCGGACCCGGCCAGGCCAGCTCAGGGCAGCCTTCCCTGAGGAAGTTCTGAGCGAGATGCCACGGAGGGCCCTCTGGTGTGGGAATGCAGAGGCTGTCGGGCAGTGGCCTCACTGAGGGAACTAAAGGGGCAGAGGAGGGGATGGGGCACAGGGGGAAGGACACAGGGCCCAGGTGGTGATAAGGCTGATGTTGATCTTCATCCTAAGGGCCTTGGGAAGCCCTTGGAAGGCTTAAGGGAGGGGCTGAGGGAATGGGCTGAAGGGGAAGGAGCCACCACAGTCACCTGAGCAATCTGCGAGGGCAGCTCTGACCCAGGGGCTGAGACGTGGGCAGAGGTGGTGGGAGTTCAGTGGGTACCTGTGGGCTGGTCTTGGGCATGAGCGAGAGCAAGGACGGCCTCATGGTTTCTGGTGTGGGTGCTGGAGCTGCGGGGTCACCAGTCACCCTGCTTCTGCCTCCAGCCTCTCCGTAGACCTGCAGGGCTCAGTAGAGACCCCCAGGGCCCCCAGCATCTGCGCTGGAGCCCTCGGCCTTTCTTTGTGCTTACCTTCTCCAGGCTCACCTGCTCTCTCTACTCTTATTTCCTCTCATTGCAACTTTCTTACCTTTTTTGTTGTTGTTGTTATGTCAGGGTTGAGTTTGGGATAGAATAGCAGAAGTTTGGAGAGCAAGGTTATCAGCGTTCATTTGGGTCACGTGTTGGGAGGAGCGAGCCTGGGAAGTGAGAGCTTCTGGGCCGTGCTTCCTCGTCCTCTGTCCAGCTCTTCTGTCTGAGCTCTGGGACAGCGTGGCTTTGGAACGGCCCTTGGCTCCTGGCCGCCAGGAGGTCTCACCTGCAGGAGTCACAGGAGCCTCCTGGTGTCCACCCGGGGTCTGTGCTCCCCGTGAATTTGCTGAAAGCAAACCTTCAGTGTTTTCCTACTTGCTATGCTGACCCTCTGGCTGTGGGTCACTGGCTTTGGCACAGTTTGTCCCCATTCAGACTTGCCCATTAGACTCAGCTGGCTTGGCGAGGCCTTTGGGGACCTTTGCTCCCATTTGGCTTGGGGTTCTTTGTGGGGTTAACAAGCTTCTTTGCAAAGCCATCTTCTCAAGGCATAAAGTTGCTGGAGGACAGGGACCTTTAACCTGAAGCCCTCTGTCCATACCTCCTTCTACCTCCCATCCAGGCAGACAGTATGAATGCCGTCCTGCAGGTGAGGGGTCCGAGACACAGTCATGTCAAGTTCCTGGGCTCTCCCCCAGGTCCCCACGACCAGCCCGTTTTTCCTATGTTTTTCCAGCTGTCAAGGATGGGGCTTGCTGCAGGCAGCCTCGTCTCTGGCCTGCTTTGGCTGCCTCCAGCTCACCCATTCTGCTGCAGCCTCTCTCTCCACACCTGCCCAAGGGGGGTCTTTCTGACCCCCTCCCCATTGGATCTAGGCCAGTGATGGCGAACCTATGACATGCGTGTCAGAGGTAACATGCGAACTCATTTTTTTGGTTGGTTTTTCTGAAAAATAGTTTGAAGAGCCTGACCTGTACAAAAAACATAAGCTAACACACATTTTTTTTTGTTTACATTTGGAAGATTGCTGAGAACCTCACGCCATTGGAAGTTCCGTGTGCCTGCTATCTAAAAGGCGCATGTGTAAATCTTTTTGCATTTAGTAGATGCTGTGGGCTTGATTTCTTGTTCCTTTCACCACTGAACATCCTGTGAATGGCAGTGTCTCCCACTCACTTAGCTTATTGTCAAGTCCATCATTCTGACTCTGAATCGTGGGTCCTTGCTGGGCTCTGCTAACAGCTTCCATCAGTTTAATGTCATATAGTTTAGACCAGTGATGGCGAGCCTATGACACGCGTGTCAGAGGTGACACGTGAACTCATTTTTTTGGTTGATTTTTCTTTGTTAAATGGCATTTAAATATATAAAATAAATATCAAAAATATAAGTCTTTGTTTTACTATGGTTGCAAATATCAAAAAATTTCTATATGTGACACGGCACCAGAGTGAAGTTAGGGTTTTTCAAAATGCTGACATGCCGAGCTCAAAGGGTTCGCCATCACTGCTCTAGGCTGTACTCAGAGAGAAGACCGAGGTGATGGGGAAGGAACCTCAGGGAGCCGCAGGAAGGGGGTGCTAGAAAGGCCTTAGTAGGATTTGGCTGGAGTGGCGCCTGGGAGGACTTCAGGAAGCAGGGCTTTGCTCTGGACTGGGTGCTGTCAGGAAGGGGAGCCACTCGGTGACTGGGTATCTCAACACGCCTCTGGGAGGAGGACAGACTGGAGACAGGCCCGAGGCGCTCAGAGGAGGTAGGGCAGGGCGCGCTCGTCTTCCTGGCTTGGGCGGGGCTCGTGTTTTGTCTGTGTCCAGATGTGATTATGGAGTGGGCTGCTTCTTTTTTTTTTTTTTAAATCTTCACCCGAGGATATTTTTCCACTGTTTTTTAGGGAGAGTGGGAGAGAGAGGGAAAGACAGAAACATCGATGTGAGAGAAACACATCGATTGGTTGCCTCCTGCATGAGCCCCAACCAGGACCGGGGCGGGGGAGGATCCTGCAACCAAGGTATGTGTTCTTGACCAGAATCAAACCCAGGACCCTTCAGTCCGCAGGCTGACGCTCTATCCACTGAGCCACACCGGCTGGGGCTGGAGTGGTGTTCTTGTCTTTGACAGGTCACAGAGGGGCTCTGTCTGATGCTGGTTTGAATGAAGTTGTTTATATCTAAACGGAGAACACCCAGGCCTGTATCTGAGAGTGCTGGGCGGCTGCTAGTGACACCAGGGCCTTGCTGATAGGCCCAGGCCAGTGCCCAGAGGGAGGCCGCTTCCTTCCCCACCTGAAGAATCAATGTGGTTGACCTCACAATTGCTCTGGTTCCATTCCTTCGTGGATCAGCGTGCGCCTTCTGCACACCCACCCACCTGCCTGCCGGCCCGCCCAGTCGTATCAGAGCTGCCCCTTTCCCCTCCCTGGGTGGGTCACAGCAGGTCACAGTCCACTGACAGAAACACCCGCCTGCTTTGCCCTGAACCCAACCTGACCCCTTTTTGGCACTAAAAACTACCTCCCAATGCCCCTGCCCCTCCCCCCAGCACTGCTCCCAGCTCTTCTCTGGCATCCTCAGCGCTTCTTCCTCCTGGCTTTCTTCACCTGTTCGCACCTGCTCACCGTGGCCTGGTCATTCTGTGGCTGGACTCGTCTGCCTAAACACCCAACTGTGGCCCTGCCAGAGTCCCCTTCCCTGACAGGACAGGTCTACGCCCTTACCCCCGTGCTGGTCTCCCTGCTGCGGTATGGACCTCCTGCTCCTTGCCCGCCCCTGCCCCACAACTCGAGGCCCTCACTGTCCCCAGGAGCCTCCCTCATGGGTGAGCTTAGCCCAGAGTGTATCCTCCTTGAACCTGAGAAAATACTGTCCTTGCACAGTTCACCTGACGCTCATGCCTGAGCTCCTTCTGCCTTGACTGCTGCTCTCTTTAGCCACGTGAATGCTCCATGTTCCCTCCTCGGTGGGGAATCCTGCTGGGTCTGAGCTACCACTGAGCTCAGAGCTCTGGCGGGCAGGGCCCCCTCGATGAGGAACTGCTCCTGTTCAGGAGGCAGCGCAGAAGAGGTGGGGGGAGGGGCCGCGTCGCCTGCTGGTCAGTGCGCAGCATGTGAACAAACCAGAATGACTAAGGGTGGCTGGACAGCCGCTGTAACGGGCCAGGTGGATGCCAAGAAGGGACCCCCCAAAAAAAGGGGGCCCAGGTGGCTGGGAAGGCAGTCCGCATCCCCGCCCAGGGAAGCGGGGCCTGCCTGTGGCTCAGGCTGTACAAGGTCAGGCCTGGGAGTGGAGGGCAAGGGGCTAGCGCGAGGCCAGCTGGAACAGCCCGAGGGCATATGGCAGGACTGTGTTCCAGGGAGGAATCTGGACTTCATCCCGCCGGCAACCGTCAGGGCCTGAAGTAGGCAGGTGGTGTGATCAGTGTTTCAGAGAGAAGGTTGGTGGAGTGGAGCTGACAGGGGAGCACGGACGGGCAGGCCTGGGGAGGCCGGGAAGCGGGCAGGGAGACAGGAGAAACACGGGGAGAGAACAGCCCGTGGTGGCCTGGGTGGTACTGTTGAGGGAGATAACACAGGAGCAGCAGGTTCGGGGGGAGGATGGACTTGGTTTTGGGCAGGCCTCAGCTGAGGTGCCTGCTGACATTGGGGGGGGGTGCTGGCTCCGTGAGCTGGGGTGCTGTGCTGGTTAAAGGAGGGGGTGATGGACTCCCAGGGAGAAGGTAGAGCCCCAGGAAGGGTCTCAGGCCAAGCCGGATAGAGGGTCCTGCGGAAGAAGCCTGCAGTGAGGGGGTGCCATGGGTTAGGAGCTCAGGAAGGCTCGACAGGAGGTCCTCAGACAGAGCTGAGCCTGGGGCGGTGGAGGGACCTGTCTTTGGGGAGCCAGGGTGAGGACATGGACAGCCACCCGAGGGCCAGGGTGTAGATGGGCGAGGGCTCCGGAGCTGTGGCAGCAAAGCCACGGGAGGACATCAGAACACGCTGGGCTGAGGGTCCCTGAAGGGGGGCACCTGTTGAGGCCAACGGAAGGTGCCGGAGGCAGGCGGAGAGCCCCACTGCAGAGCCCTCAGTCTTTGCCCAGCTCTCCGCCGGGAGCTCTCATCTGCAGGCTTCTCGTGGGGAGGGCGGAGGGCTGGGGAAGGCCTTGGTTGGAGCCAGGCCTGGGCAGCATGTCTGGTGCCGAAGGATGGGCTCCCTGGGGGCCCTGCAGAGACGGAGTCTGAGGAGCCTGGCAGGGGCACTGCTCTTCGGCAAGATGGTCAGGGTCTCACCTCACGCAGTGCAGGTCCCAGGAGGGAGTGGCAGACACAGCCGGGCCACTTGCCATCATGTCACCCGGGCACCCTACTTAACTTCCAGGAGCCTCAGTGTCCTGTCCATCACCTGGGAACACTGGCTCCTCCCTTAGGACATGGCTGGGAAGATTGCAAGGAAGGCGGGAGCGTGGATGGGGCAGGATTAGCTACTGCCATTCACTCTGCTGCAAGCTAACCCCACCATCGAGGCCTGGTCCTGCCCCTTCATCACCCTGGGGAGGCCCAGAGCCCCTCCTCGCCTCCTGGGAGAAGTGGCACTGAGAAGAGTGACAAGAGGAGCAGAGAGAGCAGAGGGTCCCATTTATTGGAATTTTAAAGACAGCAGAGCGAGAGAAAGGCCTCCTTCTCCCCCGGAATATTCCATGCTCTCTGCCCTCAGGGCTCAGCACAGGAACGAGACCCTCACCCTGCAGGTGCCCCAGAGGGCAGCACTCCGGGGTGGGGGTGGGGAGAAGGGGATACTTAATGCCAGGCGGGGAGCTGGGACAGGAGGGGGGACGTGCACCCTCACCTCTTGGCTCGATCCCTCTCCCCTGGGACCTGGTATTGCCCCCTGGGGTGGGCTGGCAGACAGGGCTCATGCAACAGTGAGTGGGCAGGAGGTGGCACAGAAACCTAGCCCCGCTGCCCTTGGTCAGAGCGGGAGGGCTAGACGGGGCCGTGCTGGCCACAGCGGGTCCAAACAGAAGTATCTGCAGTGTACACACAGGAGGGTTGGAGAGGGGCTTCCTCTGTCCCAGGCTGCATCCGGGGGGAGAGAGGGGAGGTCCAGATGGCACTGCCACGCCAGCCACACCGCCCGTGTGGGGCCCCCCGCGTGGCAGGGCTCGGGCTACTCCTTGGCGCGGCCGATGATGGTGAGGATGAACAGGAAGATGTTGATGATGTCCGTGTACAGGTTAAGCGCCGCGAACACGTACTCCTCCGGGCTCAGCGACAGCTGCTTGTTCCCCAGCAGCAGCTGGGTGTCCACTGCCAGGAACTGAGGTGACAGCGTGCAGTGCTGAGGGACCCGCCCCCCCCCAGCCCGGTGCCCGCCCCAGGTGGCCCCTCACTCACGCAGGTGAAGAGCAGCGCGCCCAGCGAGGCGTACACGATCTCCAGGATGCGGTTGCGGATGAAGATGCAGAGGATGGCGAAGAGGACCAGCACCACCATGCTCACCAGCAGCACGCCCATGCACGAGGTGAAGTCGTAGCGGGTCTGCGGGGACAGCGACAGCAGGCCCTGGTGCCCCCTGCCAGGCCCCCGGCCAGCAGCCCCCCGCCCTCCGGGAGCCCTCCCAGGCATGGAGAGACCCCCACCAGGACCCTCACCTGCATGGAGAAGATGACCACCGTGAAGCAGACGATGGTGGTGATGCCCACAGCCATGATGACCGCCTCGGTGTTGTAGAAGCTGGCGATCACGCCCACCATGTAGGACAGGCTGATGGTCAGGATCGACTGTGGGGAGACGGGGCCTTGCGTGTGAGGGCTGCTCCAGCCACAACCCCTCTCCCCCTTCAGTGCAACAGTGGGAGTGTGTGTGTGTGGGGGGGAGGCAGGGCCCTGGCGGCCAGGGGCTCAGGATCTGGAGTTACCAGTGCAATGAGGTTCCAGGGGTGCTTTCGGCGGAATTCCCCACAGCAGCTGAGGGCGATGAGGGAGATGAAGAAGACGGCGTAGGAGACATAGTAGGTCCAGACATTCTCCCGGACAAAACCCTTCACTTCCTTGACAAACGTGAACACGGCCACGGTGGACAGAGTCACGGACAGCTGCACGGTCAGCACCAGGAACACCTGAGGAAGGAGCCACTCAGAGCCTGCCCAGCGCCGCTGCCCCCCAACCCCGGCCCGAGCGAGGCCCACCTTCCGGATGAAAGCCTGGCGGATGCTCTTGTCGTCCCAGTTGGTGGCAGGGAAGTCCTGGTTGTCATAGTAGGACGGGGGTCCCTCCTCGTGATAGGTCCCATGCGGAGGTGCTGGGGAGCAGGGGGGCCGGGTCAGGGCCACTTGTGGGTGCCTGGAGCCCCTGCCCTCCCCAAGCCCCCGCCGAGCTACTCACAGCCAGAGTCCTGGATCGGGAAGGCCTGTGGCTGTCCGTAGGGGTTGGGTGGAAAGGGGCTCTGTGGATATGGCCCCTGAGGGTAGCCCCCTTGGGGGTAGGTAACCTGCTTGGGGGTAGGGGGCCTGAGGGTAACCCCCTTGGGGGTAGGAACTGGGGCCCTGGGGATACCCTGGCTGGGCGTAGGGGGAAGGCTGGAACTGGGCTGGTGGGTACGGGGCCCCAGGGTAAGGAGCCATGGGGGGCGGGGGCACCCCGGGATATCCAGGGTTGGGGGGAGGATAGTTGTCCCCAGACACCAAGAAACTCTTCTCGTGAGGCATGGCCTCCGGTTCTGTGGCTCCCCCTGGAGGAGAGAGAGAGAACAGTCAGCCTGGGGCGACTTGTCCCCCGCATCCTGGGGCGGCCCCACCTGCTGCCGCAACCGGAGAACCGGGAGGACCCGCGACCTTTGC
>NW_005357294.1:340740-343286 GCF_000412655.1 Myotis brandtii | reverse complement strand
AGACGCTGCCCGGCCAGCTGGGTCCGGGGCTGACCTGTCATCGCAAACCCGGGACCCCGAGGCCGCCGGCCCTCTCCCTCCCTTCTCGGCCCTAAACGCCACTTTCCCTTCCATCAAGCCTCTCCCAGACCCGAGGCCTGGTTACTCAGTCGCTCCGTCGCCTGTCCCGGGAGAGCAAGTCATTCCAGTCCCACAGGCTGCAGTCCTCACACCCGGGTCGCTGCTAAGGGGCCGAGGCTTCACTCTTCCCTCAGCTCCAGGGCCGTCCTGCGGGGGTGCTGGCGGCCACAGCCAGGGACACCCCAGGACACCCCTGCTGCAGCCTCTCCGCCTGGGGCCCGGGGCCTGGACAATACTGGCTCCTGATGGTTGGCCTCTCCCAGGCCCTGCAGTGGTTGGGAAAGGCTCTGTCCTGTGCCCTGATGTGCTGGTTCTGTGGTTGACACCTGGGTCTAGCGAGGGCGAGCCCTGATGTGCACCTTTTGCACGTGCTCGTGGCTGATTTCAAGCTGCCACCAGTGTGACAACCGGCTCCTAGACCTGCAACCGTCCGGCCATGACACGAGCTGCTCCAGTGCCGCTGCCCGGGCGGAGCTCTGCCTGCCGCAGGGAGCAGCAGGCTGGCTGAGTTACCCAGTGCGCTAGGAGCTGGCGCGTTCTGCGAGGAGAGAAGACAGAGAGCCGGCAGGGAGGCATTCGTGCGTGGCGGGACTAAAAGCTCCTACCATTTAGGAAACAATAGAAAACGACAAAGATGAAGTTGAGGTCAGGGCCTTGGAAGTGGCCTGTACAAGGTCCTTAAAGACTTCCAACTTCCAGGTAAATCTGCTACTAAGAGCAGGGTAGGGGGCAAGGGTGTCCAGTGGCTCTGTGAGAAAGGCCAGTGCAGGGACAGAGGTGGGTCAGTCTGCTGTTGTGCAGGACCAGGCTGGGGCTGGCTGAGCGGGGGGAGTTTAGGGGGGACGGGGCCACAGAGGGAACTGGGGCTCAATCAGGCAGGGCCTGGCAGGCCCCCCAAAGGACTTTGGTTTTTCCTGTGAGTGACTGGCTTTTCTCATGCCCCAGGCTGCAGCAGCTGTGGGTGCCACCTCCCGAGGCTCACTATGCCTGCTCCGTGGAGGAGGGACAGTGCGGTGGGTGGGGGTGGCAGAGGGAGGTGCCTTAGAAGGTGGGTGTAGAGATCCAAGTGAGAGATGAGGAGGCTCAGACCAGGGTGGGGGCAGCCAAGAGGCCAGGTGTGCTGCTGGGCGTGCAGGTTGCAGGTCCTCCGTCCCCTCGAGGAGCAGCAGGGGTGGAGGCTGATGGGTAAATGGGAGGTGGGAGGGAGCGCACAGCCGTGAGCAACCTCTTTGAGAGGCTGGGAGGGAACGGAGCATGGGGGGTGGGGGGCAGGGCTCTGTTGCGAGAGGGAGTTGGATTCTCAAGGTGAAGCCGGGGTGTGAGCACTGCCACGGGCCCCGTCTGCACCCCCATCTCCCTTTCTGTGACGAGGATTCGCTGCACCTTCGGGGGTTGGCCGTGATGACAACAATGACGGTGGAAGACGGGAAGACTGGGCAGGTGCACAGACCAGGGAGAGAGCCAGAGGAGGGAGTCGAGGAGGCAGAGGAAGGCTGTGCTGGGAAGCACTTGTAGGTCAAGGGTAGGAGCTGCTCACCCTCAACAAGCATTAGTGTGAGGCCCGGCCACCTGCTAGGTGTAAAGGGCGAGGAGCTGGTGTGGGTAGGCTGCGGGGGGTGGGGGGGGGGAGTTGAAAGCCAGCCTGAGCTGGGGGCATGCCTGGGACCCACCGGCTCAGGCTGTGGGGGAGGGGAACACAGGCTGAGGTCCCTGAGTCCGGGCAGTGACCAGAGCCCCCTGGTGGACTTAGTAGGAAGGGTGATTGGCCATTTGAAGGTTCACAGAGAGAGGCCAATGGGAGTGGAGGACAGTAGGGGTCACGCCCCCTACCCTGCCAGTCAGTGGCAGGTGGGACAATGGGGCTGGTGGCTGGGTGGAGTGGTCATGCCCAGCCCACACCCCCTGGGGCTTTTCAGACTGAGGGGGGGTGGTGCTGCCTGAGGACTTGCCTGCAGGAGGCAGACACCCAGCCCGGCTGCAGGCCCCTCCCTTTCTCCTCCCCTCAGACAGTTTCACTTTTGTTTCCTGGACCAGGCCACAGCAGGCTTGGGACGGCCCCAGCAGCCGGGCCGTGTAAGTGAGGGTGTGGGTTGCCCATGATGAAGGGGGTGCCGGGAAGGCTGTGGGGGCAAGGGGAGCTGGTGGGGGTTGGAAGGGGTGGGGTTGGACTGTGGGGCGGCTACCCTACCCGCTGGTCCCCGTCCAGGGTTGCGATGGCAGAGGCAGAGGAGGGGGGACCGGCAGTGGAGCTCAGCGGGCTGCCCCCCGACATCCCGGATGAGCTGCTCACACTCTACTTTGAGAACCACCGACGCTCTGGGGGGGGCCCTGTGCTGAGCTGGCAGAGACTTGGCCACGGAGGCGTGCTCACTTTTCAGGAGGCGGCAGGTGAGGGGGCTGGTGGAAAGGGCAGCCTGGGCAGGGTG
>NW_005357294.1:333676-340067 GCF_000412655.1 Myotis brandtii | reverse complement strand
CTGCCAGGGCCCCTGGGCACCGTGGTCTCCTTCCAGCAGTGGCAGGGTGAGTGGGGCTAGGCTCACCCGCCCACCCCTCTCATCCCTCGGACCGCTAACGGGCCTCCCGTCCTCTCCCTTCCCTCAAGTGGCCGAGCGGGTGCTGCAGCAGGACCACCGGCTACAGGGCTCGGAGCTGAACCTGGTCCCCCACTACGACGTCCTAGAGCCCGAGGAGCTTGCTGCGGACGCCAGTGGAGGGGACCACTCGGCCAAGTTGGGGTCTGGGGCCACTGAGCATGCCTTTCTGGAGGCTGGAGAGCCAGCGAGGGCACTGGAGGGTGTGGGGGCTGTGACCTTGGGCTCTAAGGAGGCACCAGGCCAGTCAGGAGCCCCTTCAAGGACAGAGCCCATCGGGTCTCTGGGGCAGGCCGCACCAGTCAGCTCGGGGCCCGTGGGGTCCTCGGACCAGCGGGGGCTAGAGAGCCTGGGGCTCCCGGGGTCCTCAGGGCAGGCAGAGCCAGTCAGCTCAAGGCCTGCAGAGTCCCCAGGCCCCGTGGGGTCAGTGGAGAATGCCCTGGGGCCTCCAGAGCAGATGGGATCAGGGAGCCTGGAGCCTGGGGCGCCCCCGGAGCAGGAGGGGCTGGTGGAGATGGTGCTGTCGATGGAGCCGGGCACCATGCGCTTCATGCAGCTCTATTATGAGGACCTTCTTGCTGGCCTGGGAGATGTCGCCCTCTTCCCACTTGAGGAATCAGATATGACCGGCTTTCGAGTGAGTGACCTTGGCCGATTCCTCGCCTTTGGCCCCCTCTCCCCCTGCAGCTCTAGGGACCTTTCTGGTGCCCTGAACCTGAGAGCTGCCCCCTCACCCCTCGTGTCCTGCAGCTCTGTGGAGCCCTGGCCCCGTGCCAGGCAGCGGAGGAGTTTCTGCAGAGTCTGCTGGGCAGCATCAGCTACCACGTGCTGAGCCTGAAGCTCCCGGGCAGCGCCAGGTTCCTGCGGGGCCCCGAGGGGCAGCACCTGCTCCGGGAGCTGGAGGCTCAGTTCCAGTGCGTCTTCGGGACGGAGCGCCTGGCCGGGGATGCCCTGGACACAGACCCCGCAGAGGTAGCGTTGGAGCCTGCGCCCGTCCCTCCCCTTCCTCACTCCTCAGCCCGGCGCCGCTTCCACCCCTGCTCAGAGGCCAGGGAGGGGTGAGGGCCCGTGGACTCTAAAGTTCTCTCCTCACAGGTGGACCCCACTGAGGCCCTCCAGGCCCTCCCTGGCCAAGCCCACACTCCGTGGCCCCCGGACAGTACAGGCAGAGACCCGGAGAACCTGAGCCTCGGTAGGGCTCCCTGGGACACCAGCACGTCCTGTGGCCCTTTCTTGACCTCGCCCTCTGCCTTGCTTTGCACGCCCACCTGTCTTGTGACCCCATATCCCCCGAGCCCCTCATTTTCACCTATTCCCCGACGCATCCTACCCTTCAGCCCCACCTTGGCTGGGCTGGACCCCTCACCCAGTGCCTCTCCCTGTCCCCAGAGGAGGTCCGAGAGCTACTGGCCACTCTGGAGGGCCTGGACAGGGAGGACTGGCTGCCCCTGGAGCCTGGGGAGGAGGAACCGGAGGAGCAGCCAGAGGAGGAGCAGCCAGAGGAGGAGCAGCCAGAGGAGGAGCCCGTGGCCCCCAGCACCGGGGGCCCCGAGCACCTGGAGGAGGAGGCGGCGCTGCAGCTGGCTCTCCACCGGTCCCTGGGGCCACAGGGCCAAGAGGCTGAGCAGGAGGAAGCTGCTGCGTTGCAGCGGGCGCTGGCCCTCTCCCTGCTGGAGCCGACCCCCCTGGAGGCCGAGGAGGAGTTCCTGGGTGGGGGGCCTGGTGGCCAAGCCCAGCTGGTGGTGCATGTGGACTTTGAGCAGGACATGGACGAGCTGGACCGGGCACTTCGGGCTGCCCTGGAGGCACACCTCCGGGAGGAGACAGTGGGGCTCCGGGGTCACACGCTGCCCGCAGAGCTGCTGGCCCGCCTGGAGCGGCGCCACGGTGTGAGCGTTGCCCTTCACGATGACCGCGCTGTCCTCCGTGGCTTTGGGGCCCAGCCCACCCGTGCAGCCTGCCACTTAAGGGCACTACTGGCTGGCCCCTGGGGTCAGAGTGTGACCTATCCTTTGGAGGCTTCGAGCCCCACCGGTGAGTCTGCACCTGGGACAGGGGAGGGTGGGGTGGGCTAGCTCTCTGAACCCACCTGTGCCCCGGGCATGGCCCAGACCTTCTTTCTCCCCGTGTGTCAGGGCCACAGCAGAGGCCGAAGGGGCCCTGGGGCAAGCTGGAGTGTCTGGCTGAGGACAGCCCTGAGTTCCAGGAGGTGGTGCAGACCTTCTATGACACCCTGGACTCTGCCCACAGCAGGATCCGCATCGTCCGGGTGAGTCTAGTTCTGGTCTTGTCAGCCCGTGGCCTCCTGGGCTCCTGGCACCGTTTTCACCTTGCAGAGCCTGTGGGCTGTCGTTTTTGCCTGTCAGGGTCAGCTGGCCAGGAGCCCGGTGTGGGGCAGGCTGGGAGCTGTTGGAGGAGGGAAGAGCACCGGCTTCCAGACCATTCCCTGCCCAGAGGCCGTTCACAGAGTCTGGGTTGGGGCAGACAAGGGCGTAGAGGTGGCGGGAGGCCGTGTCCCAGACCTGACAGGCTTGAGCAGGGCCCTGCGTTGCCAGCTACACCAGCGATGCCATCTTGTGGCTCCTGCAAGGATTACTCACTCCACAGAGAGTGCCCGTGCTGTTCCGGGTCTCTTCTGCCTCTCACAGTCGCTCCAGCAAGAAGAGGGCTGGCTGGACTGGCCGGTGTTGCCCAGCGGATAGAGCATCGGCCCGTGGACCAAAGGGTCCCGGGTTTGATTGCGGTCACGGGCACATATCTTTGTTGCAGGCTCCTCCCCGGCCTGGGCCCTGGTCAGGGCTTGTGCAGGAAGCAATCCATCGATGTGTTTCTCTCACATCGATGTTTCTCTCTGTCATTCCCTCTCTCTTCCTCTCTCCCTAACAATCAATGGGAAAATATCCTCGGGTGCGGAGTAACCAAACAAAAAGAAAAGAAGAGGGCTGACTGCAGGGCCGCCGCCTCCTCCTGTCATGTTACTCGCTAACTGAGGCATCTCTGAGCGTGGGTGCGCCTCACAAAAGGCTGGGACCCCCGTGGGAGCCAGAGAGAAACCCCAGGAGCGCAGGGAGAAGAGGCTGAGGAAGGGCTGGGGAGGGGCGGGTGTTGCAGGGTGGCGAGGCCCAGGGCTTCTGCATGGCCAGAAGGAAGGGCAGGAGGAGGCTCTGCCGGGCTGGTCAGCTGGCAGTGAGGGTGAAGGCAGGGCTGGAGCTGAGCTGGGCTGGGGGAGGAGGGTGACTCGGCGGTGAGGACAGGATCCAGTCTGAGAAGGAGCTGGTGATGGGAGGAAGGAGGGGTGGAGTAGCTGGGGCAGAGGGCAGGGCTGAGCGCTCATGGGCAGGCTCACGGAGGGCGAGAAGGGCGAGACAGCGAGAGCTGGGCCCATGCGCCAGTGATGCCAGCCAGGTGCTCTCGACTCTCGATGCACAAAGTGTGGGTGGACCCAACACCTGGGCGACCTGGAGCCGGTCAGAGAGACAGGACCTCTGGGCTTCCCCAGACCCGCCCTGTCAGTCGCCACCACCTGCCACCACTGCTTTCTTGGAGATGACCGCTAACCTTCGGACCAAGTACATTTCCTCCACTTCTGCACCTGGCAGCTGTCCCTTCTGCGCGTGGGGAGGGGAGGGACACACTGCAGCCGCGTCCCTGGCTCCCTGCACGTGTGGTCAGTTACGTGCACGTGCGTCTCCCAGGCACCGCCTGTGTGACTCTGGAGGGTACACCTGAGTCTCTTCCCCCGGCCCCGCTCCCCCACTTCACTTGGGAAACTGTTTCTCGCCCCCCTTCCCGCCCTCACCTCCTCCGTCGTGCACCGCACAGTGTGGTCGGACACATCATCTTTATTCTGTCGTCAAGGTCGACAAATGAGCTTCGTCGTCTATTCTGCAACCATCACAAAGCCCCATCCTTGGGCTGCAGGTTGATGGATACAGAGATAATGGAAAATGTCTTTACCATTGAGCCACAGAGCACTTGGAGAAATGCATCCTAGTGATGAAAACAGGATTGTGTGAGGGAGGATACGCCAGGGTTCGAGGACGGGTGGCTCTTCGCTTTCCTCGCGCTCTCCGTTCTTTTCTGTGCTGTGCTTGGCGCTGGGTCGCTGCTTGTGCTCCTGGCGGCCCTCTTGCACAAATCTTGTTTTCTGTTCAGTAGAAGCACCTCCTTGAGTGGGTACTAACCATCTTTTTTTTTTTAAAATTAATTTTGAGAGAGACAGGAAGAGAGACCTTGGTTTGTTGTTCCACTTGTTCATGCATTTATTGGTTGATTCTTGTATGTGCCCTGATTGGGGTTGGGGGGGATTGAACCCATAACCTTGGTGGATTGGGACGATTCTCTAACCAACTGAGCTACCCAGCCAGGGCCTTTTAGTAACCATCTTGAACTTTTAATAAATTTTGTTTGCTTTTTACGATGAGGGGTAATTTGCAACTATAATTTGATATTGATGCCAAGTATTCTTTTTCAAACAAAAGTTGCATTTGTGGTTTTCTTTAAACATTTCTGTTCACTTAAATGAGCACAGCTGGTTCTTGCCTATGTTAACGTGTCCTGATTTTGTCCTCACCAATAATAGCGTGGCTGCATATAGTGTTCGGGATCAGAATATGTCTTCTTTCCAGGAATCTTAGAAAAACATTACTCTTTTTCTTTGAAAATGTTTGCTCTTGGAAAGTTAAAAAAAAAAATCTCTCTTTGGTTTCTTAGCGCCGGGTATCGGCGGGGAGACGCCCGTGTGAGGATGCGAGACTTTTTCCGTTTGTGCGTTGACGTTGGTGTGTGTGTGTGGGCATGAGTGGTCTTTCGCTTTGAAGGTTGACAGTTTCTGGCAGGGACGTGTCCTTCCCCACTGTCCTGTCGTCTCATGGGTCCCTCCCACCTGGAGACGCCACCTCCAGCTCGGGGACACTGCGTTCGTACCTCCCGTGCTCCTGTCACCTGCTGTCCTCTTCCTGTGCAGATCCCTTCGCACGGGCCTCAGCCTCCTCCCTCAGGGTTCTCTCACAGTTTCCACTCTTTTCTCTAGCTCTGCACTCGGAGTCCCTCCTTAACTCTAGCTCCAGGATCTGATTACTATCAGGCCTCCCCGCTAGATTTCGTTCAGCAATTTCATTCTTTAAAAGAGTTTTTAAAAAATTATTTTTCAGCCCGAGCCGGTTTGGCTGTGTGGATAGAGCATCGGCCTGTGGACCAAAGGGTCCCGGGTTTGATTCTGGTCAAGCCCACATACCTTGGGTTGCAGATCGGGGTGCGTGCAGGAGGCAACCAATCGACGTGTTTCTCTCACATCGATGCTTCTCTCTGTCTTTCCCTCTCTCTTCCACTCTCTCTAAAAAAAAAAGATCAATGGAAAAATATCCTCGGGTGAGGATTAAAAATTTTCTTTTTCAGGTAATAGTTCAATTCCATTCTTAATGTAAGAACTCGCTAATTTTCAGAGTACTTCTTTTCACATTTGCTAGCTTTGTTTTGTGCATATGCTATTCTTTCGCCTCGCCCTGCAGAGACTGTTAGAATTTCCTTATAAACTGTGTGGGTCCCTGCAGCTCATCCATGGCTGGCGGTGTGACTGGTCGCCTGGTCTTCCCAGCACCGCGAGGCCCAGGGGTGTCTCTTGGTGTTGGGGGTGAAGTCCTGGTGCAGGGGAGGTCCCTGGCTCAGCTCCTCTCTGCAGAGGCCTGTCTGTGGTGCCCAGAGCTGGTGAGTGGTAGGGCCTCCTGGAAGGTTGGCCCTGCGGTCTCCCCAGACCCTGACCTCCTCCAACACAGGGCTCATATATATATGTTTTTATTGACTTCAGTGAGGAAAAGAGAGGGAGAGAGACAGAAACATCAATGATGAGAGAGACTCATGGATCCGTTGCCTCCTGCACGCCCCCACACTGGGGATCGAGCCCACAACCCAGGCGTGTGCCCTGAGGGGAATTGAACCGGGACCTCCTGGTTCACAGGTCCACGCTCCTCCACTGAGTCACGCTGGCCTGGCCAACACAGGGCTCCTGGTTTCCCACCCCAGCGCTGTCCCTTTGGCCCAGAGGGTGGGGCGGGTCCCCAACTAACCCTGTGGCCCGCTGGCAGGTGGAGCGCGTGCTGCACCCGCTGCTGCAGCAACAGTACGAGCTGCACCGAGAGCGCCTGGAGCAGCGCTGCGAGCAGCGGCCGGTGGAGCACGTCCTGTACCACGGCACGTCGGTGCCCGCTGTCCCCGAAATCTGTGCCTACGGCTTCAACCGCAGCTTCTGCGGCCGCAATGGTGAGCCGGGGAAGCC
>NW_005357294.1:332662-333383 GCF_000412655.1 Myotis brandtii | reverse complement strand
AGGGCCATGGGCTCCTGCGTTACGACAGCGCCGTGGACTGCCTCCGCCAGCCCAGCATCTTTGTCATCTTTCACGACACCCAGGCGCTGCCCACCCACCTCATCACGTGCGAGCGCATACCTGGGGTTCCCCTTCGGGACCCCTCTGGGCCCTCGGGCCACTCCCCGGACTCCTAACCCCAGCGGTCCCGCTCGGCTCTGTCCCGCTCGGCTGGCCTCCTGCTCTCCCCAGCCCCAGCTGCACACAGCCTTACGGATCTGCTGCCGGAGCCGCCCCTGCCTCCTGTCGAGGTGCGGGGACGGGGAGAGCAGCGAGGAGGGCTGGGGCGGGGTCCCCTCAGGGGCGCGCCCAGCCACCAGGGGTCAGCAGAGCCCAGGAGGAGGGCTGACGGCCCACACCCTCCGCCGAGGCCACACCTCTCTTAAGCGCGACTCTGTTATTTGAATAAACGTGGAACCAGGCAGAGGGACCTGCTGGAGCAACTAGTCCGGTGCGGGGACGGGGAGAGCAGCGAGGAGGGCTGGGGCGGGGTCCCCTCAGGGGCGCGCCCAGCCACCAGGGGTCAGCAGAGCCCAGGAGGAGGGCTGACGGCCCACACCCTCCGCCGAGGCCACACCTCTCTTAAGCGCGACTCTGTTATTTGAATAAACGTGGAACCAGGCAGAGGGACCTGCTGGAGCAACTAGTCCGTCCGACCCCAGTGGAAAGGTGGGCGGGACCT
>NW_005357294.1:331362-331884 GCF_000412655.1 Myotis brandtii | reverse complement strand
CCGCAGCCAGCTCCGGGGCCCACGCCGCTGCGGCTCGGGCTATTTATAGGAGTTCACTGCGGAGACGCGTGCGGGGCTGGCGGTGGGGGCCTTGGGGAGTCTTAGAGGCTGAGACAGCTTGGAGGTACAGCGCCATTGTCCAGGGGATGGGGTCGGCCTGGAGGGGAGGGGCAGCGGTCAGTGCTTCCTGATGACCTGGTTTTCCTGGTGGTCAGAGGATTAAAGGAGACGGGGGCCAGGTGTGGGGTTGGTTGTGGGCGTGGGGTGGCGGGTGTCTGAGTGATGCGGTGGAGGGTGGGGTCAGTGTCCAAGTGGAGGTAATTACCCCTCCCCTGCGGTGGTCAGGGTCAGGTAGGGGTCAGTGTCCTCTGATGTGTGAGCTCCTGGGGGACAGCACAGAGGGGTCAGCGTTTGGGTGACTAAGAGGAGGGGTGCAGCAGTGGGGGGAGGCACTGTCCTAGTGATGGCCTGGAGGCAGTGCGGTCAGTGCTTGGGAGGGAGGAGCTGGAGGGGGTGGGGCCA
>NW_005357294.1:327407-331224 GCF_000412655.1 Myotis brandtii | reverse complement strand
GAGGGGGTGGGGCCAGCTGGGGTGGGTGGAGAAGGTGGGGGTCAGTGTGTGATGAGGTGGGACACGGGGGGGGGGGTTCCGTGTCCAGGGGATAGGGGGGATGGGGTGGGGCCAGTGTCTAGGTTAAGAAGGTGCTGGGTCAGTGTGCAGTCCCCCCAGTGTGACCCCCTCCTGCTCCCTCTCCCGAAGGCCATGTCGGGGGAGGACCTTGAGGTGCGGACAGCGGCCGAGGATGGTTCCTCCAACGGAGGCAGCGGCTCCCCCAGCCCCGGGGACACCCTGCCTTGGAACCTGGGCAAGACGCAGCGGAGCCGGCGCAGCGGAGGCGGCTCGGCGGGCAATGGCAGCGTCCTGGACCCAGCTGAGCGGGCAGTCATCCGAATCGCAGGTAAGCGAAGGGCCTCGTCCTCCGGTTTCTAAGCGCTGGCTGGTTGCCCTCGCGCTGCGGAGCGCTGCGCTGCGTGCAGGTGTAGGGGCTGGAAGGACAGGTGAGGTCTGCGGGTCAGAGAGGGCCCTCCTGTCCCCGCGATTGCAGGCAGCACAGCGCCACCTACTGGCCGCACCGGTCTCTGCACCGGGCCTGAGGTTAAGCTGCTCGGCGGCGGCGCCATCACAGGCCTCATGACCCAAACCGGCGCCCCAATGCCCTGCGGATACTTTCTTGGGTTCCTGGGGCAGAGCTGCCTTCCAGGCCCCTGGTCTTGGCTGCCCCCATGAGGGGCGGTGGAGGCACGTCCGCAGGACAGGAGGGTCCCTCCCTGAGCCAGGGCCTGGCCATTCTGGGGAGGAGGATGGGAAAGCCAGCTGGACAGTGGCCCCTCCCTTGGGGAAGTGGGTGGCTCGTTCTGGAAGCCCCCCCAGGATGTGCTGGGCACAGGGGAGCCCGTGGAGGGTCTCTGTGCCAGGCTGTGGAGTCCTGACCCCACCCACTATTCAGACCCAGATGATGATGAGGCGTTTGGAGGGCAGGGCTGGCTCTGAGGGGGCTGAGAGGGTGGCCCACGGCGTGTGGGGAGAGGCTGGGCGGCCAGCTGCTGAGCAGGGATGGTGTGGGCAGCAAGGGACTTTGGGGTGGACACACAGAGGAGCAGGACAGGGCGGAGGCTGGCCACCCACCCCCATCCCCAGGGGCAGGTGTGAAGGGGACCCATGACCTGACAGGTTTTTTCCAAGCGTCACATATGGATTTTAAAAGAGGTACTTGTCCTGGCTGGTGAGCTCAGTGGTTAGAGACCAGCACACGGAAGGGTCACAGGTTGGGTTCCCAGTCGAGGGCACGTACCTTGATTGAAGGGTTGAAGGGTCCATCCTGGCCTCAGAGGCAACCAACCCAGGTTGCTCTCTTTATCCACTCCCCCTCTCTTCCCTCCCTCCTTTCCAGTCCGTAAAAAAAATAAATCAGTGGAAAAGTATCCTCGGGGTGAGGATTAACAACAACCAAAAAAAGAGGCCCTTTTTCCCCAAACGAAAGCGAATCAGGAATGTCCTTCCACACCCTCGCCTTCCTCCGCACGGTCCTGCCCCAGCAGTGGGCTCTGGCCACGCAGCAGCCAAGGCCAGGGCAGGGCCTCGGGCATCGCCTGCTGATGTTCTTAGCATTGATGTGCACCCATTTTCCTTCCTTTAAAATCATTCCCGTTGCTTGTTAAAGATCGAGAATTGTTTGCTGAGCAACATTTAATCTTTCTGCAAGCTGTTTTTGAATTTGACACGCATCTTCATCCAATAATGCTTGTCATTGTTGGTCTTCAAACTTTTTCGATTGACCTGGACGTTCTTTGTCTTTCACATCGAAATCATCACTTTTAAAGCATTTAAATCAGCGTTCACGAGTATCTTGAGATGGAGCAGGTTCACCATAAGCTTCCCGAAGTATACGATAACTTTCAGCAGCTCTATTCTTCAAAATAAAGTAATCAATTAAAACTTCTCACAAATGCTCTTTTTTTGGCACGAAATTCGACATTTTTTTTTGAATTTTTGTGAGTTTATTTGAGCCAAACTGTGGACATATGCCAGGAAGCAGAACCTCAACGAATTGAGATAATGCTCCGGAGAATGGCGGGGTTACATTTGTACTTATACATCTGCAATCAAAGGAGGGAGGGAAACCTCTGTGATAGGATAAAAAGTAAAATGATGGACACATACTTAGGTGGGTGCAGGATCAATTAACATGATAATGAAGGAATTTGTAGTATCTGTCCTGGCGCCCAGAACATTTGGTTGTGCCCCAGGGGCTCCAGAAAAAGGGAAGTCACAAGTTACCCAGACATTTCAAAGGTGTGTTATCACAGATGCAAAAAGACAGACAGGCTCAGTTAAGGTAAAGGTTGACCTTGTCAGTGAAGATACTGGCCTGGGATGTGACTACCCACCATCACTGCTTTAGTTAAAGTTTAAATTCAGACCATCCTTTGTGGTGACTTTAGGTCTCTGAGTTTGCAAGACCACCATGCAGGCCTCCCCTGAGCTTGTCAGGTCAGCATGTGGCCCCTTTCGTCCACACATCTCCCTTTTGGTCATAAATCAATCCAAAGGATGCATTGATGACCAACCTTTTGGTTGGATAATGGAGTCCCACGTTGCTAGGAAGGCTCATTCCTAGGATGTCTCAGTGTCAGCATGTCTTGCTGAACAGGTGGACCACTGGGGAGGGGCAAGACCATAACCTTAGATGGCATTTAAGGTCGAATTATTATTATTCAAAAAAGGGCAGGTAAATGGGAGGCAGTCAGATCCTATACGTCCTTGTTAAAAAGTAGTCTGGATCATTTCTAATTTTTGAGCCACCATGATCCGAGTCTTTTTGCTGTTTGTCAAGTTTTGTTTTTCTGCATCTAGTATAACATTTACATCTAGTATAACAGGAACAAAAGTAACAATACTAAGCCAACATTGCTTAGGAACAGAAAATGTCTAATACTAGACTTGGAAAAGTCTGAGGGTAACAAGCATCCCAGCCAACCGAAAAACCCTTTACATGTATCATCATACATTTTACTAAGCTAAGTATATGTTTTCCAAAATATCTATGATAACACCTTCAGAAAATTTGTCATATGAAGTTTTGAAGCTTGTTGTCAATACAACAAAATAGCATACATATCAAATCGCATATATATCAACATATGTGTAACTCCATCTATTGAAAAAAATCCGCATTGTTAACCGGTACACCTAGTATGTTTTTATTGATTTCAGAGAGATGGAGAGGGAGAGGTAGAAACATCAATGAGAGAGAAATATGTATTGGCTGCCTCCTGCACGCCCCCTACTGGGGATCGAGCGCACAACCCGGCCATGTGCCCTTGACTGGAATCGAACCCGGACCCTTCACGCGGCAGGCCAACACTCTATCCACTGAGCAACACCAGCTAGGGCTCAAGCCGGGCTTTTTATTTATTTATTTTTTATCATTTTTTAAATATATGTTTTTTGAGTTCAGAGAGGAAGGGAGAGGGAGAGACAGAAACATCAATAATGAGACTCACCGATTGGCTGCCTCCTGCATACCCCCCAACTGGGGACCCAGCCCGCAACCCTGGCATGTGCCCTGATCGGAATCGAACCGGGACCCTTCAGTCCGCAGGCCTGCGCTCTAACCACTGAGCCCACCGGCCAAGGCTGAGCCCTTTCTGTGTTGATACCAATTCCAGGTCCAACGTTGCAAGGGAAGGGTTCTTAGTGGAGGCGGAGGGGGAGGAGGGAGGGTGCCCGGTGATCCGGTGAAGCAGCCGGATCCCACCGGTTACGGAGAGGTCAGGGCTGGAGAGGGAGGGGCTGCCACGGGGCTGGGAGCCGGACGGACGGGAGA
>NW_005357294.1:324845-326771 GCF_000412655.1 Myotis brandtii | reverse complement strand
GGGTCGCATAGCTGTGGCCTCTCCTCACCTCCCAAACGGGCAGCGCCCAGGCCGCCTCCCTCCCTTGGCAGGGACCCTTGTCACGCCCCCCTGCCCCCGTGGCCGCTGTGGGTGGGGAAGTCCGGGCAGCCCCCTTTCCTCTGGAGACGAACCGCGTTATGGCTTTGGGCTCCATGACCCCGGACCCCTCTGGACCCGCGAGATCCAAACTGCTATCAGCTGCCTGCAGCCCGGGCTGGGTCCCTGCCGGGCCCCTGCCGGGCCCCAGGCTTAGGGGTCTGGGAATGGGCCCCTGGGGAGGGGTAGGGGGGGGCCCTGGGGATGGCCGGCCAGAGCGGGCTCCAGCTCCACGCGGCTGGTTCCGCTGGCTCTGCCCCAAGGGCAAGGGCAGCTCAGGGAGAGCTCCTGCCGGGGTTTTGCCTGGAGCCTGTGGAGCTGCTCTGCACCCACTCACACGCCAGGCGGGAGGTTCCTCTGGGCCCAGGGCTCACCTCTGCCGCGGGGAAGGGGGGGGTGGGGGTGGGGTGGGGGTCCTCCACCAACAGCTTTCGTTGGGTCCTGAGTGGGATGGATGTGCTGTGAGGTTCTCCTTGCGGCCAGTTCACCTGGGCCAGGTAGGACCCTCCTGTGACAAGGGCTCGGAGTCTGACCATGGCACCCGCAGGGAGGGAGGGTGCACCCGGGGAGGTGCAGGGCAGGGCACAGCTCTCCTGACAAACCCTGGACAGAGCTGGTTCTGAGCTGGCCGCTCTGTTGAATGTGGGGACACCTAACTGTATACACAGGCTTCGTTCCAGATCCTCGGACGGGTCAGGCTCGGGCTTACACGTGGTTCCATCCAGAGCCTGTCCTGGCCCGAACGCCTCCCCGGAGTGAGCTGTGATGGGCCTGGGGGTTTCCGTCTCGGCCGCCAGGGTTGGTGTTGGACACACGGGGCCGCCTTGGCCCTTGGTCCCTTCCTGGGCTTGTGGGTGACTTAGCCTGTCCCTCCTGCCTGCGGGTGCCCGGGCACCTGCCTGCGGGAACTTGCTGGAATCATGGGGCAGCGCCTCGTGTGGCCCTAGCCGGAGGGTGGCTGAGAGTTGCCAAGCAGGAGAAGAGGTGCTGGGGGTCCCCATGCAGCTGGGGGTGTCTGGTGCAGGAGTTGGGAGACCTTCTGGGGCGTACCAGGCACCCCCAAGTCTGCTCCGCTCCTGGCTTGAGCCCAGGGACTAGGTGAGGGGCTGGGCCGGTGCCCGTGGTCATGCCAGGGCCGCAGCTGAGCCCCAGGAGGGGCCTAGAGGAGGCTGGAGGTGGCGAGGCTCCGGGCCCATGGCTGCCTGTTGTGAGTGCGAGGGAGCTACTAGAGGCCTGAGACCCTGGTCCCCCCTCTCCCTGGAGGTGCAGGGCGGCCCCTGAGGTCACCCGGCTAGTGACTGCCCGGGGCTGGGGTGTGGAGGAGCCCCTTTCCTGCACTGGCTCTGCCTTCTGCCCAGCCCTGCACGCCCACTCGTGGTCCTTCGTTGGCCCATGAAGGGCCCTGGCTTCTGCCTCCTGGCCTGTCCCCCCCACTGGCAGTCACCCCCTCCCCACCGGCCCCTGTTCTTACTCACCAGACCCAACTTTTGTTCTTCCCTCCAAAGGTCAGCCTCTTAGCCTCTCACCCCAGTGACCTCCCCACACTTTAGGCCCCGCCCTGGACACGTCACCATCCCGGCTCAGCCCTGGGAATCCCAGGGCATTCCATCTCCCAGCAGTCACTGATCCTCCCAGAACATTCTTGGTTTCCTGCCAGCCAGAGCCCCTTGCCCCTCCCCACCCTCCTGCCTTTTCTCCAGGGCAAATTCCTGTGGGGCTGCCGCCCCTGGGTGGGTGTCCCGCCAGCCCAGCTGCAAGGGCATCCTGCCTCTCAGGTCCCCAGAGCCTGGCCTGGCACCAGGGAGAGCC
>NW_005357294.1:315154-324758 GCF_000412655.1 Myotis brandtii | reverse complement strand
GGGGGGGGGGGGGGGGGGGCAGGTGTGCAGGGCAGGGGAGGGTTTGAGGTGAGCAGGTGAGTGTGGGAGGGGTGTCTGCAGAAGGAGCCTCCCCTTCAAGGGGTGCTGTGTGCACAGGGCCAGGGGCCTCTCCTAGGGTCAGGGCGTGGGGTGCAGTGGAGGGTGGGGTCGGGGTCGGCCTGGAGGGTCTGGGCAGCCAGGGAGAGACTTCAAAGTTGTCCCCTCAGGGCTGGGAGCAGGGTGACAGTTCAGTGTGGATGAGATTGGAGGCGGCCCGCAGAAGGTGAGGCTGGATTGAGGTCAGGAGGAGGTCGCTAGTGTCAGCCTGTCTGCAGGGCAAGTGTGACTTTCTTTAGAGCTCAGCTGAAGGTGCCCCGGCCGGCGAGCTCAGTGGTTAGCATCGACCTATGAACCGGGAGGTCACAGTGGATTCCTGGTCAGGGCACAGGCCCAGGTTGATGGCTTGATCCCCAGCATGGGGCGTGCAGGAGGCAGCCCATCATGATTGTCTCTCATCATTGATGTTTCTTTCTCTCCTCCCTTCCTCTCTGAAGTCAATAAAGATATTAAATAAAGAAATAAGTAAAGCTTAGCTGAAGGGGCTCCCCCACCTCCCTGGCAGGCCCCAGGCCATTGTGCCAGGCACCCTCCTTGTATGTCTCGCCCTGTCCTGTTCTGGACTCTGAGCTCCGTTATCTGTGTCCCTGGCACCAGCCCTAAGCCCGCAGCCAGCGTGTGGGGGGGGGGGGGGGGGGGGGGGGGGGTGATGCCATGCCGTCATCTTTGGGGGCCAGAGCTCAGTTGGCAGGAGCAGAGGCTGGCAGGTAACTGTTGCTCTTGGGAGAGGGCTTTTGGTTCGTGTTTATTGTCAGAAGTGAACGGTGCTCAGAAGCCGCAGAACAGCAAGCGCTTTGGGAGTCTGTCAAGAAAAAGGGTTCAAGTCACAGCGTCACAACTCCGGCCCCCAGGCCCACTGGCTGCGGGGACCACAGTGTGTGTGTGTGTGTGTGTGTGTGTGTGTGTGTGAGAGAGAGAGAGAGAGAGGGAGGGAGGGAGGATATGAGTCCGGTGGTTTTTAGCATATTAATAGACTGTTGACATCACCTGATGCTGGGCAAACCCTGATCTGCTCCAGTCCCCACGTGCTGGTCTGGATGGGACATTTCAGGTACCGTGTCCCTCCTTCACTGTGCGTCTCGGGTAGTGCATTTTTTTTTTACTAATTGAAGGCTGTAGCCACCCAGCACCGAGCACCTCTGTCGGCACCATTTTCCCCGCAAATCAGGTGTTGGTTAGCATTACTCAGCAATAAAGAAACTGAGGTATGTAGTTCTTTTTGTTTTGTTTGCTTGTTGGTTAATCCTCACCCGAGGATATTTTTCCATTGATTTTTATTTATTTATTTTTAAAATATATTTTATTGATTTTTTACAGAGAGGAAGGGAGAGAGAAACATTGATCAGCTGCCTCCTGCACACCCCCTACTGGGGATGTGCCGGCAACCAAGGTACATGCCCTTGACCGGAATCGAACCTGGGACCCTTTAGTCCGCAGGCTGACGCTCTATCCACTGAGCCAAACCAGTCAGGGCTCCGTTGAATTTTAGAGAGAGTGGAAGAGAGAGGGAAAGACAGAGATATTGATGTGAGAGAAACACATCGCCTGGTTGGCTCCTGCACGACCCTGACCAGTGCCTGGGCCGGGGAGGAGCCTGCAACCGAGGTACGTGCCCTTGACCAGAACTGAACCCAGGACCCTTCGGTCCGCAGGCCGACGTTCTAACCACTTGGCCACACCGGCCAGGGCTGTCGTTTTTTTGGGTTTTTTTGATGTGATGCCATCATATACTTAATAGATGACACTTGATGGCTATTTGGGTTGTTTCCACCTTGTGGCGGGTCTGAGCAGTGCTGCCGTGGACCTTGTGCGTGAGTTTCTGTGCTTCAATATATCTTTATGGTCCTCATCTCTCCTGGGCAGACACCAAGGAGTGGAATTGCTGGGTCAGGGGTCGTCCTATCTTTAGCTGCATGAGAACTGCCAGGTCGGTTCCCAAGCACCGCGCCCCCCGCACCCCGGGAGCTCACCCGCACTCAGCGCTATCTGCCTTGTTGATTGTGGACTCCAGTCGAGTGGGTGTGAAGTGGGCCGGGTGCTGGTTCTCGTTTGCGCTGCCCGATGCCTGGCCGGCCACGCGCCTTCTCGTGCTCACTGGCCGCCCTGTGTCTTCTTTGGAGAAGCCTTTGTCCAGATCCTTTGTCCATTTTGAGGAAATATATTTTTATTGATTTCAGAGAGGAATGGAGAGGGAGAGAGAGATAGAAACATCCATGATGAGAGAATCGTCCATCGGCTGCCTCCTGCACGCCCCACACTGGGGTTGGAACCCGTCACCAGGGCATGTGCCCCGCCCCGACCGGGAATCCAACCGTGACCTCCTGGTTCATAGGTCGATGCTTAACCCCTGAGTCATGCCTGCCGGACCCTTTGTCTATTTTTCAATTGGGGTTTTATCTGTTCATGATCGAGTTGTGAGTGCCCTTTATGGATTCCTGATGCGAGCCCCTGATCAGATAGTGGATTTGCAGAACTGTTATCTGATGCCGTCGGCTGTGTTTTCACTTTCCTGATTGGCTGTGTTTTCACTTTCCTGATTGTCCTTCGCAGTATTTCACTATGGTGAGCCCACTTTATCTTTTTTTTTTCTTGGTTGCTAGTGCTTTTGGTTTTGTTGCCTATTCCAAAGTCGTGAGGATTTACGCCTGTTTTCTTTCAAGAGTTTTATAGTTTTAGCTCCTGTGTTTAGGCATTTGATCCATTTTGAATTAATAATTGCGCGTGGTAGGAGGTAGGGTCCACCTTCAGTCTTTTCCATGGAGGAGCCCGAGGGAGCTGGGAGCCGGGGCCGGGATCTGAGTGCTGTGGGAAGGGACGCAAGGAGGCCAGGGAGGGACGGTGCAGGCGGCCCAGGTGCCTAGACACACCACAGCCTGGGGCCAAGGGCAGGGCCCGGGGCAGGCCTGCAGGGGCAGGGAGGTGCAGGGCTGGGTGCCTGGTGGGCCATGGGTGCTGGTGGGCCATGGGTACTGGTGGGGCCATGGGTGCTGGTGGGGCCATGGGTGCTGGTGGGGCCATGGGTGCTGGTGGGCTGGGTAGAGGGGGAGCCAGGAGTGTTCTCAGCTGAGGCGAAGAAGGCCCCCTGGGAAGACTTGGGACGCTAGCCTGCAGGGCCTGCGCACCTTCACCTCCCTCTCATGTAGGGAGTTTGGGCAAAGGGACCAGGAGAGGAGGGACCTAGAAGGACAGTGGGCTGGGGGGACAGCTGGGTTCTGGAAGTTCTGGACCGCAGGGTGCGGGGGGGTGGGCAGCTGGTGGGAAGCCGAGGGTGGTGTCCCCAGCAGGTGTCCTTGAGCACAAGGCCACTATCATCTTTATTCTGTTCTTCTTGGTTTTCACATGAGTGTGCATGCTGACCTTTTGAAACGTATCTTTGTTCTTTTTCTGAGTAAATGAATGACTACATGGGAAGCTCATGAAGCAGGCAGGGGATTAAGTATCCAGAGATACAATGAGCCTCACTGTTACTGTCACCACAGGACTCACCCCTGAGCTGTGTTCCCGGGCTGCGTAACAGAGTGACACGGGCTAAGACAACAGAAACGGATTCTCTCACGGTTCGGGAGGCCAGAAGTCCAAAACCAAGCTGTCGGCAGGGCTGTGCTTTCTCGGAAGGCTCTAGAACAGTGGTTCTCAACCTTCTGGCCCTTTAAATACAGTTCCTCATGTTGTGACCCAACCATAACATTATTTTCGTTGCTACTTCATAACTGTCATGTTGCTACTGTTATGAATCGTAATGTAAATATCTGATATGCAGGATGGTCTTAGGCGACCCCTGTGAAAGGGTCGTTCGACGCCAAAGGGGTCGCGACCCACAGGTTGAGAACCGCTGCTCTAGAACCTTTCTGGCCTCTCCCAGCTCCTGGGGGCCCTTGGCATTCCTTGGTGTGTGGCCACATCCCTACAATCTCCGCCCCCATCTTCACATGGCTTCCCTGCGTGTCTCCTCTTCTCTGTCTTATGAGGACACGCGTCATGAGATTTAGAGCCCGCCGACCAATCCAGGGCGATCGCCCGAGATCTGTAATTACAGTTGCAAAGCTCCTATCTATATATATAAAAGGCTAACATGCTAAATGTCTGACCGTCTGACCGGTCACTATGACGCACACTGACCACCAGGGGGCAGACATTCAATGCAGGAGCTGCCGTGACGTGCACTGGCACCATGGACCTGGCACCCACAAACCAACACTCAGCTTCTCCCAAGTGGGACACAGGCCCCGCCACCATCCCGGAGCGACACCCCACCAAATTACAGCCAACACTGCCAAGACCTCATGGCACAAAATATGGCCCACAGCCCAGCCCAGCCTGGAAATGGTGGCTGTGGGTGCCGGTAATGACGTCACATTTTTGTTGACATTCTGAAGCTGAAATTATTGACAGAATATGTTGCCTCATCTCATTTGATCCTCACAGAAGTCCTGGAGTAGGTAGACAGGAGACTTGGTGGAATCCTATTTTCTTTTCATTAGCCGGAAAACAGAGATTTAGAAAGTTTAGAAACTTGACCCGACTGAAAAGAAGTAAGAAATAGTGGACCCTGAAAATGCCTTCAGGTTTTCTCACTGCTCAGAATATGGTCAAACACGGCTGCAGTTCAATATTTCACCCTTTGTTCTCCCTGCGTGATCTACAATAATAATCTGCTTCGTGTTGATGTTTACTGCTGTGTTGCTGACAATTACCTGAAAGAGAAGTTGGGGTGCTTCACTGGGCTGGAAAAAGTTTAGCTAAATCAGAAAGCAGGTCTAATTAAGCAAGTTTATTCTATGTATATAAAAGGCTAAGTTGACTCGCTCATGTGCGATACATAAAAAGCTCTCGCTGGTGCCAATTGCACCGTGTGTTTCTGTCTTTGCCGATCGTGAATCTGGTTGACACTTCTATTATAGATGCTGTGTTGCTGACAATTACCTGAAAGAGAAGTTGGGGTGCTTCACTGGGCTGGAAAAAGTTTAGCTGCATCAGAAAGCAGGTCTAATTAAGCAAGTTTATTCTATGTATATAAAAGGCTAAGTTGACTCGCACATTTGCGATACATAAAAAGCTCTCGCTGGCACCAATCGAACCATGTGTTTCTGTCTTTGCCGATCGTGAATTTGGTTGACACTTGTATTATAGAGAAAGGGCAAACAGCGATATTAAAATATTTCTTCTAATTAATTTCCTTTCAATGTGCACGAATCCGTGCACCAGGCCACTAGGTTCCAAATAAGATCACAGTCACAGGTACCAGGGGTTTAGACGTGAACTTATCTTTCAGGGGCCACCATTCCATGCCCTCCCCAACCCACCCTGCCCTGGTTTGGTTGATGTTTTGTAAAACTTCCACATCTTTTTTTTTTTTTTAATATATTTTATTGATTTTCTACAGAGAGGAAGGGAGAGAGATAGAGAGTTAGAAACAAATTGATTTCAGAGAGGAAGGAAAAAGGAGAGAGAAACATCAGTGATGAAAGAGAATCATTGATTGGCTGCCTCCTGCACGCCCCACACTGGGGATTGAGCCTGCATGCCAGGCATGTGCCCTGACCGGGAATGGAATTGTGACCTCCTGGTTCACAGGTCGACGCTCAACCACTGAGCCACACTGGCCCGGCTGTTTGTTGTTTTTTAAAAATGTGCACATTGTGCCCTGTCCAGGTGGCTCAGTTGGTTGGAGCATCATCCCTTGCACCAAAAGGTTGAGGGTTTGGATCTCAGTGGGGGCACAAAGCTAGGTTGTGGGTTTGATCCCCCATCGGGGCACGTATGGGAGGCAACTGATCAATGTTTCTCACATTGATGTATCTCTCTTTCTCCCTCTTCCTTCCTCTCTCTCTCAAATCAATAAACATATCCTGAGGTGAGGATTAAAAAAATATGCACAGTGTTTTGTCATATAATTTAATTTATTTGTAATTTTGTAATTAAATATGATAAAAATTTAAGAACAGGGCCTGCTTAAGGCAAAGATAACCTTTTAAAAATATTTTTATTGGTTTCAGAGACGAAGGGAGAGGGAGAGAGAGATGGAGACATCAATGATGAGAGAGAATTATTGATTGATTGCCTCCTGCACGCCCCTTACTGGGGTTCAAGCTTACAACCAGGGCATGTGCTCTGACTGGGACTCAAACCGTGACCTCCCGGTTCACAGGTTGATGCTCAACCACTGAGCCACACCGATCGGGCTGATGATGAAATATTGTGGACACACATAACTTCTTTTTACTTACTGCTAATTGGACATCTTTCCACAACATTAACTTACAATGTAATATTCCTCTAAATGGTAACCCTATCATTATTTAAGCAAATCCCCTGTCATAGAACATTAAGGTCATTTCTATTTTGTTTTATTCTCTGGGATTAGAAACTGCCGCAGTGAACAGTTTTGTAGCTGGATTGCTGTGCGTGGCCACGGCAGTTGTTACACATGGAATTTCTGGGTCAGAGGGTACACACAATGTCGGCTTTATCTCCGCCCGGACACCAGTGTCCACCCCTCGGACTGGCAGAGGTCCCACACCTGGATTTCTGGGCGGTGGTGGCGCAGCGTGGGAAACGGGCCAGTGAACGTGTCTGTCAGATCTGAAAGCGCCTGCTCAGGCGACAGACGTCGCTGGAGGAGGGGGCTGTGCTGTATGCCCAGGCGGAGACCTCCACATGCGGGTGTGTGAGGCGCTGCATTTGTGTTAAAAGGGGGGAAACCATTGCCCGGCCGGCGTGGCTCAGTGGTTGAGCGTCGACCTATGAATCAGGAGGTCACGGTTCGGGGTTCGATTCCAGGTCAGGGCACCTGTCCGGGTTGCGGGCTCGATCCCCATTGGGGGGCGTGCAGGAGTCAGCCGATCAATGATTCTCTCTCATCATTGATGTTTCGCTCTCTCTCCCTCTCCCTTCCTCTCTGAAATCAATAATTTTTTTTTTTTTAAAGGGGAAAACCAAGAATCCTGTTCATGTGCCCGATGTTCCGTAAAGAAATTCCAGAGGATAAACGGGAACTGGGGAACAGTGAGCCCCCACGCGTGTGGGTGGGGAGGGGCCGGCAGTGCCCTCGGTGGTGGTGGTGGCGGCGGCGTTGGGCGAGGATTCTGTTCGCATACAGTTACGTGTCTCAGTGTTCGCTGGGTGTCCAAGCGGCTTCTCCCCGCAGTGCCTGAGGGCTCGCCCCACACCCGCCGCTCCCTGCCCAAGAGCTTCACCCACAGCGCGTGAGTGCGCAGCGAGGTGCGGGGCAGAGTAGAGGGCCTTCGGGCGGGCCCGCCGGTGGGTCCGAGTCACAGTTTTGGCAAATGCGTCCGTGACCTTGGGGACCTTCTGGACGTCACTTCCCCGGCCCGTGTATTCCTGTGTGGTGCTGGCTTTCTGCCCTTAAGTTCCTACTGGTGTTTAGTCATCACATTCCACATTATTTTTTAAATGTCTTTATTGATTTTAGAGAGAGGAAGGGAGAAGGATAGAGAGATAGAAGCATCGATTGGCTGCCTCCTGATGCCCCACACTGGGGATTGAGCCCACAAGCCAGCGACCTCCTGCTTCATGGGTTGACGCCCAAGCACTGAGCCACGCTGGCCGGGCCACAGGACTCTCTATCCTGCATGGCTGATGAAGGCCCTCCTCCCCCCGCTGTTGCTGGCCCCTAAAAATGCCCTTGGGCCTCTCAGAAGTGGGCTCTTTTGTTGGTTTTTCTCAACCTTCCTAATGCCGCGACCCTTTAATACGCCGGGTACTCGTATGTGGGCATATCTGCATGTGGGCGGACCCGCCTGGAGACGGATAGAGGAGCGGTGTCTTGGTTCCTAAGACCATCGAAAATATGTGTTTTCCAATGGTGTTAGGCGACCCCTGTGAAAGGGTCGTTAGACCCCCAAAGGGGTCGAGACCCACAGGTTCAGAACCGCTGGTTTAGACAGATCAGTGTGGCTTGTTTGGGTGCTGAGAGGAGCGCAGTCCCGGCCCTCCCATGGCCCCGCTCACCTGGGTCCACCCACAGGCAGAGCCAAGGCCGGCCGCCGACCGCAGAGGGGCCCAGAGGGCCCTTAGCCTCCGGCCCAGAGGGCCCTTAAGGCGGAGCTGAGGGCCTGAGCCTGGGCTGAGGGGCACTGGCTTGCTCCCCAATGGCACCGCCCGACCGGATGGGTAACTTCTGCAGGGAGGGAGGGACGGGGGTAGAGGCCCGACCTGCCGTGTCTCTGCCTATGTGGCCCAGGAGGCGTCTCGGGTTTGGAGGGACGTCTGTTCTGGGGTTACCAGTGCGTCCTCTTCCCTAGAGCACTGGCCGCTTCTTACAACCGGAAGTGTCGATGCCTCTTTGTCAGGTGACTTGTCCGCGTTTTTGAGGTCAGCGTACATATTTTTCCTTAATCTTCACCCGAGAATACTTTTCCCATTGATTTTTTTTAAAAAGAGAATGGGAGAGAGGGAAGAAGAAGGAGAGAGAGAGAAACATCGGTGTGAGGAGACGCATGCATTGGTTGCCTCCCGCACGCGCCCTGACTGGGAATCGAACCCGTGACCCTTTGGTGCGAGGCCGACGCTCTCACCTCGGAGTTACAGCGGCCGGGCAGGTCTCTTATTGGTGAAGTGGAGCTCTGTCAGCAGCCGTCCTGGGAAGCAGTCGCCCTTGAACTGGAAGAAGGTCTCCTTCCTTTCCCGTGGCGACGCCTGCAGGTCCAGGCCTGGGGTCCGGGGATGAGGCAGCCGCCCCTTCGGCCCAGACAAGCGTCTCTGGGTTAGAGACGCTGCTGTCCTTGCTGGGAGGGAACGCAGAGGGTGGGCCTGACAGGAGGCCTCCCTGCTGGCGGAGAAGGGGGTCCATTGCCCAGAGAGCAAGGCTTCTGTGCCCTGCACCCCGGCTTGGCCCTGGGCCCTGGGAGGTGATGGTGCAGCCCAATGTGCACGGCTTGCTGAGTGGCAGAGGCTGGGTGCCGGCTGGAGACCAGATGGACACGCCATCTTAGGAGTGAGCGTGGGGAGGGCATCTGGAGTCATAGGCAGGGGTGAGGCGGCCCACAGGAGCCTGTGGGTGTGGGAGGAGCCTGTGGGTGGGGAGGGTTCTAGAGGAGGGGCCAGGGTGCAGGGCAGGGGCAGAAGGGGGGGGGGGGGATGGATCGTGGCGATGATGGGCATGACCGCAGGCAGGCCTCCCGCCCCTGCCCTGGTGGGACCCACCTTCTCACCCGGAGTGCTGGGTGGCAGCCACGTGGAGGCCCAGACCCATGGGTAACGACTTGAGGATTTTCTTCCATTGACTTTGAGAGAGAGTGGAAGGGAGAGACAGAAACATCATGTGAGAGAGGCACATGGATTTCGCTCCCCCCCCCCCCCCATCAGAGCCGGGAGCCTGAATCTGAGGTACAGAGCCCACGCTCTATCCACTGAGCAAAACCGGCCAGGGCCCGATGGGTAACTTCTGCAGGGAGGGAGGGACGGGGTCGAGGCCAGGGAAGCCACGTGCACGTGCCTGCAGGGCCCCTGAGGGCCTGGGATGCGC
>NW_005357294.1:313704-314195 GCF_000412655.1 Myotis brandtii | reverse complement strand
CCGGGAACTTCCCGTTCCTCGCTCCTCAGGGCACCTCCCCTCATCCCCGCCCCCCTCTCCTCATCGGGGCGTGTGGGAGGCAGGGGGTTCCCCACCGCGCTCCGCCCCTCTCTTCGGGGCCCCGGGTGACTGCCCCCCGCCGCTGGGATGGCCCCGCCTTGGCGCAGATCCCGCAGCCTGAGTATTGAGGTCTTAGGTCCGAGCCTTGGGTGTGGCCTGGCACCGCTTGGGGAGGGGGCCTAGGTTGGTTTGGTGGGGAGTTTAGGTCGGGGAATCAATACCAGGAAGATAGGGGGCATGTATGGGGTGGCCATGGAGGGAGGGCAGGAGGTCAGCGTGGGGCTGCGGGGTGCCCACGGGGACCCTGAGAGGAGGACAGGCCGGAGGGTGGGCTCGCTTTGGGCCCAGGGCTGGGCCACTGGCCCGAGTGCTGGCCTGGACCACAGCGGTGTCGGCTCCGGAAGCCACAGCCCTGGGGGCGGGAGGCAGCA
>NW_005357294.1:311291-312296 GCF_000412655.1 Myotis brandtii | reverse complement strand
ATTTATAATCAGTTCCCGGCTGGTGGGAATGGGTGTGTCCGCTTGGGGGAGGGGGAGCCCGCAGATCCGGGTGTGGGTCCGTGTGGGTGGAAGCCTCGCTATGTTGGGGACTGGGGTGTGGGGAGGGATGGGGGTGGCACAGGATATCCATGGTGGAGCCTCAGTCCTGGGGCCTGGAGGTGGCTGATGGGTGTGGCTGGGCCCGGCTCCGGGGCCCTCTGGGGAGCCGCTGCCCTTCCCCCTTCGACTTGGGCCCCTGACCCTCTGCTATGTGGTGCTCCTCTGACCAGCCTCTGTCCAGCTGGCTCTCAGGCGGGCACTCGGGACGGGCGGGCGTGGTGGCCAGGGGCCTGGGCCTGGGGTGGCGGGACTTGGTGACTTTGATTTCCGGTGGCAGCTGAATGTGTCTGGCCTCCGACAGCTGGCCTGTGGGGCGGGGAATGGATGGAGGCTCCACACCCTGCTCCCCGGGGCCCCATGTTCCTGGGTTGCCTGGGATCGGCCTGGGAAGTTTTAAATAGGGTGGCCATTGTCTCAGCCCTGGCCCGAGTGGGGGCTGCTTGATGGACAGCAGCCAGCGGTGCCCGCGGCCCTCCTGACCATGTGCTCAGCGGCTGCCCTTGCAGTTCCCCTCAGTCCTCTTCCCCAAGACCCCAGCCCGCCCTCCCCTCAGGCCCGGTGTCCGCTTTAGAGCTTGTGAGCCCGTGAAGCCCTGGGACCGCCACCCTGTGTGGGGTCCCCTCCTGCCCTCTGCTCCCCACTTCCCTCCACCCACCTTTGAGATTCTTGGTCCCTAGCTACTCCTGTCCCCCCCCTCCCCTGGTCTGGGGGACCTTGAAGGAAGTGTTCTGAAACTGATGTAATTTCTGATGTTGGAGCTGAGTGGCCCGGGAGGGAGGGAACGGGGGCTGCCTCGGGGTGGCTGCTTCGGGAGGTGCCCCCACTCTCCTAGGGGCCCTCCGTGGCTGCGGGTGGGAGGGGCCAGCTATGCTGCTGAGTCAGAGG
>NW_005357294.1:305983-310484 GCF_000412655.1 Myotis brandtii | reverse complement strand
CGGCCTGGGGGGCTGGAGGGGGTGTAGCAGGTGGGGGCTTTGCTCACACCAGCAGGTGGTGCTCTCTCTGCCTGAGGGTGCTGGGTGCCCTGTATTGGGCCACGTGGCTCCTCCCCTGGCTTGAGGACCTGGGTGGGTCGGCCCAGGAGGAGCACATGGGCCCCTGCCAGCCCATCCCCAGGCGCAGCCTGGGGCAAGGGGTGGGGCTTGTGGCCCTGGACTGGCAGGACCAGCTGTTCGCCCAGGGCTGCCCTTACCCAGGCCTGTCTGCGCCTAGGCCTTCTCTGTTCCTGGCGGCGGCATCCAGAGGAGGTGCTGGGGTGCCCGGGGTGGAGCTGCTGTCCAGCAGTGTGGCCGGGCAACCTGCCTGACCTTTCTGAGCCTCGAGTCTGTCCAGTGGGGGTGACCCCTGCCCGCATGGTTTTGTGGCTCAGATGTTGTGACTGGTGTTTGGCTGGCTTGGGGTTGGTGATGGGGGTTGGGGGGGGGGGGGGGGGAGGGGACGAGCAAACCCCAGGTAGGAGCACACCAGTGGCCCAGAGGCCAGGGCATGGCGGGCACGGGCCCAGCCCCAAGTCAAGGCAGGTCCTTTTTGGTGGGAGCTGGGTCTCAGAGGATGGGACAGGTCCTGCTGTCCCAGGGGTTGCCAGCGACCCCTGGCTGAGCCCTTCTCTGTAGCATCCTTCTGCCCCTAAGCACCTGTGCTGACAGGACCCAGGTGGGTGGTGACACGTGTCCCATGGGCTCAGGAGCTCACGGGCCTTGGTGCTGACTGGGTGGCCCAGGCCCCCCAGCATCAGTCCGGCTGGACCCTGCTTCCCTCGTTGTGTCTCGACAGCTGGGGCGGAATTGACATCTGAGGGGCTGGGAAGGGGGCATGGATTCGGGGGGCTGGGTGAATGGAGGTCACGGAACCCAGTGTTGAGCAGGAGTCCCCGTCCTGGCCTGGCCTGGGTTGGACCCACCAGGTCTGTGCTGTGGGAACCCCCTGGGCAGTTTGGTGGGATTGTGGGGTTCAGGGGCCGCCTCTGGCTCTCCCGTGGGCTCTCCAGCTCCTGGCCATGGGATGGCTGTTCCCATAGGAGATGAAGGCGCTCGGCCAGGCAGCTGGCCAGCAGTGACTGGTCAGCACTGACCAGCGTCGAGGGGGGGGGGGCAGGTCCCGGCCCAGGGCCTTCTACCCCGGCCTTCCCTCGCCACACCCTGTGCCTCAGAGGTTTGCAGACCCCCGCTCCCCCGTCTCTGGTCCTGGTGTGGGGACCCTGATCCCCTCCCTCCTTCCTCATCCGGGCCAGGTTGGACCGCGGGGCTGCTGGGCAGGCATTTGGGAGCAGAGCCAGAGGGGGCCTGGGTGTGGCCGCAGTGGGCAGGGGAGGGCACCCCCAGCCCTGACGGAGGTGACTCAGTTCTCCCTTCCCTGCCGCAGCCGCAGCCGCTGCTGGTGGCAGCTCAGAGTTTCCAACAGGAAATGAGCTCCAGCCCCGGCTGAGTCAGGGCCGGCGGGTGGGCTCCCCCTCCTCTTCCCCTCGGGCCCAGCCCGGACCACGGGCCCCTCTCTCGGTCCCCAGGGTGTGGCCCGATGCTTCCTCGTCCTCTGCAGGTCGTGCGTGAGGGCTCCGCACGTGGGCTGACACCTGGAACCTCCACTTCTCAGAGCTTTCATTATTATTATTATTTTATTTTTATTGATTTCAGAGAGGAAAGGAGAGGGAGAGAGAGATAGAAACATCCATGATGAGAGAGAATCACGGATCGGCTGCCTCCTGCACACCCCACACTGGGGAGCCCACAACCCGGGCCTGTGCCCTGACTGGGAATCGAACCGTGACCTCCTGGTTCATAGGTTGACGCTCGACCCCTGAGCCCCGCCGGCCGGGCTCGCAGCTTTAAAGATGGTCAAGGAGTGAGCCCGCCACATCTCCCCCAGGGCACTGCCGAGGTCAGGAGCTTGTGGGGCCGACTGCACCGGTCCCAGAATGATCTGGGTCAAACGGGCCGCCTCTGTCCGTCAGCCCTGGCCGGGGAGCCCTGGTCGCTGCAGGCCACTCACACGTGCCCCCAGCCCCGCCCTGTGCCCTGGTGGTTTGCTCCTCGGTGTGGGAAGGTGTCTACCAACTCTGTCACCCACATACCAGCCAGACCCAGACCGAGCCCCTGGCCCAGGGACGCCCCACCATCTGGATGAAGGGGCAGCTTTTAGGGGCGACCAGGGAAGGCCCCTCTGAGGAGGTGCCTTGGGCTGAGCCCTGACCCATGAGGAGGGACCTGCTTGGCCAAGTCGCCTAGCCGAGGGTGGGACCGGGAGGCCTGGCGGCCGGCAGGCGAGCAGTGGGATGGCCCGTGGCCCTGGCTACCAGTGTGGGTTCGCTTTGTGGGGTGGGATGGGTTTCTATAAATGACCTTCATTTACATCTCCAAGCAGATGCCTGTCTCCAAAATCGAATGTGAAGCCAGACATTTATAGAGAGAAGGCGCCCTCTGAACGGTGCGCGGTGCCCATGTGCTCCCACCCCCTGTGCACCTTGATCTCCCCACAGCCCCGCCCTCCGGGGATGTCGAGTCAGCGCACGGAGCCCGGTGTGGCTGCGGGACATTAGGGTCTAGTCAGCTTTTTTTTTTAATAATATATTTTTATTGATCTCAGAGAGGAAGGGAGAAGGAGAGAGAGATTGAAACATCAGTGACGAGAGAGAATCATCAATTGGCTGCCTCCTGCACGCCCCCCACTGGGGGTCAAACCTGCAACCCAGGCATGTGCCCTGACCAGGAATCGAACCCTGACCTCCTGGTTCATAGGTAGACGCTCAACCACTAGGCCACGCCGGCCGGGCCAGGCAGTTTTTTGTGAGTCCCTAGGTTGGCGTCTGGGTCCTGTGTGTGCTGGGGGATATCTGTAGGTAGAAGCGGGTTTATGGCAGGATTTGGGCTGCCTTTCCCCTGGTCCTGCAGTGGCTGATGGGACCATGTGGAGGAGGACCACTGAGGCAGGGACATGGTGTGGCTATGCCCAGCTGGGGAGGGCAGAGAAGGGCCGGCTTTGGGAGCTGAGGGGTTGAGGGTGGGAAGTCCAGGGCGGGGGCTGTGGAGAGGAGGGGGGCCGTGGGCTGGGCAGGAGAGCGCAGTAGCGGAGACTGGTGCCCCCGGGGCCCTGCCTGCGGGCTCGGAGGGCTCGGGGCCGGGCGGGCTGGCCCACTGCACCACCCAGGCCGGTCTGACCCGTTGGCCAGCGGGCTTCAGTGCTGCTCCCCTCTGACTAAGGGGTGGCTGTGAGGAGGAGCCAGGGCTCCCAGAGCTGGGTGGGGAGCCCTCCCTCGGCCTCCCACCTCTTCCCTCCTTCCTGCCTCCCTTCCTTTCCTCTCTGCGGCTCGGGCTTGGAGCGGCCGGGCCGTGCTCGGCGCCATGGACAGGTACAGCATGGAGGAACTGATTCAGCTGGGCCAAGGTAGGGCAGGGCTTGGCCGGGGAGTGCGGCTTCCGCTCAGAGCTGCCAGGGCGTGTCTGGTATGGGATGGAAGTGCCTGGCCCTGGCCCAGGTCTCTGTGGGGGTGGAGGGCTGCCCATGCCCTCAGGAGCTGGCCCTGCCCCCCCCAGCCCCCCAAGCCCGATGGGCTCCTCAGAGCTGGCCAGGTCCCCTCAGATAGGAGTTTCTGAAGCAGTGGGTGGGTCTCCCGCGTGGACCAGGCGGCCCCTGCCCGCAGTCCCAGGCCCAGTGTGGTTTGCTGGGCGTTGCTGCAGGCTGACCAGGCACCCCAGAGGGACCTCCTGGGCTCCAGCCACCCTGTGTGCCCACAGGCCAGCTCCTCACCCTCCCTGTGCCTCGGTTTCTCATCCGTCTGATGCTGGAATAGCACAGGACTCGCTTCCTAGGGGTCTGTGCGGGTTAAATAGGATCGTGCTTGACACGGAAGTGCCACAAAATGCCATAGAAACCCCGTGTGCAGTCCTCAGCCCTGTCTGCTGGGGCCTGGGAGGAGGGGGACAGGATGGTGACCCCTGTATCCTGTTTCCCGGGCACACTGAGTCCAGGCCAGTCCAGGATGTAGCGTGGGCCTGCTTTCCACAGACCGGGGCTCCCGGGAGGCAGGGCAGACCCCAGGAGTGGCCTGGAGTACGGAGGCACAGCCCCTTGATGGGGGGCTCCTGTATGTCTGTGTGGGTCTCTGGCCGGCCAGGTGACGTTGGGGCGGCTGTCCGCACCCCTTGCCCAGACGGCCTTTTCCAAGTGCACCCCACTACTGCTAGGCTGGGGTGTATGCCCACTCCATAGGGCCAGTGCTGCCAGGAGACTTCTTATTGTTAGAACGGCTGTGGGAGCCGGGGCTGATGCCGGGGGGCGCCACCCAGCCGGACTGGCCTCGCCGAAGACGTGGGCCCGGTGGCCTCGCTCTGCACGTCATGTTCTAAGTCTGGACAGATGACGGGCCTTGCTTGTCCTCGGATATTTATATCGCTCGGGCCCCCTGCCCACCCTGCCCCTCCCCCACGGCCACAGCTGCTGCTG
>NW_005357294.1:305305-305948 GCF_000412655.1 Myotis brandtii | reverse complement strand
CTCTGCCGCCTCTGAGGGGCCTGTGACCCTCCCTCACCCGAACCCACTCCCGTCTGCCCCGAGGGCTTTCGCCGCCGCCGTCCCCAATGAAGGTCGTGCCCGGTAGGTGAGAGCCCAGCCGGGCCGGCCTCTCTGTCCCATTTCCCTGCACACAGCCTGCCCTCCCGGCCGTCCCCGCCTCCCCCATCCCTCCCGCCCTGGGCCCTGTTTGCTGTCCCATGTGGGGGGCCTTGGACTCTGGGGGGCACTTGTCTTGGGGGTGGTTAGATCAGCTGCAAGCCTGGGGCTAGCGGGCCGGGCCCTGGCATGCATCCCCGTGGCGCCTGGCAGCTGTCCCCAGGGGGCACCCTCGGAGGCAGAGTGGGGCGCTTGAGCACTGACTGGGGTCACCCTCCTGGTGGGGGTGGGGGTGTCCCGTCCTGAGGCCGCCTGGGCTGTGCCGGGGGTGCCTTTCCTGGCCAGGAGTCACCCTCACCGCGCCACAGGCCCCTCCTCCCGCGGGTGTGGCTGTGGGTAAACAGGGGTTAAGGCTCCCGCTAACCTTGAGCCGATAGCTGTGCGCAGGGACAGCTGAGCTGGGCTGGGCAGGCCGGGTGGGGAGCGGTGCCGAGTGACAGGAGGGAGGAGGGGCGGGGCGGGGGGA
>NW_005357294.1:301631-302951 GCF_000412655.1 Myotis brandtii | reverse complement strand
CCAGGCACATGCGTAGGAGCCGGTGCTGGGCTGTGTGTCCTGGGGGAGGGGGCTGGCTGGGGGCACAAGGGCTGGGCCAGCCTGGGAGGGGGTCTGTGGAGGAGGCGAGAGGATGAACTCTGAGACCCCAGAGGAGGGTGCCTCCCGGGGATGGGGGCCCCTTAGTGGCGGGGAAGGGGGGGTGCTGGGGAGGGGCTCACACCAGTCTGGGATGCCAGGCGCTGGGCCTCTGGGTTGCATCTTCTGGGTTCCTGATCCTCCTCCTGACCCCTTGCCAGGGGCCCCTGGTGTTGTCCCCTAACCCAGCTGACCCCTCCCCCTGCGGGCAGGGACCTGCCTCCGTTCCTGCTGGCCCAGCCCGGAGCCTGCCTATGGCGGGTGCTCAGCACAGACCCCTGAACTCTGACCCGCTGCTGGGTCAGGGGTCCTAAGAGGCTCCGAACCTGGGGAGGGGTGCTGGGGGCTGGGAGAAGTTCTGGGCGTGCTCTGTGCTGGGAGCAGGGGTCAGGCCCTGCCCAGGTGAGGGTGGGGAGTGGAGGAGGAGGAGGACGAAGACCTTGAGGGAAGGTGGGGGCACGGCCAGCTCCTGCAGGCTTGGGCCCCGCCCCACAGGCTGTGGGCGCCCTCCCGTGGCCACAGAAGGGCAGCAGGGATGGGGGGGGGGACTTTTCCCGGAATGAGGCCCCGAGTGCAGAGGTGGGAGGGGGGCTGCCCACAGCTGGATCCCATCAAGCCAGATGCTCGACTGGAACATTCCTGCGGTCGGGGCGTGCATTCTTTCCTTCGTGGAGAGAGCCCCCAGTGCGGCCGTGGGCAGCCCCGAGGCCTGCGCCCTTTGCTCTCTGTCTTCCACCTTTACAGCCGAGGAGCTGCTATCTGTGAGCCCTGCCCAATGCAAACATCCCCACCCATCCTGCGCCCACTGCCCAGAGCGGCTTCCTTCCCAGTGAGTCACAGGGGCCCCCTCCCCAACTCTGACTCACTGGCGGGGCCCCATCCGTGTGCCCCCCGCTGCCCCCAGCCTCTCCTCCCAGCACAGGGCAGAGTTCCTGCAGCTCAGGCTGGGCGGTCCTGCTGGTGAGTCAGCGCTCAGCTATGTGCCGCTCTGCCCACCGTGGGCTCTGCAGACGGGGTGCAGCGGGATGGGCAGCCCGGGAAGCTCCAGGCCTGCCCAGCACCAGAGTGGCCCACAGCGGGCCTGTGGGCCGATGAGGAGGTGGGGTTTAGGGGGCACTGGCCCGCCCCCCCCAGGCCAGGAGTCACTCGGTTTAGGGAGCCCCTCCAGCAGGTGGGGTAGGCAGGCAGGGCGGCCTGGCCGGG
>NW_005357294.1:299365-301448 GCF_000412655.1 Myotis brandtii | reverse complement strand
ATCCGCGCGCAGCACCTGGGGGCCGGGGACCAAGAGCGAGGGGCGGGTGGCGCCATGTCTCAGCACCGGCTCCGTGTGCCCGAGCCCCAGGGCCTGGGTAGCAAGAGAACCAGCTCCGAGGACAACCTCTACCTGGCTGTGCTCAGGGCCTCCGAGGGCAAGAAAGGTAGAGGCTGCGAAGTGCAGGGCCCACTTCCTGTGGCAGGAAGCCTGGCTCCGGGTGGGGGTGGGGCCCGGACTCTGAGGGTCTGAGTTTGGGGGACAGACTCAGTCAGGGCCTGGGGCCCGAGGGAGAGGGCTGGGCCCCTGTTGGCAAGGCTGGCAGTGGCCTCTGGGCCTGGGGCATAGGGCCTTCGTGGGTGGGCTCCCTCTGTGCCCCCAAAAAGGCCCATTACCCGGCTGGGAGGACATGGCTGGGTCCTGGGGGAACCGTTCCGCTCAGGTGTCTGGGAAGCGTGTGTGGGGACGGGGCAGGCTGGGACTTGTGCGCTCTGGCTCTGGGCTCTGGGCGCGGCTGCCAGCTCTGGACCCTCCCATCTCTGTCGGGAGACAATGGGGGGATTGAGCAGTGGGCACCTGGTTTGGCCTCCTGCTCCCCTCCCTGCCTGGACGGGGCTGGCTGGGCCTGGGCCCGTGGTCTCTGCCGGGTCTGTGTGACTGGGTCTGAGTGGTGGTCGCCTCCGGGGCTCCTCCAGGCCCCAGGTGACCTGGCCTTGTCTCTCGCAGATGAGCGGGACCGTGTGCAGAAGAAAACCTTCACCAAGTGGGTTAACAAGCACCTCATCAAGGTGGGTGCCCGTGTGTGTGCACGCGGCGGGGAGGGAGGCGAGGGGGGAAGGAGGATGCCGGCCCCCAGGGAAACCAGAGCTGTCTGACCTGCCAGAAGGTGCCCCACCCCTGCCCTCAGGGTCCCGAAGGCCTGGGAGCTCACTTTCATCTCCAACCTGTGATTTTCTCTCTGCTTCCTCCTGTCTCCTGTCTCCTCCTCCTCCTCCTGTCCTTCTGGACTCTCCTGGTCTCTCCTCACCTGCCCTGTAGCACTGGAGGGCAGAGGTAGGTGCCTCTGAATACGCAGGGGGCACGTCTGTGGGCCCCCTGCCTCCTGCCCCTGGGGCCCAGGGCCCGTTGGTGGCTCTGGGGAGCCTGTGGCCGACACCCCCCTGTCCCGCAGGCCCAGAGGCACATCAGCGACCTGTATGAGGACCTCCGCGATGGCCACAACCTCATCTCCCTGCTGGAGGTGCTCTCGGGGGACAGCCTGGTACGTGCGCCCACTCGCTCCCTCTGTGGCCCCGCCTGCCTCACCTGGACCCCCGTCTGCCTTCCTTCCTCCAGGCCTTTCCCACAAGCCCGTTCTGCCTCCCCGGGCCTCTGGTCCAGTGTCGGGCCCAGACCCTGCTGTGGGCGCACGGCCCTGCTGCTTTCCCCCCCGAAACCCTGATACAATAACCTCACGCTCTCCTCTGCTTTGGTTTCTCTGCTGCTTGGACTCTGAACCTTGATCTCTGCCCTTTACCCTTTGCCCTGCTCTGGCCGGGCAGCCAAGAGAGCGGGACCTAATCAGGAGCTTGCGCCTGGTGAGTGGCTGTGCCCGCTGGCCACGGCGGCACATGGGCTCCCTGAGACTGGAACCCAGCTCACCTGGCCCAACCTGTGCCTGGCACGTGGGCGGGCAGATGGCGGTGCCTCTAGCTGCCCGCTGTCCTGCCCGGGGCCAGGCCTGGGACCTGCCAGCGCTGCCACCACTGGGCAGGAGGACCCCTCCCCCCATGCCACTGCCCTCCGCCCGCGGCTTCCTGGCTATTGTCTCCTCCCCAGCCCCTTCCTTCCTTCCCTCAGCCTGGGCCTGGCGGCTGGCCTTCCCAAACCCCGCTGGGCCTGGCCTCTGGGTCCATGGCCCCCTTTGCAGCTGGGGGGCGGGGGGACCTGAGACAGGACGGTGGCTGGGGGAGGACCTCGGTTCAGGGGTCCTGAGGGCGGCGGGGCTGCACCTCTGCCCTGACACTGACGCCGCCCTCACAGCCCCGAGAAAAGGGGAGGATGCGCTTCCACAAGCTGCAGAACGTGCAGATCGCCCTGGACT
>NW_005357294.1:298092-299099 GCF_000412655.1 Myotis brandtii | reverse complement strand
GCACCCCAGCCCGGGGCTGCCTCTCTCCAGCGCCTGCCTACCCTGTGCCCTCTGGCCCTGTCTGGGCAGGGCCCGCAGAGCCGCCCTGCAGAGGAATGGAGGCTCTGGAGGAGCACCCGCTGTACCGGCTGACTCATCCGTTGCCTGCCCGGCTGCACAGGAAGCCACAAATCTGAGAGCTGGGCAGGCAGAGCCCTGCTGGCACGGCAGCTGAGTCAGAGAGGCGTGCAGGCCGGCAGACGAGAGACAGGCAGGCCGTGCACAGACAGCCAGACGGGCTGGCGGGCCAGGCTTGAAGGGGAGGACTCCGTGCAGGGCCAGGCTGGTGCCATGGCCCCAGCCTGCCTGGGCCAGGTGTACCATGCCCAGACCCAGAGACCCTCCCCCCAGCCTGCAGCCAGAGGGGGGCTGGCGGCCCTCCCCTCACCCATAGCCTTTGCTGGGCCCGAGCTGGGGAGCTCTGGGACCTGGAGCTGCTCTTCTTGCCCCGCTCCACCACCTTGGGGGGCTCAGGCCGTGCTCCAGGTCCCATCTCCCCAGTGGAGGGAGCTCCAGGCATCTGCAGGGTGTGTGTCTGCAGGGCGGCCGGGGCCCTGACTTAGGGTCCCGCAGCTGCAGGCTGATGTGGCCTGGGCTTCTGGGGCCGAGGTGTGGTGGGTCCCAGCTGTTCAGGAGGGGACCCGAGGCCCCCACGTGCCCTCCCTGGGCCTGGTGGTTCCCGGGTGCCACCACCGGGACCCGAGCTGCCTCTGCCCTCAGGCAGGTGGCTGTGGGGTGGTGGGCACGGGCAAGGCGGGCGGCGTGGCTGAGCTGCTCCTGCCCACTGTGGGGCAGATCTCGGACATCCAGGTGAGCGGGCAGTCGGAGGACATGACGGCCAAGGAGAAGCTGCTGCTGTGGTCCCAGCGGATGGTGGAGGGCTACCAGGGCCTGCGCTGCGACAACTTCACCACCAGCTGGCGCGACGGCCGCCTCTTCAACGCCATCATCCACCGGCACAAGTAGGA
>NW_005357294.1:295037-295398 GCF_000412655.1 Myotis brandtii | reverse complement strand
CTGCCTCCTGCACGCCTCCTACTGGGGATCGAGCCCGCAACCCGGGCATGTGCCCTGACCCGGAATCAAACCCTGACCCTTCAGTCTGCAGGCCGGCGCTCTATCCACTGAGCCACACCGGCCAGGCAGGGCTGGCGATTTGTGCATCGGGAAGATGTGCAGGGAGGGCAGGGGAAAGGCCGGGGCCGGGGTCTGAGTCATGGCGACCACCACGCAGGACGTAAGGCTGCTGGCCGCAGGCAAGGTGCCCCAGCGGGCGGGCGAGGTGGAGCGGGACCTGGACAAGGCAGACAACATGATCCGGCTGCTCTTCAACGACGTGCAGGCCCTGAAGGACGGGCGGCACCCGCAGGGCGAGCAG
>NW_005357294.1:290826-294195 GCF_000412655.1 Myotis brandtii | reverse complement strand
GTGGACATGCCCCGCTCGCCTCCAGAACTCCTCCAAGGCCCGGCTGCGGTCCCTGGAGAGCCTGCACGGGTTTGTGGCGGCCGCCACCAAGGAGCTGATGTGGCTGAGCGAGAAGGAGGAGGAGGAGGTGGGCTTCGACTGGAGCGAGCGCAACGCCAACATGGGCGCCAAGAAGGAGAGCTACTCGGTGAGGCCGCCCCGCACCCCCACGTGCACCCCAAGGCTGGGCAGTCAGCTCCAGGCCCCACGGGGGAGCCCGAGGGCTCAGGTGGCTTTGCCGGGAGCCGGGCAGACCCGTGCGGCCCTGACACTGACCCTGAGACCGGCTGCCCTGTCAGGCCCTGATGCGTGAGCTGGAGCTGAAGGAAAAGAAGATCAAGGAGATCCAGACCACGGGGGACCGGCTGCTGCGCGAGGACCACCCTGCTCGGCCCACAGTGGAGGTGGGGGCTGCGGGGACCAGGGCTGAGGGGACCAGGGCTGAGGGACCAGGGCTGCAGGGACCAGGGCTGAGGGACCAGGGCTGCAGGGACCAGGGCTGAGGGACCAGGGCTGCAGGGACCAGGGCTGAGGGACCAGGGCTGCAGGGACCAGGGCTGAGGGACCAGGGCTGCAGGGACCAGGGCTGAGGGACCAGGGCTGCAGGGACCAGGGCTGAGGGACCAGGGCTGCAGGGACCAGGGCTGAGGGACCAGGGCTGCAGGGACCAGGGCTGAGGGACCAGGGCTGCAGGGACCAGGGCTGAGGGACCAGGGCTGCAGGGACCAGGGCTGAGGGACCAGGGCTGCAGGGACCAGGGCTGAGGGACCAGGGCTGCAGGGACCAGGGCTGAGGGACCAGGGCTGCAGGGACCAGGGCTGAGGGACCAGGGCTGCAGGGACCAGGGCTGAGGGACCAGGGCTGCAGGGACCAGGGCTGAGGGACCAGGGCTGCAGGGACCAGGGCTGAGGGACCAGGGCTGCAGGGACCAGGGCTGAGGGACCAGGGCTGCAGGGACCAGGGCTGAGGGACCAGGGCTGCAGGGACCAGGGCTGAGGGACCAGGGCTGCAGGGACCAGGGCTGAGGGACCAGGGCTGCAGGGACCAGGGCTGAGGGACCAGGGCTGCAGGGACCAGGGCTGAGGGACCAGGGCTGCAGGGACCAGGGCTGAGGGACCAGGGCTGCAGGGACCAGGGCTGAGGGACCAGGGCTGCAGGGACCAGGGCTGAGGGACCAGGGCTGCAGGGACCAGGGCTGAGGGACCAGGGCTGCAGGGACCAGGGCTGAGGGACCAGGGCTGCAGGGACCAGGGCTGAGGGACCAGGGCTGCAGGGACCAGGGCTGAGGGACCAGGGCTGCAGGGACCAGGGCTGAGGGACCAGGGCTGCAGGGACCAGGGCTGAGGGACCAGGGCTGCAGGGACCAGGGCTGAGGGACCAGGGCTGCAGGGACCAGGGCTGAGGGACCAGGGCTGCAGGGACCAGGGCTGAGGGACCAGGGCTGCAGGGACCAGGGCTGAGGGACCAGGGCTGCAGGGACCAGGGCTGAGGGACCAGGGCTGCAGGGACCAGGGCTGAGGGACCAGGGCTGCAGGGACCAGGGCTGAGGGACCAGGGCTGCAGGGACCAGGGCTGAGGGACCAGGGCTGCAGGGACCAGGGCTGAGGGACCAGGGCTGCAGGGACCAGGGCTGAGGGACCAGGGCTGCAGGGACCAGGGCTGAGGGACCAGGGCTGCAGGGACCAGGGCTGAGGGACCAGGGCTGCAGGGACCAGGGCTGAGGGACCAGGGCTGCAGGGACCAGGGCTGAGGGACCAGGGCTGCAGGGACCAGGGCTGAGGGACCAGGGCTGCAGGGACCAGGGCTGAGGGACCAGGGCTGCAGGGACCAGGGCTGAGGGACCAGGGCTGCAGGGACCAGGGCTGAGGGACCAGGGCTGCAGGGACCAGGGCTGAGGGACCAGGGCTGCAGGGACCAGGGCTGAGGGACCAGGGCTGCAGGGACCAGGGCTGAGGGACCAGGGCTGCAGGGACCAGGGCTGAGGGACCAGGGCTGCAGGGAATGGGGGCTCAGGGTCCCAGGGCTGAGGGGACCAGGGCTGAGGGGACCTGGGCTGTGGGCCCCAGGGATGTGGGCTCCGGGTGGCAGGGCCAGGGCTGGAGGCTGACAGGGACCCGTGCACAGTCCTTCCAGGCGGCCCTGCAGACCCAGTGGAGCTGGATGCTACAGCTGTGCTGCTGCGTGGAGGCGCACCTGAAGGAGAACACGGCCTACTTCCAGGTGAGCCCCCCACCCCCGCATGGGGGGGGGGACAAGGCTGGCAGGGGGCACGGAGAGATGGGGGGGGGGACAAGGCTGGCAGGGGGCACGGAGAGATGGGGGGGGGGACAAGGCTGGCAGGGGGCACGGAGAGATGGGGGGGGGGACAAGGCTGGCAGGGGGCACGGAGAGATGGGGGGGGGGACAAGGCTGGCAGGGGGCACGGAGAGATGGGGGGGGGGACAAGGCTGGCAGGGGGCACGGAGAGATGGGGGGGGGGACAAGGCTGGCAGGGGGCACGGAGAGATGGGGGGGGGGACAAGGCTGGCAGGGGGCACGGAGAGATGGGGGGGGGGACAAGGCTGGCAGGGGGCACGGAGAGATGGGGGGGGGGACAAGGCTGGCAGGGGGCACGGTGAGATGGGTGTGGGGACAGGACTGGCAGGGGGCACAGTGAGGTGGGTGTGGGGACAGGGCTGGCAGGGGGCACGGTGAGATGGGTGTGGGGACAGGGCTGGCAGGGGGCACGGTGAGATGGGTGTGGGGACAGGGCTGGCAGGGGGCATGGTGGTAGCAGGTGTCTGGCCAGAGCTGGGAGGAACCCTGCCCCCTCGGGGCCCCTGGGCGGCTGCTCTGCTGCAGCCCTTTCCCCGAACATGGTCCTTGGGCGTCTCCGCCTGATGCCTAAGGGGCAGGCACAGTGAAGGGCCGAGGCGGGCAGAGGTGGCAGGCCCTGGGCTGGGGTGGGGCACCCAGGAGGGGCCCTGGCTTCTGGGAGTGCTGGGGGGAGGGAGGGAGGAGAGAGATGCAGGCAGCTCCAGGTGGACTCCTGACCTGAACCCCTGGACAGTCCTTGGTGGGTTTGGCCCCTTGGAGGGCTGAACGGGAGGAGGGGGGTGACCTGCAAGGGGACGGAGAGGGGAGAGGAGACAGGATGTTTGGGGACCAGGGTGCAGCTGGGCCCGTGCCCTGGAGGATGCAGCGTGTGACCGGGGCATCCGTGCTGGCCAGGGAGGAAGGAGCTTCAGTGGGAGCCCTGGAGGCCACGCCTGGGGCCCTGCCTCGGTCACGTGTCCCGTTTCCACGTGCCTGGCCCCTCCCTGGGCAGGGGAAGGACCCCTTCCCAGGTGG
>NW_005357294.1:290360-290604 GCF_000412655.1 Myotis brandtii | reverse complement strand
TCCTGCTGCCGCCACTACCAGCAGCTGCTGCAGAGTCTGGAGCAGGGTAGGCTTGTGGCCCGAGTGGGCGGGCGGACGGGTGGGCGGACAGCCGGGCAGCGTCTGAGCAGGTCGTGTCCCCAGGTGAGAAAGAGGAGTCCCGCTGTCAGCGCTGCATCTCCGAGCTCAAGGACATCCGGCTGCAGTTGGAGGCCTGCGAGACGCGCACCGTGCACCGCCTGCGGCTGCAGCTGGACCAGGAGCC
>NW_005357294.1:288223-289247 GCF_000412655.1 Myotis brandtii | reverse complement strand
TCCCCTTCCCTCCCCCTGGGACTCCCAGGGGTGTGTGTCTGGGCTCTGTGCACAGCTCATCTCCACTCCTCCTTCCTCAGAAAGCACAGGCGGAGGTGGAAGGGCTGGGCAAGGGGGTTGCCCGACTCTCGGAGGAGGCCGAGAAGGTCCTGGCCCTGCCTGAGCCCTCCCCGGCCGCCCCCATGCTGCGCTCGGAGCTGGAGCTGACCCTGGTCAAGCTGGAGCAGGTCCGCAGCCTCTCCGCCATTTACCTGGAGAAGTGAGTGCACCGGTCGGCGAGGCGCCCGAGGCCCTGACCTGGGAGGGCGCTGAGCAGAGGCGGCCCGACCACCTGTGTGGGCACAGGACAGGCTGACGGGTGGGGGGTCTGTGGAGGGGTGTGCCCAAGAGGTGGTGTGGCTCAGTGGATAGAGGGTCGGCCTGCGGACTGAAGGGTCCCAGGCTCGATTCTGGTCAAGGGCCTGTACCTTGGCTGCAGGCTCCCACCAGTGATGAGAGAGAATCATCGATCGGCTGCCTCCCGCACGCCCCACACCGGGGATCGAGCCCGCAACCCGGGCCTGTGCCCTGAACGGAATTGAACTGTGACCTGGTTCATAGGTCGACGCTCAGCCCCTGAGCCACGCCTGCCGGGCGTTACCCACTGTTTCTTCACTGAGGCTGACGGGTCCCTCTCCCCAGCCTGGGCGGGAAGGCTGAGAGCCCCCAGGCCACAGATGTGAGCTTGCCGTCGGGCCAGCATGGCCTCCGTGGCAGCGCGGGCATCCGTACCCCGGTCCCCGAGCACTCTCCCCCTGGTCCTACCGGGAGCCCGCCCCCACCCCCGGCTCTGAACCCGCTCTCCCCCAGGCTCAAGACCATCAGCCTGGTGATCCGCAGCACACAGGGGGCCGAGGAGGTGCTGCGGGGCCACGAGGAACAGCTCAAGGAGGCCCAGGCCGTGCCCTCCACCCTCCCGGAGCTCGAGGCCACCAAGGCTGCGCTCAAGGTACCACCATCAGAACAGGGCCTGGGAGGACCCGGG
>NW_005357294.1:286736-287952 GCF_000412655.1 Myotis brandtii | reverse complement strand
AGGGAGGGGGGCGGCGTGGCCTGTGCTGACCCCCCTCGGCCCCCCAGGCGCTGCTGGAGGAAGTTGAGCGCCACGGAGAGAAGGTGGAGGAGTGCCAGAGGTTTGCCAAGCAGTACATCAACGCCATCAAGGTGAGGCTTCTGTCCGGCCGGCACGGCTCAGGGGCGGAGCGTCGACCTATGAACCAGGAGGTCACAGTTCGATTCCCGGTCAGGGCACAGGCCTGGGTTGCGGGCTTGATCCCAGTCGGGCAGGTTGGGGGGTGTGGCGTTTCTTAGTCCCTTCGATATTGTGGCAGCATGCCTACCCTCACCCACCCTGTCCTTCTTTCTTCTTATTTTATATTTTTATTTACTTCAGAGAGGAAGGAAGAGGGAGAGAGATAGAAACACCAGTGATGAGAGAGAATCATCGATCGGCTGCCTCCCGCACGCCCCACACCGGGGATTGAGCCCGCAACCCGGGCCTGTGCCCTGAACGGAATTGAACTGTGACCTGGTTCATAGGTCGACGCTCAGCCCCTGAGCCACGCCTGCCGGGCGTTACCCACTGTTTCTTCACTGGCAGGGAGGGGGGCGGCGTGGCCTGTGCTGACCCCCCTCGGCCCCCCAGGCGCTGCTGGAGGAAGTTGAGCGCCACGGAGAGAAGGTGGAGGAGTGCCAGAGGTTTGCCAAGCAGTACATCAACGCCATCAAGGTGAGGCTTCTGTCCGGCCGGCACGGCTCAGGGGCGGAGCGTCGACCTATGAACCAGGAGGTCACAGTTCGATTCCCGGTCAGGGCACAGGCCTGGGTTGCGGGCTTGATCCCAGTCGGGCAGGTTGGGGGGTGTGGGGGGGGCGTGCAGGAGGCAGCCATTGATGATTCTCTCTCATCATTGATGTTTCTCTCTCTCTCCCTAAAACCAATTAAAAATAATTTTTCTTTTTTCAAAAGTGAGGCTTTTGCCTCCTGCCATCCCAGCCAGGCTGGGGTCCTGGGGCCTGAACCCTCAGGGGTGGCCCCAAGCACAGGCCTAGCTGTCAGGGCGGGGGCGGGGCGAGCCGACGGCTCACGGTGTCTCCCCGCAGGACTATGAGCTCCAGCTGATCACGTACAAGGCGCAGCTGGAGCCCGTGGCCTCTCCGGCCAAGAAGCCCAAGGTCCAGTCAGGGTCTGAGAGCGTCATCCAGGAGGTGAGGCAGAGGGCGTGGCCGGGTGGCTGGGGGCGTGACCGG
>NW_005357294.1:285543-286444 GCF_000412655.1 Myotis brandtii | reverse complement strand
ACCTTCGCACGCGCTACAGCGAGCTGACCATGCTGACGAGCCAGTACATCAAGTTCCTCAGCGAGACGCTGCGGCGCATGGAGGAGGAGGAGGTAGGCCTGGGGGTGGGGCTCCTGCTGCCCAGACGCAGCCCGGGGAGCTCGGGGGTCATCACTTAGCTCAGCCCCCCACTCCCTGCTGCCGCCAGCGCCCCACTCTGCGCGCGGCCTGCTCTCCACGGTGGCTGGCACCTCCTCCTCCGCCTCAACCTCCTCCTCTGCGTTTGCGCCTGCCCCACCGGCTCTCCTTCGGGTTCTTCCTCGGGAGCCCGCGTCGCCGTTCCTCGCTCCTCGTGGCTGCTGCTCTGGAAGAGCTGGGGTGCTGGTCGCGGGCCGGGCAGGGGTGTACTTGGGTGAGGGCAGGGGGGTGCCAGCTCTCCCGCTCCTCCTGGTGGCCTCGCCGTTGGCCCACCTGCAGCCTCTGTGGTCAGCTGTAGGCGTTTGCATCCTTCTGAGCTGGCGCGGTGGGCACTGCTGCCCTGCGTGGCCACCTTGGGGTCGGGTCACGCGTTCACGTGCTCAGGCAGGGCTGGTGGTGGTGCAGCTCAGGGCCTGCGAGCCTCCTGCTTCGCTCTCTCTCGTCTGTCTCGTCGCCTGTCGGAGGGAAGAGGGGCTGGTGAGCACTGTGGGGCCGGCTGCGCTCACTGCCCTGAGTGTCCCGGGCGGGTGCACGCTCCCTCCCGCACCGGGCTGTGACCTCTGTCTCCTCATCCCCCATCCTGCTGTCCGCGTGGACTGTGGTGGTGCCGTGTCCCCTGCGCGCCGGCTCGCACTCACTCTCTCTCTGGTTCTCTCCCTCTCTCTGCCGCGGCCACAGAGGTTGGCCGAGCAGCAGCGGGCAGAGGAGCGGGAGCGCCTGGCGG
>NW_005357294.1:282947-283271 GCF_000412655.1 Myotis brandtii | reverse complement strand
CGGAGCAGACGCTGCGGCAGAAGGCGCAGGTGGAGCAGGAGCTGACGACGCTGCGGCTGCAGCTCGAGGAGACCGACCACCAGAAGGGCATCCTGGACGAGGAGCTGCAGCGGCTGAAGGCGGAGGTGACGGAGGCGGCGCGCCAGCGCAGCCAGGTGGAGGAGGAGCTCTTCTCGGTGCGTGTGCAGATGGAGGAGCTGGGCAAGCTCAAGGCGCGAATCGAGGCCGAAAACCGCGCGCTCATCCTGCGCGACAAGGACAACACGCAGCGCTTCCTGGAGGAGGAGGCCGAGAAGATGAAGCAGGTGGGGGAGGAGGCTGCGC
>NW_005357294.1:282013-282544 GCF_000412655.1 Myotis brandtii | reverse complement strand
ACAGGCAGAGGAGATCGGGGAGAAGCTGCACCGCACGGAGCTCGCCACGCAGGAGAAGGTGACTCTGGTGCAGACGCTGGAGATCCAGCGGCAGCAGAGCGACCAGGATGCCGGGCGCCTGCGGGAGGCCATCGCCGAGCTGGAGCGCGAGAAGGAGAAGCTCAAGCAGGAGGCCAGGTTGCTCCAGCTCAAGTCGGAGGAGGTACCGGCCCCGGCACGCTCAGGGGTGGGCAGGGTGGGGGGCTCCCGGGCTGAGGTCCCTTACCCCCCTCTCCCTCCACAGATGCAGACGGTGCAGCAGGAGCAGCTGCTGCAGGAGACGCAGGCCCTGCAGCAGACCTTCCTCTCGGAGAAGGACAGCCTGCTGCAGCGGGAGCACCTCATCGAGCAGGAGAAGGCCAAGCTGGAGCAGCTGTTCCAGGACGAGGTGGCCAAGGCGAAGACGCTGCGGGAGGAGCAGCAGCGGCAGCAGCAGCAGATGGAGCAGGAGAAGCAGCAGCTGGTGGCCAGCATGGAGGAGGCCCGGCGGCG
>NW_005357294.1:280653-281792 GCF_000412655.1 Myotis brandtii | reverse complement strand
GTCCTCACCCAGGTCGTCGAGGAGACGGAGCAACGGCTCAGCAAGATGTCCTTCCCGGGCCTGAGGCGCCAGGTGACCGCGTCCCAGCTGGGCGTCTCCAGGGTCCTGGACCCCGAGACCCTGCAGGGCCTGGCCCAGGGCACCAAGAGCCCCCAGGAGGTGATGAACATGGACTCGGTCAAGCGCTACCTGGAGGGCACCAGCTGCATCGCGGGGGTGCTGGTGCCCGCCAGGGACCAGCCCGGGAGGCGGGAGAAGATGAGCGTCTACCAGGCCATGTGGAAGGGCCACCTGCGGCCGGGCACGGCCCTGGTGCTGCTGGAGGCCCAGGCGGCCACCGGCTTCCTCATCGACCCCACAGAGAACCGGAAGCTGACCGTGGAGGAGGCCTTCGGGGCAGGGATGTTCGGCAAGGAAACCTACCAGAAGCTGCTGTCGGCCGAGCGGGCGGTCACCGGCTACACCGACCCCTACACCGGGGAGCAGATCTCCCTCTTCCAGGCCATGAAGAAAGACCTGATCGTCCGGGACCACGGCATCCGCCTGCTGGAGGCCCAGATCGCCACGGGCGGCATCATCGACCCCGTGCACAGCCACCGCGTGCCCGTGGAGGTGGCCTACAAGAACGGCTACTTCGACGAGGAGATGAACCGCGTCCTGGCCGACCCCAGCGACGACACCAAGGGCTTCTTCGACCCCAACACGCACGAGAACCTCACGTACCTGCAGCTGCTGGAGCGCTGCGTGGAGGACCCCGAGACCGGCCTGCGCCTGCTGCCGCTCACCGATCAGGCGGCCAAGGGCGGCGAGCTGGTCTACACCGACTCGGAGGCCCGGGACGTGTTCAAGAAAGCCACCATCTCAGCCCCGTTCGGCAGCTTCCAGGGCAGGACGGTGACCATCTGGGAGATCATCAACTCCGAGTACTTCACGGCAGAGCAGCGGCGGGACCTGCTCCGCCAGTTCCGCACGGGCAAGGTCACCGTGGAGAAGATCATCAAGATCATCATCACCGTGGTCGAGGAGCACGAGCAGAAGGGACAGCTGTGCTTCGAGGGCCTGCGCGCCCTGGTCCCCGCCGCCGAGCTGCTGGAGAGCAGGGTCATCAACCGCGACCTCTTCCGCCAGCTGCAGCAGGG
>NW_005357294.1:280037-280356 GCF_000412655.1 Myotis brandtii | reverse complement strand
GCCAGCCTGGTGGGGCCCGAGCTGCACGAGAAGCTGCTGTCGGCCGAGAAGGCCGTGACGGGCTACAAGGACCCGTACTCGGGGCAGAGCGTCTCCCTGTTCCAGGCCCTGAAGAAGGGCCTCATCCCCAGGGAGCAGGGCCTCCGTCTGCTGGACGCCCAGCTGTCCACGGGCGGCATCGTGGACCCCAGCAAGAGCCACCGCGTGCCCCTGGACGTGGCCTACACCCGGGGCTTCCTGGACAAGGAGACCCGCAAAGTCCTGAAGGGGCCCAGGGACGAGGCCAAGACCTACGTCGACCCCCGGACGCGGGAGCCGG
>NW_005357294.1:278139-279674 GCF_000412655.1 Myotis brandtii | reverse complement strand
GCTGTTCCTGCTGCCGCTCTCGGAGAAGGCCGCCCGGGCCCGGCAGGACGAGCTCTACTCCGAGCTCCAGGCCCGTGAGGCCTTCGAGAAGGCCACGGTCGAGGTCCCCGCGGGCAGCTTCCAGGGCAGGACGGTGACGGTCTGGGAGCTCATCCACTCCGAGTACTTCACGGAGGAGCAGCGGCGGGAGCTGCTGCAGCAGTACCGCACGGGCAAGGTCACCGTGGAGAAGATCCTCAAGATCGTCATCACCATCGTGGAGGAGGTGGAGACGGTGCGGAGGGAGCGGCTCTCCTTCAGCGGCCTCCGCGCCCCGGTGCTGGCCAGCGAGCTCCTGGCCTCCGGGGTGCTCAGCCAGGCCCAGTTTGAGCAGCTCCAGGAAGGCAAGACGTCGGTCAAGGACCTGTCGGAGGTGGACTCGGTGCGGACGCTCCTCCAGGGCAGCGGCTGCCTCGCCGGCGTCTACCTGGAGGACTCCAAGGAGAAGGTGACTATCTACGAGGCCATGCGGCGCGGCCTGCTCAGGCCCACGGGCGGTCACCGGCTACACCGACCCCTACACCGGGGAGCAGATCTCCCTCTTCCAGGCCATGAAGAAAGACCTGATCGTCCGGGACCACGGCATCCGCCTGCTGGAGGCCCAGATCGCCACGGGCGGCATCATCGACCCCGTGCACAGCCACCGCGTGCCCGTGGAGGTGGCCTACAAGAACGGCTACTTCGACGAGGAGATGAACCGCGTCCTGGCCGACCCCAGCGACGACACCAAGGGCTTCTTCGACCCCAACACGCACGAGAACCTCACGTACCTGCAGCTGCTGGAGCGCTGCGTGCGCGACCCCGAGACCGGCCTGCGCCTGCTGCCGCTGAAGGGGGCGGAGAAGGTGGAGGTGGTGGAGACCACACAGGTGTACATCGCTGTGGGAGGTGATGCAGTCGGACCTGATCCCCGAGGAGCAGCGGACCCGGCTGATGGCCGACTTCCAGGCCGGCCGGGTGACCAAGGAGCGCATGATCATCATCATCATCGAGATCATCGAGAAGACGGAGATCATCCGCCAGCAGAACCTGGCCTCCTACGACTACGTGCGCCGCCGCCTCACGGCCGAGGACCTGTACGAGGCGCGCATGTCGTGGGCCCCGAGCTGCACGAGAAGCTGCTGTCGGCCGAGAAGGCCGTGACGGGCTACAAGGACCCCTACTCGGGCAGCACCATCTCCCTCTTCCAGGCCATGAAGAAGGGCCTGATCGTCCGGGAACACGGCATCCGCCTGCTGGAGGCCCAGATCGCCACGGGCGGCATCATCGACCCCGTGCACAGCCACCGCCTCCCCGTGCACGTGGCCTACCAGCGCGGCTACTTCGACGAGGAGATGAACCGCGTCCTGGCCGACCCCAGCGACGACACCAAGGGCTTCTTCGACCCCAACACGCACGAGAACCTCACCTACATGCAGCTGCTGCGTCGCTGCGTGCGCGACCCCGACACGGGGCTCTACATGCTGCAGCTGGCCGGCCAGGGCTCCGTCGTGCGC
>NW_005357294.1:276013-277331 GCF_000412655.1 Myotis brandtii | reverse complement strand
AAGCTGACCTTCCAAGGGCTGCGCAAGCAGATCACCGTGGAGGAGCTGGTGCGCTCGCGGGTCATGGACGAGGCCACCGCGCGGCAGCTGCAGGAGGGCCTGGCCTCCGTGGAGGAGGTCACCAAGACCCTGCAGAAGTTCCTCGAGGGCACCAGCTGCATCGCCGGCGTGCTGGTCGACGCCACCAAGGAGCGGCTGTCGGTGTACCAGGCCATGAAGAAGGGCATCATCCGCCCGGGCACGGCCTTCGAGCTCCTGGAGGCCCAGGCGGCCACCGGCTACGTCATCGACCCCATCAAGGGGCTCAAGCTGACCGTGGAGGAGGCCGTGCGCATGGGCATCGTGGGCCCCGAGTTCAAGGACAAGCTGCTGTCGGCCGAGCGGGCGGTGACCGGCTACAAGGACCCCTACACCGGGAAGCTCATCTCCCTCTTCCAGGCCATGAAGAAGGGCCTCATCCTGAAGGACCACGGCATCCGCCTGCTGGAGGCCCAGATCGCCACGGGCGGCATCATCGACCCCGAGGAGAGCCACCGGCTGCCCGTGGAGGTGGCCTACCAGCGCGGCCTCTTCGACGAGGAGATGAACGAGATCCTGACCGACCCCTCGGACGACACCAAGGGCTTCTTCGACCCCAACACGGAGGAGAACCTCACGTACCTGCAGCTGATGGAGCGCTGCGTCCCCGACCCGCAGACCGGCCTGTGCCTCCTGCCGCTGAAGGAGAAGAAGCGGGAGCGGAAGACGTCCTCCAAGTCCTCGGTGCGCAAGCGCCGCGTGGTGATCGTGGACCCCGAGACGGGCAAGGAGATGTCGGTGAACGAGGCCTACCGCAAGGGCCTCATCGACCACCAGACGTACCTGGAGCTGTCGGAGCAGGAGTGCGAGTGGGAGGAGATCACCATCTCCTCCTCGGACGGCGTGGTCAAGTCCATGATCATCGACCGCCGCTCCGGCCGCCAGTACGACATCGACGAGGCCATCACCAAGAACCTCATCGACCGCTCCGTGCTGGACCAGTACCGCGCCGGCACGCTCTCCATCACCGAGTTCGCCGACATGCTCTCGGGCAACGCCGGCGGCTTCCGCTCCCGCTCGTCCTCCGTGGGGTCCTCCTCTTCCTACCCCATCAGCCCGGCCGCCTCCAGGACCCAGCTGGCCTCCTGGTCCGACCCCGCCGAGGAGACGGGCCCCGTGGCCGGCATCCTGGACACGGAGACGCTGGAGAAGGTGTCCATCACGGAGGCCATGCACCGCAACCTGGTGGACAACATCACGGGGCAGCGGCTGCTGGAGGCGCAGGCCTGCACAGGCGGCA
>NW_005357294.1:274859-275486 GCF_000412655.1 Myotis brandtii | reverse complement strand
CGCCCGCCTGCCCCCCCTCCCGCTCTGCATGTGGCCGGGCTCCCTGCCAGGCGCTGAGTCTTACTTTCTGTAACGTTTCAAGGTGTCTTCCTCCAAGCGGTGCCTCAAGTTTAACCAAAAAGACCAGGCGAACGTGAATGTGCGTGCCGTCCAGGCAGCCCTGTGTCTTGGGGGACAGGGCTGGTCTACCCCACTGACCACCTCCCCCCGATCCTTCTTCTCTACCTGCCACTCACCACAGCCAGGTGCCTTGCAGGGTCCAGGGCCCCCAGCCCAGCCCTCCTGTCTCCCCAGGGAGGTCCCCCCACCCTGTAGGCCGGCCCCGCTCAACGACCAACCAGCCACCAGTCCTGGCTGCTCGGGGCAGGGGGCACCCGTCCCTGGCAGAGCCCCTGGGGCTGGCCTTTTCTCATCTGGTCCAGGACTGACCTGCTGGCTCAGTGGGCCTTGGGGGGAGGGAGCGGGTCCTGTGTCAGCCGTCTCTTCCAGTCTGTCCAGAGCAGCCCCTTCCCCACGGGAAGATGAGGGTCCAGCTGCCTGGGCTCTGCCCCCAGCCCCAGCCCCCAGCCCCCGACCCTCTCCTGAGACCCCAGGCCTCTGGCTTCTGCCTTCAGCCTCTGCTCCTAG
>NW_005357294.1:268167-274443 GCF_000412655.1 Myotis brandtii | reverse complement strand
GGCCTCGGGGGCTCCCCCCTGCCTCCACCCTCTGACTCAGCTTTGCATGTTCCACTAACCCGGGTGGGCGGTGGGGGAGGTGCCAGGCTGCCGGCTGCCTCAGGGCAGAACACTAACCTGACCACGGGCGGGCCTGCGGCGCCCACCCCAATAAAAGCAATTCCACCTCCTGTGGGTCTCGCCTCTCTTTTGTCCTGGGGTCGGGTGTGTGTTGGGGTGCAGGGGGCGCCGCGGGCCTCGGCTCAGAGCTTGGCCCCGGCACCCTGGCCCTGGGCTTGGAGCCGGGCTCTGGCCAAGACGCGGCCCTGGGGTCACATCTCGGGCAGGAGAAACCCAGACTGAACCGCCCCGAGCAGGAGACAAGGTGAGGGGCAGGGCAGGGGCCAGGCTGTCCCTCCAGGTGGGGACGCGCCACTGCTTAGCCCCTTAGCTGGGTGCACGATCGGCACTACTCGAAGGGGGTGTCACCTGACCCTGTACCAGTTGGCCATCGCCTGCCCCCCGCCTGGAGGTAAGTCGGTCCCTGTCCGCCAAGGGGACCTGCTAGGAAGGATGCGGTCAAGAGCCCAGTGGCCAGCACCCTGGCCCCTCAGGTCCACGGGCCCCTCACATTCCGATAATTCCAGCGTCGGCAGGACTCTTCCTGGGAAAACTTACAAGAGGGGGATTGAGGGGCAGCCACAGCCCCACGGAGCCGCTGGCCTGAGGCACCACAGATGTCCACCTGCTGTGCCCAGGGCGGGCCATGACCGGACACTCACCACGCCCCTGGCGGGCTCTTTGCTCCGTGACCGCTTACAGCTGGCATGGCAGCACTGGGTGCCCCGGGCAGCAGCTGCCTCCACGTGGCGGTCAGGGTCATCTCTGCCAGGGTGGCGGCCGCTCGGCCTGTGGTCCCTGGACAGGAGCCGCCACGGTGGCAGCCACCGCTGTGAGTTGAGTGAGACACGCCCTCACTGTGTCCTGGGCGGCAGTGTTTTCCTCCTCGAATTAGAACTGTTGTTTTTTCAGGTGTTTTTTTTTAATGTGTTTTTATTGGTTTTTATTTTATTTATTTTTATATGTTTTTGATCTGAGAGAGGAAGGGAGGGAGGGAGAGAGAGAAACATCAATGATGAGAGAGAATCATTGATCGGCTGCTTCCTGCACGCCCCCCACTGGGGATCGAGCCCGCAACCCTGGCCTGTGCCCTGACCGGGAACCGAACCGTGACCACTTGGTTCCTGGGTTGACACTCAGCTGCTGAGCCGCACGGCCTAAGGTCACAGGGACAAGAAACCCCTGTCCCGTGTGCACGGGGGTCCTAGTGTCGGGCCACTCACCTCCCACTCCCTGGTTCCTGTCCCCTAAGGCCACGACTCAGGGTAGCGCCCACGGCCTAAGAGACCATGCTGCCGGCTGCTGCTGGGCGAGGCGTCCCGTGGTCCCGGGCCCCATGCTGCACCCCTCGCTGTGAGCGGGTCTGTTTTGCAGGAACCCACACTGTAGACTGAGGCATCCGGGCCAGCATCGAGCCTGGAGCACTCAATTTCCCGCTGAGCTGCTGGTCGGTGTGTCTCTGGAGCCCCTGGGAGGCTGATGGGCTGGGCTGGGAGAGGGAGCTGTGCAGTCAGCCCGTGCACCTGGGCTGCCCTGGTCGTGCCCGGGTTCAAGTCCTCGGCCGTGGGTGGCTCGATGCCGCCAGTGCATGTGGGCTCGGGACATGAGCACAAACTTCCTGCGTCCACCCTGCAACCCCCTCCAGGCAGTGCAGTCCTGCCCCCCAGGTTCTGACCGACCAGCCAGACCATTTTCCCAGGTGACTGAGTCCACATGAGCCTGGCCAAGGGCCCCGCTCCTGTCCACACGGATGACCCAGGGCTTCACAATACACAAAGCCCAAGGCCATAGAACTCACGGGGATGGACAAACCCACAATTACAGGCTGCAGGGCCCCATCCTCAGTGCCTATCGGACCCAAGAGACGTGAAACCAGTGAGGTATTGGGGTCTTGAACGACACTGCGAGCAGCCTGGCCTCGTGGACATCACAGAACACTCCACCGTGTTAGCAGAACACGTTCTCTTCCAGTGCACACGGAACACTTGTCAGCATATATTCTGGGCCATAAAATTAGACTCGACAGGATTCAGACATTGACAGCGTGTTGTCTGACACAATGAAATTAGAAGTGAATAGAAAAAAAGAAAAAAGAAAAAAATCTGGAAATTCCCCAAATGTTAGGAAACTAAATAATAGCTTCGAAATAATTGGGGGAATTAGAGAGTATTTCAAACTGAATAAAAATTTTAAGATATTCAAGTTTGAGAGATGCAGCTAAAGCAGTACTTAGGGAGAAATTCGTAGCATTAAGTGCCTTTGTTAGAAAAGGAGAAAGGAGGTCTTGAAGGATTGACCTCAGCTGCTACCTTAAGAAACGAGAAAAAGAAGAGAAAGCTCAAAGTAAGAAGAATGGGGATAAGGAAGATCAGAGCAGGAATCAATGAAATGGAAAACAAAACAGGAATAGAGGGGAGTCAAGGAAACTGACAGCTGGGTTTTGAGGCAATAACATTAGTAAACCTAGTGAAACAGAAAAGAGAAGTTAAAAACCACCAATATCAGGAAGGAGGGGCGAGACAGCAGCACAGGTGGTAAAGATAAACGGAATATTACGGACAACTTCCCATCAATAAACTCGACAACTGAGATGAAAGAGACACATTTCTTACAAAACAAAGACGACCAGATCTCACCCAGGAAGACACGGGCGACCTGAACAGCCCTGTATCTATGACAGAAGTTGAATTTGTCGTTTAAAATCCTTCCCACAAAACAAGCACCAGGCCCAGATGATTTCACTGGGGAATTCTACCAAATTCATAAGGAAAAAATAGTACCAATTCTACACAAACTTCCCAGAAAATTGAAGAGAAGGGAACTAACTTGATAAAGGGCATCTATGAAAAAACCTACAGCCAATAGCATCTTTAATGATGAAAGACCCGAGGGTCACAGAAAGGGAAACATTGTATCAGAAGTTATAGCCAGTGTCCATAGGGTAAAAAGTAATCTATATAAAGAGCCAGGGTCATAATGACCGATTAAAACCAAAGGCTCCACCAGACCAGAAGTCAGTCCTGGGTTGCCGTGGTCACCCAGCACTGACTGCCCCGACCCAGCACTGACTGCCTAGGGGGCTGTGGGTCAGGCCCGGAGAGAGGCCTGCAGAGAGAGGCAGGGTCTCATCCGTAGCCTCTGGGGCAGCCGTTGATCAGAACTTGCCTCTTTCTCTCCCGGCCTGGCCAACAGCCATTTCTCTCCAGGCCTCCACTCCAGCTGCTGATCAGCCCCGCCTTTCTGATCAGGCCCCATTGATAGGCCCAGAGACGCTGACTGGCATAGGAACTGACCAATCAGAACCAAATCTGGGTCAACTGTGAGGAGCCAATGGCTGCCTAGGAGGCGGAGCTTTTGATGCTGACTGGCATAGAAACTGACCAATCAGAACCAAATTGGCCTGCAGAGGAGGGCAGTTAGGGGGATCATGCAGGCAAAGGCAGTTAGGGGCAATCAAGCCAGCAGGGGAGAGCAGTTAGGGGCGAGATCAGGCCGGCAGGGAAGGGCAATTGGGGGCAACCAGGCTAGCAGGGAAGGGCAGTTGGGGGCAAGATCAGGACAGCAAGGGAGGGCAGTTAGGGGTGATCAGACAGGCAGGCAGAGGCAGTTAGGGGCAATCAGGCAGGCAGAGGCAGTTAGGGGTGACCAGGAAGGCAGAGAGGTTAAGGGCGATCAGGCAGGCAGGTGAGTGGCTAGGAGCCAGTGGTCCCAAATTGTGAGAGGGGTGTCTGCCTAAGCAACTGTTACAGCGGAACAACCACGATGACTGGTTGCTATGCTGCACAGTGACCACCAGGGGGCAGATGCTCAACACAGTAGCTGCCTCCTGGTGGTCAGTGCACTCCCATGGGAAGAGCACTGCTCAGCCAGAAGCTGGGTTCACGGCTGGCGAGCGCAGCAGCAGTGCGGGAGCCTCTCCTGCCTCCGCGACAGTGCTAAGGAGCAGTGAGCCACGTGGTAAGGAGCGAGCAGGCGGGCGGTAAGGAGCAAGGGATCCCGGATTGCGAGAGGGATGTCTGGCTGCTGGCTTAGGCCCGATCCCTGGGGACATCGGGCCTAAGCTGGCAGGTGGACATCCCCCAAGGGGTCCCAGATTATGAGAGGGTGCAGGCTGGGCTGAGGGACCCCCCACCCCTACACGAATTTTGTGCACCAGGCCTCTAGTAATAATAATAAAATGCTTCCATCTTGGAAAGGAAGAAGTAATTTGTCTTTATTCACCAAGGACATGATCATCTGTGTAGAAAAACCTAACGGATTCTACAAAAAAGCTGGTAGACCTGCTAAATGAGGTTAGCGAGATTGTGGGACACAAGATCAAGATACAAAAGGCCATTGTACTACATTGCAACAGCGAACAATCAGAAACTGACATTTAAAAGGTCCTTTTTAAAGAGCATCAAAAATATGAAGTACTTAGGAACAATCTGACAAAAACTGTGCAAGACTTGAGCACCGAGGACAGAGCATTGCAGAGGGATATCAAACACCTCAATTAGATAAGGGGGCCCACACCCCAAATGTGTGATCATACTAACCAATGTCACCCCAAAAATTTAACTTTAAAAAGGGGGGAAAAATCAAATCAGTGGAGAGACCGAGACCTTGTTCATGGGTCAGAAAACTCAGTATGGTCAAGATATTCTCCCAAATCGAATATAGCTTCAATGCAACTCAGTCGAAATCCCAGCAGGTTTGGGTTTTTTTAGAAATTGACAAGCTGAGTCTAACGTTGATGTGGAGGCCTTGACCAGGCCGCTCAGGTGGTTCGAGCGTCGTCCCAACACGCCCGGGTTGCAGGTTCGATCCCCGGTCAGGGCACAGACAAAAAAGCCACCAATGGCCCTGGCTGGTGTGGCTCAGTGGATAGAGCGTCGGCCTGTGGACTGAAAGGTCCTGGGTTCGATTCCAGTCAAGGGCACATACCTGGTTGTGGTCACATCCCCAGTGGGGGGCGTGCAGGAGGAGCCGATCCATGATTCTCATTGTTGATGTTTCTCTCTCTCCCTCTCCCTTCCTCTCTGACATCAATAAAAGTATATTTTTAAAATGTTACTTTTTAAAAACCCTGATGAGAGAGCATGGCACACCCACTGGACGCCTGACGTGAGAAGGACTGACCGCGTCCCTGTCACTTTAGAAAAGAGACGTTGGCAGCGGCCCCAGGACGAGCCCTCGGGGTTTCTCTGCTGGAGACACAGCAGGGGGCCCTCTAGCGACTGGCTCTCGGCAGCGACGTGTCTAAGAGCCTGGAACAGGAGAGCAACCCAACATTCCAGCGTTGGCGGTGACAGACGTGCACAGTCCTGCAGTGTGTGTGTGTGTGGGGGGGGGGGGGGACATGCAGCGGAACCGACCGAGCGACGAAGAAGGAGGAGCTGTGCACTCCAGCAACGCTGACGGATCTCAAAAGACAGTGAGTGAAAGAACCCGGATTTAAAAAAGCATGTTCTGTCGGACCCCATTTATCTAAAATTCTGGAAAGTAGGGGCCGAAAGCAGATCCCTGGCTGCCTGGGAGAGGGGCGGGCGGCGCTGGGGGGCGGCCATGGTTTCCGGGCATAAACATAAGTCAACACTCATTTAGAAGCAACCCCCCCCCCGGCCCAGCATTTTCACAAATGGGTTCCATCCTGAGAAAGCCTTGCCCGTGGGCACCAGGACCCGTGGCTAGTTCTTGGACGGGAGGTCACCGCGGAGCCCACATCGCCGCCACCGCGGGCGAGGCACACGCCGGGGTCCGCAGACGCCGAGTGAAACGGGAAGCAAAGGTGACAGCAAGACGCAGGCCTGAGTCACAGCGTCTCACGCCTTCGTGTTTTCCGGGCGGAGGATGGGGATTTCTTAATTATTAGGATTTTTTAATCCTCACCGAGGATATTTTCCCATTGATCTTTTAGAGAGAGTGGAAGGGAGAGAGAAACCCCTCGATGAGTTGCCTCCTGCACGCGCCCTGACCAGGGCCTGGGCCGGGGAGGAGCCTGCAACCAACCGAGGTGCGTGCCCTTGACCGGAATCGGACCCGGGACCCTTTGGTCTGCTGGCCGACGCTCTACCCACTGACCCACACCGGCTGGGCGAGGCCGGAGAGTTTGATTGGCTCTGGGCTTGTTAAGTGCTGGTGTTAACACTGTGAGAGCAGCCATGAAAGGCATGGAAACACTGTCTGCTGGCGGGC
>NW_005357294.1:265964-267909 GCF_000412655.1 Myotis brandtii | reverse complement strand
GGGTGTTGTTGTTTCATTTCGATAATCCTCATCTGAGGATATTTTCCCACTGATTTCAGAGAGAGTGGAAAGGGAGACAGAAAGACAGAGGGAAACATCGATGTGAGGGAAACACATGGATTGGTTGCCTCCTGCCTGAGCCCCGACCGGGGCCCGGGCCGGGGAGGAACCTGCAACCGAGGTGCGTGCTCTTGACCGGAATCGAACCCGGGACCCTTCGTGCCACAGGCCGATGCTCTATCCACTGAGCCGCACTGGCCAGGGCTCCAAGGGCGTTTTGCCTGCTATTTATTTGCCTGGTTCTGTAAAGTCCCCGGTTGATAACTTAATATGACAAATTTTATTGTCAGAACAGCTGACCCCAGCCAGGAACACACGGGTGCCGGCCGGTGGGGGCCGGAGCCCCCGGGACACATGGGCGTCCGTGGCTCAGGGAACAGGCCGTGCAGTCCCCTGGCATAAAGCCCAGGCCCTGTGGGGTCCGTGCTCACTGTGGCAAAGGGCCCGGCCCGGGCGGGGAGCCCATGGGCAGGAGGCAGCTTCCACACCCACTTAGCCCCACACCCGTCCCCCGAGGGTCTCTCAGAGTCGGGCTGGCACCCGTGGGTGGTGCCTCTTTGGTGGCACTGATGTGCCCAGTGTCCATAGCTCTGGGTCCTGCCCCGGAGCTCTCACCCTCATCTCGTTTGCCCTCCAGGCCCAGGGCCAGCTCTGTCCCCAGACCCTGACCCAGGACCAGCAGGTGGGCCTCCTTGTTTGCCCGGAGCCTCGTCCAACTCCAGCTGACCCTGCATTCGGTCGACCTCAGCTCCCAGCAGCCCCCACCCTGGAACCAGCTGCTCTGCGGGCGCTGGGCTCCTGGGCGGGTGAAGAGGGGAGTCAGCGACAGCTCTCCGGCCAGGCAGAGGGCTGCCCCTCACTCACCTGCAGCCACCGCCGGGCCAAGTGCAGGAGGCCCCCGGGGGAGGCCTGGCCCCGGGGTGTCTACCCCTGGGCTCCAGGCCCCAAAGGTGCCTCAGCTCCTGTCTCAACAGGGTGTCAGCGGAAGTTTCACGGTGCAAGTACCCAGCATGCCTTCCAGCAGGGGTCTGTGCTCTGATCGCTGAGATTCAACAACAAAAGAGCCAAAGAGATGCAAACCGTCAGGAGCCGGAACAGGAGTGCAGTATCACTGGTCGTTCGGGAAATGGACAAAGAAAGCACCAGAGCTGTCCCCTCCACCCATCAGGATGGCTACTGGCTATAGAGAGAGAGAGAATTAACAAGTGCTGGTGAGGACGTGAAGTAATTGGAAATCTTTCCACGTAATAATTCACCCACGTACGGTCGTACCAGCCACGATAAAGAAAAGGTTTTAATAAAATGTTATGAAGATGGCAGAGCGGTAAATGACTCAGCTGCCATCGCCAGCATTAAAAGCAAATTGCCACATACAGTAAAATAACTCCAGAGGCTCTGTAACAAAAATAAATCTTATGCAAAGTTGTTAAAATTAAGTATCTTATTGCATGTGTACAGTAATAAACATAAAAAACTTCTTTAATGTCAGAAATATTTATTTACTTATAATTTCCCTTATTGATTTCAGAGAGGAAGGGAGAGGGAGAGAGAGAGAAACATCCATGATGAGAGAGAATCATTGATCAGCTGCCTCCTGAAGGCCCCCCACTGGGGAATCGAACCAGCAACACAGGCCTGTGCCCTGACCAGAACGGAACCGGGACCCTTCAGTCCAAAGGCCGACGCTCTATCCTCTGAGCCACCCCGGCCAGGGCTTTATTATAATACTAGTGGCCGGTGCATGAAATCCGTGCGGGAAAGGGGGGGGGGGTGTCCCTCAGCCCGGCCTGCACCCTCTCCAATCTGGGACCGCTGGCTCCTAACTGCTCACCTACCTGCCTGCCTGGTCGCCCCTAACCACTCTGCCTGCCGGCCTGCTCGCCCC
>NW_005357294.1:262785-265817 GCF_000412655.1 Myotis brandtii | reverse complement strand
CCCCAAATGCCCCCCCCCACCGCTGGCCTGATCACCCCTAACTGCCTCTGCCTTGGCTCCGCCACCATGGCTTTGTCCGGAAGGACGTCTGGAAGGTCTCCCGGAAGGTCTCCTGGCCTAATTAGCATATTACCCTGTTATTAGTAGAGATATTTTGACTTTGGCTTCGCAGCCCATGAATGTGGCCGAGGTCGGAGTTTTTATGAGCTCCCAGCAGAGGGCAGCACCGCGTCTTGTTTAAGGAAAACCCGCGTCTCCCCCAGCCTGGCGGGAAGGGTGGCGACGGAGAGTGAAATCACCGTCCACAGAAATAAGGAAATTTGGAAAATTCACAAATAGTGGCAGTTCAACAGCAGACCCGACATCGCCAGCGGGTCCCAGAGGACACGTCCAGGGAGAGGAGAAAACACGGAAACCAATGAAAACAAAACACAGCCCGGAGCTCGTGGTGGGAACGCGGCCGGAGGCCTTTCACCTGGAAAAGCAGGCGAGGCAGCGCCCAGAGCAGAAACGGAAACAAGAAAACAGCAGGAAAAGCCAGTGAAACCGAAAGCAAATGGAAAACCCTCCAGGCCGCCCGCCCGTGGCTCCGCCTGGGACACAGGCCCCTGGCTCCCAGCCTGGGACACGGGACAGGCCCGCAGGGGCGGCCGGAGGTGAGCTGTTACCTGGTGTTTGCATTTCCTGAGGCTCCAGGGGCCTGTGCGCTGTGACATAGCGATGCGTTCCAGGTCTCTAGTCCGTGTTTGGAAACTTTATTTGCTATCTTTTCATATCACTTCTTATTACTATTATTTTTTAACAATTTCTTAGTGATTTCTTCCTCAGTACTTCAGCTGTCCTTTCGTTCTTTTATATTTTTCCTTCATGGATGCCTGTTCTTTGGAAGCTTGTTTAGACCAAGTTCGTGGCCTTTTAGGTTTTCTCCACGTGACCAGGAGCTCACTTTGTGAATAAGAAGAATTACACGCCACAGGGAGGGCAGCGGGATGTTAGAGACGCGTAGGTGGGACGTGGCCAAGAAAGGGTTGGGAACCACTGAGCTAGACTGACCGAGGGAAAAACAGAGAAAAATAAAATTACTAAAATCCAACCTATGAACCAGGAGGTCGGGGTTCGATTCCAGTCAGGGTACAGGCCGGGGTTGCGACCTGGATCCCCAGTGGGGTGTGCAGGAGGCGGCGGATCCATGATTCTCTCTCATCATGGATGTTCCTCTCCCGCTCCCTTCCTCTCTGAGATCAGTAAACATACATGAAAAGAAACAAAAAAGGATGCCGGCTTCCCCCCGAGGTGAGAGCGAGACAAAGACATCGGCCTTCACGTCTGTGCAACCTCGTGTGGAGGTCGCAGCGAGGCAGCCAGGCAGGGAGACGAACAGCCGGTCCCGGTGGGAGAGAGAGGGGACCCGCCTCTGCTGGCGGGCGGCGTGACCTCCAGACGGAAAAGCCGAGAAAAGGCCCTGGGAGCCTCGGAGCTGAGAAGCGAGCCCAGCGAGAGTCGGGATGCGGGAGGTCAGGGCAGTCAGTGCTGCTTCAGTCACACGAGCCCAGCGTCGAGACGGGAACGTTTCACAAACATGAGAAAGAGTAAGTGCCGTCCTGGCCTGTGAGCCCAGGGGAGGGAGCATCGCCCCGGCCACTGAAGGTCTCGGGTTCGATTGCCAGTCAGGGCACATCCCCGGGGTGCGGGTTCGAGCCCTGGTTGGGGTGCCTGCGGGAGGCGGCTGGTTGATGAGTCTCTCTCACATCCATGTTTCTCTGCCTCTCTCTCCCTTCCTCCCTCTCTAAAGTCAGCTTCTAACAAGTACATTCAGACACAGATGAGAGAGTTGCTTAGACAGCACCGGCTGGCTTGCAAACAGGGTGCAGGTATAGGGTGAGGGTGCAGGTGCAGGTATAGGGTGAGGGTGCAGGTATAGGGTAAGGGTGCAGGTATAGGGTGAGGGTGCAGGTATAGGGTGCAGGGTGCAGGTATAGGGTGAGGGTGCAGGTGCAGGTATAGGGTGAGGTATAGGCTGCAGGTATAGGGTGAGGGTGCAGGTATAGGGTGCAGGGTGCAGGTATAGGGTGCAGGTGCAGGTGCAGGGGAGGGGGCCAGCCGGAGCGTCAGGGGGTCGGAAGTCGGAAGAAACGACTGCTCCTCAGCCCTACGCAGCGCCTGGAGCCTGTTCTGCCTCAGCTTTCGGTCCAGGTTTAGGCCGAGGGTGGCGCACCTCCCGCTAAAGCCGCGGTGGATTAAGCAGGCACCTGGCAGCAAGTGGCAAACGGCTCAGGGACAAGACTTAAAGGTCGGGCGGGACCGAGTGTCCCGGTGCCGCCAGGAGACACACCTGGGGTGGCAAAGGGACGCGTCTGGAGCCGCCAGCTCTGCCCGGAAGCCGCCCCGGGGCCTGGCCTGCGTCTCGGGCGCTTCCCTTCGTGTCCTGCTGCTTCTTGTTCTAAGATGAAGGGAGCAGTTTGCCACCCAACTCCGGGCCTAAGTCTGGCTACTGGTTGTTGTAGGGACTTATTATCTTTTAAAATATGTTTTTAAATATGTTTTTATTGATGTTTAGAGAGAGGGAAGGCGAGGGAGAGAGAGATGGAAACATTGATGATGAGAGAGAATCCCTGGTCGGCGGCCTCCTGACGCCCCCCACTGGGGATCCAGCCCATGACCCGGGCACATGCCCGACTGAAGTGACCCTGACCTCCTGGTGCCTGGGTGACGCCCCAGCGCTGAGCCCGGGCGTAAGGTGCTTATTTTTAAGAATCAAAGACTCAGAAAGAGCCCTGGCCCCTCCCCCACGCCCAGAGGGGTGAGGACAGAAACGCTGCTTCGGGCGGGAGCCTTGGGCGCCTCGGCCACAGGGAGGGTCCGGGTCGGAGAAGGGGCTGGCACAGGCCTCCCCAGATGCACATCACTCTGAGCTGAAGGCAGGCGGGACCCGGCGGGCGCCCCTTCCCGGGATAGAGGCAGGGGCCTTGCCCGTCACGGCCTGTCACCAGGGACGCCTGTTCCGAGCTGCCGTAGGGCTGTCCACAGGCGGG
>NW_005357294.1:257770-262638 GCF_000412655.1 Myotis brandtii | reverse complement strand
TCCTCAGCCCCGGACGGCACGGACCCCGGTCCCCGCCTCAGGCCCTGTGCCCGTGTGGGCTCCTGTGCGCACACGCGTGCGGAACTCGGTCACCCCTCCCCTCGTCTGTCTCGTGCTGTCTGAGTGTTGTCAGTCCATTGGGAAGAGAGGAGGGAACGTCCCGCTCTGCCCCGCACGGACCTCCCGGACCTCCTGCGGCCGGGCCTGTTCTTCCTCAAACGCAGCTGAGCTTCCCTCTTGCCGAGCCTTCGCCCTGCTCACACCTGCACCTGAGCCTCTGCCCTGCTCACACCTGCCCCTGAGCCTTCGCCTGTTCACACCTGCCCCTGAGCCTTCGCCCTGCTCACATCTGCACCAGGGCCTCACCCTACTCACACCTGCCCCTGAGCCTTCGCCCTGTTCACACCTGCCCCCGAGCCTTTTCCCTGCTCACCCCTGCCCCTGAGCCTTCGCCCTGCTCACATCTGCACCAGGGCCTCACCCTACTCACACCTGCCCCTGAGCCTTCGCCCTGTTCACACCTGCCCCCGAGCCTTTTCCCTGCTCACCCCTGCCCCTGAGCCTTCGCCCTGCTCACATCTGCACCAGGGCCTCACCCTACTCACACCTGCCCCTGAGCCTTCGCCCTGTTCACACCTGCCCCCGAGCCTTTTCCCTGCTCACCCCTGCCCCTGAGCCTTCGCCCTGCTCACATCTGCACCAGGGCCTCACCCTACTCACACCTGCCCCTGAGCCTTCGCCCTGTTCACACCTGCCCCCGAGCCTTTTCCCTGCTCACCCCTGCCCCTGAGCCTTCGCCCTGCTCACATCTGCACCAGGGCCTCACCCTACTCACACCTGCCCCTGAGCCTTCGCCCTGTTCACACCTGCCCCCGAGCCTTTTCCCTGCTCACCCCTGCCCCTGAGCCTTCGCCCTGCTCACATCTGCACCAGGGCCTCACCCTACTCACACCTGCCCCTGAGCCTTCGCCCTGTTCACACCTGCCCCCGAGCCTTTTCCCTGCTCACCCCTGCCCCTGAGCCTTCGCCCTGCTCACATCTGCACCAGGGCCTCACCCTACTCACACCTGCCCCTGAGCCTTCGCCCTGTTCACACCTGCCCCCGAGCCTTTTCCCTGCTCACCCCTGCCCCTGAGCCTTCGCCCTGCTCACATCTGCACCAGGGCCTCACCCTACTCACACCTGCCCCTGAGCCTTCGCCCTGTTCACACCTGCCCCCGAGCCTTTTCCCTGCTCACCCCTGCCCCTGAGCCTTCGCCCTGCTCACATCTGCACCAGGGCCTCACCCTACTCACACCTGCCCCTGAGCCTTCGCCCTGTTCACACCTGCCCCCGAGCCTTTTCCCTGCTCACCCCTGCCCCTGAGCCTTCGCCCTGCTCACATCTGCACCAGGGCCTCACCCTACTCACACCTGCCCCTGAGCCTTCGCCCTGTTCACACCTGCCCCCGAGCCTTTTCCCTGCTCACCCCTGCCCCTGAGCCTTCGCCCTGCTCACATCTGCACCAGGGCCTCACCCTACTCACACCTGCCCCTGAGCCTTCGCCCTGTTCACACCTGCCCCCGAGCCTTTTCCCTGCTCACCCCTGCCCCTGAGCCTTCGCCCTGCTCACACCTGCACCTGGGCCTTCGCCCTGCTCACACCTGCACCCGGGCCTTCGCCCAGCTCTCACCTGCACCAGGGCCTCACCCTGCTCACATCTGCCCCTGATCTTTCGCCCTGTTCACACCTGCACCAGGGCCTCACCCTGCTCACACCTGCCCCTGAGCCTTCGCCCTGCTCACACCTGCACCAGGGCCTCGCCCTGCTCACACCTGCCCCTGAGCCTTCGCCCTGCTCACATCTGCACCTGAGCCTCGCCCTGCTCACACCTGCCCCTGAGCCTTTGCCCTGCTCACACCTGCACCAGGGCCTCGCCTGTTCACACCTGCGCCTGCAGTTTTCTGCCGTCTTACTGCAGAGTCTATTTTTCCCTTTTCCGCTTCCCGTTGGATGCGTCTAGTTCCCTTGTGCTGACTTTAAAAGGAGCACCTGCATTCCTGTCTTGTCCTGGCGGGTCTGACGGCTCCTCCCCCACTGCGTGCCCCTCACTGCTCTGCGTCTGCGCCTCTGACCAGCGCACCCTGGGCCCCTCCCTCCCGCGGTGTCTTCATCTGCCGCCTGTGGACGCTCGCCCCTCCCCCCCCGTCCCTGGGCTGGGACGCCCTCCCCACCATCTCTGGCAGCTTCTCTCCCGCTTGTCTCTTGTCTTGTCTCATTTTTTCCTTCCTGCCGCCTCCAAAATGCTCTCAGCCCGGAGGACGCGGCAGCCGGGGCCCTGGTGTGAGTGTGGCTCATTGCAGGCATCTCAATGGGTGTGAGCCTCTAAGGCCAAAGCCCTGCCTCCAGGAGCGAGGACAGCACTGTCCCTGCCCAGAGCGGCTGCCGCGCCCTTTGTCCCTGAGCCCCTGTCCCTGAGTCTCTGTCCCTGAGCCCCTGTCCCTGAGCCCCTGTCCCTGAGCCTCTGTCCCTGAGCCCCTGTCCCTGAGCCCCTGTCCCTGAGCCTCTGTCCCTGAGCCCCTGTCCCTGAGCCCCTGTCCCTGAGCCTCTGTCCCTGAGCCCCTGTCCCTGAGCCCCTGTCCCTGAGCCTCTGTCCCTGAGCCCCTGTCCCTGAGCCCCTGTCCCTGAGCCTCTGTCCCTGAGCCCCTGTCCCTGAGCCCCTGTCCCTGAGCCTCTGTCCCTGAGCCCCTGTCCCTGAGCCCCTGTCCCTGAGCCTCTGTCCCTGAGCCCCTGTCCCTGAGCCCCTGTCCCTGAGCCTCTGTCCCTGAGCCCCTGTCCCTGAGCCCCTGTCCCTGAGCCTCTGTCCCTGAGCCCCTGTCCCTGAGCCCCTGTCCCTGAGCCTCTGTCCCTGAGCCCCTGTCCCTGAGCCCCTGTCCCTGAGCCTCTGTCCCTGAGCCCCTGTCCCTGAGCCCCTGTCCCTGAGCCTCTGTCCCTGAGCCCCTGTCCCTGAGCCCCTGTCCCTGAGCCTCTGTCCCTGAGCCCCTGTCCCTGAGCCCCTGTCCCTGAGCCTCTGTCCCTGAGCCCCTGTCCCTGAGCCCCTGTCCCTGAGCCTCTGTCCCTGAGCCCCTGTCCCTGAGCCCCTGTCCCTGAGCCTCTGTCCCTGAGCCCCTGTCCCTGAGCCCCTGTCCCTGAGCCTCTGTCCCTGAGCCCCTGTCCCTGAGCCCCTGTCCCTGAGCCTCTGTCCCTGAGCCCCTGTCCCTGAGCCCCTGTCCCTGAGCCTGCTCAGGGTCGCCACCTGGGCCCGGCTGGGCCCCCACCCTCTGTCCAGGTCTCCCCTCGCCCTGACTCTGGGGAATGAGGCCCAGCGTTTCCCCAAACGTCCTGGTTTGTTTGTTTCTGGTCCTGGGCCTCCTGCCGCCGGACCAGCGGGTCAGGCCCCTGCCTCTCCCTGCTCCTCTCTTCTCTCCCCCCCGCCCCCCCGATTCCAGGACACTTGCCTTTGGTTCTTTTTTAAAAATATATTTTTTTTTTATTGACGTCAGAGAGGAAGGGAGAGGGAGAGAAACATCCATGAGGAGAGAGAATCATGGGCCGGCTGCCTCCTGCACGCCCCACACTGGGGACGGAGCCCACAACCCGGGCCTGTGCCCTGACGGGGAATCGAACCCTGACCTCCTGGTTCCTAGGTTGATGCCCAACCCCTGAGCCACGCTGCCAGGACCTGTGGCCCCGCACACGCCCCACCTGGGGCCGGGGATCGAACCTGCAGCGGAGGCCCGTGTCCTTGATCGCGAATCACACCCGGTCCAGACGCTGTGGCCCTGCAGCCCCTGGCACCGTCCCTGTCCCCTGGGCGGTTGCCCAGCCCTTTCCTCGAATCCTCCCTCCCGCTGCCAGGCTGCGTGCAGGTGGGGCTGGCTTCACGCCGGCTCAGGGTCGAGCAGGGACTTCCTTCCGCGAGGGAGGCTGAGGTCAGTCCGGGATGTGGGGGGAGGGGGCCCCGGCGGGGTGGCCGGCATCACGGGGTTCAGCTCAGATCCGGGCAGAAGTCCAGACCCAGGTGTCGCAGGGCCGTGTGCCCTCTGAACCCCAAGGCCGGTCCTTCCCACCTGGTCCGGCTCCCGGGGTGCCCTCCCCCCCATCACTTGGTGAGTCCACACAGTTGTCCTACAGGGACCCCAGTCACCGTGGCTCCGGGCCCAGCCAGTGGCCTCATCTTAACTGGATTACATCACCTGCAAAAACTCCGTTTCCAAACAAGTCCAGGTTCACGTGTGCGGGGCTAGGATTTCTGCACAGCGTTTGGGGGCAGGGCCACAATTCCACCCTCACAGGGAGAGCCCCTGCGACTTTTCTAGAACTCCTGGTGGGATGGGTGGGTTTCTTTTTCCTGCTGTGATGGTGTTTCTTGGCTGGGTCCTGTGCCCCCAGAGCATGAGGCCGAAGAGAAAATAAACCCGAGAGAGTGAGAAAAAAAATCAGCAGCATGACCCACGTGCTGGATCGACCCGTTCCTGAAGGTGTCTCGTGACTGGGCTGCTCCCGGGTGAGAGCTCACCGATCCCGTTCCTGCCTAAAGCACCTCCTGTGACGTCCTCTGCCACTATCAACGCAGGTCATCGCCACCGATGAGAAATGGGTGCGAGGAATGGGCTTGCCTAGCTGCGGCCCGAGACCCAGCAGGCGGAGGCAGGAGGCCTCGCCCTGCTCCGGGACGACGGCGAAGGAGGCGGCCTCCCTCCCAGCCTCACCTGTTTCAGGCGGCTCCACGCTGGGCCTGGGAGGGCCGGGTGGACGGACGGTGGAGGAGGCTCTGATTCTGCTTGTCTCCTGGAGTGACGGGCGCCAACAGACCGCGTCCCCGGGTCTCAGGGGCCTGGGGTTGGCCA
>NW_005357294.1:253653-257471 GCF_000412655.1 Myotis brandtii | reverse complement strand
GGGCCACCCCAGGCCACTTGCTGGGGCCTTTCCAGGGTCTGGGAGACAAACACCAGGTTTTCTTTTTCTCTTGATTTCCGCGGAGCTGCCGGCACACCCGGCCCGGCCACAGCGTCCACACCCGCCGGCCGTGCCTCTCACAGCTTCTGCATATTTTGAGCCAACAGTGTCTCTCTCTCTTTTTTAATGTTTGTATTGATTTCAGAGAGAAAGGGAGAGGGAGAGGGAGAGGGAGAAACATCAATGATGAAAGAGAATCACTCATCAGCTGCCTCCTGCACGCCCCCCACTGGGGATGGAGCCTGGAACCCGGGCAGGTGCCCCGACCGGGACCTCCTGGCTCCCAGGTCGATGCTCAGCCCCTGAGCCAGGCCGGCCGGGCCAGCTTCTCTCTGTTAAGGGCCAGTCTGAGCCGGATCCTGGGGACTTGGGTTCTGACAGAGGGTGAGGGTCTGCTGGACCTGCCTCACGGCCGCGTCCTCTCTACCCGGTTTAGGGGTGCCGGTTCCAGGGTCTCAGGTCCCCCCAACTCTCTGGGCTTCTCGGTCCCACAGACACGCACCTCTTACTGTTGCCACATCTTCTGCCCAGAAGTCTCTTCTGTCACGAGAAGCCTCCTCACAGGGCACCCCTCTCTACAGGGCACCCCTCTCTGCAGGGCACCCCTCCCCGCAGGGCACCCCTCTCTACAGGGCACCCCTCTCTGCAGGGCACCCCTCCCCGCAGGGCACCCCTCTCTACAGGGCACCCCTCTCTGCAGGGCACCCCTCCCCGCAGGGCACCCCTCTCTACAGGGCACCCCTCTCTGCAGGGCACCCCTCCCCGCAGGGCACCCCTCTCTACAGGGCACCCCTCTCTGCAGGGCACCCCTCCCCGCAGGGCACCCCTCTCTACAGGGCACCCCTCTCTGCAGGGCACCCCTCCCCGCAGGGCACCCCTCTCTACAGGGCACCCCTCTCTGCAGGGCACCCCTCCCCGCAGGGCACCCCTCTCTACAGGGCACCCCTCTCTGCAGGGCACCCCTCCCCGCAGGGCACCCCTCTCTACAGGGCACCCCTCTCTGCAGGGCACCCCTCCCCGCAGGGCACCCCTCTCTACAGGGCACCCCTCTCTGCAGGGCACCCCTCCCCGCAGGGCACCCCTCTCTACAGGGCACCCCTCTCTGCAGGGCACCCCTCCCCGCAGGGCACCCCTCTCTACAGGGCACCCCTCTCTGCAGGGCACCCCTCCCCGCAGGGCACCCCTCTCTACAGGGCACCCCTCTCTGCAGGGCACCCCTCCCCGCAGGGCACCCCTCTCTACAGGGCACCCCTCTCTGCAGGGCACCCCTCCCCGCAGGGCACCCCTCTCTACAGGGCACCCCTCTCTGCAGGGCACCCCTCCCCGCAGGGCACCCCTCTCTACAGGGCACCCCTCTCTGCAGGGCACCCCTCCCCGCAGGGCACCCCTCTCTACAGGGCACCCCTCTCTGCAGGGCACCCCTCCCCGCAGGGCACCCCTCTCTACAGGGCACCCCTCTCTGCAGGGCACCCCTCCCCGCAGGGCACCCCTCTCTACAGGGCACCCCTCTCTGCAGGGCACCCCTCCCCGCAGGGCACCCCTCTCTACAGGGCACCCCTCTCTGCAGGGCACCCCTCCCCGCAGGGCACCCCTCTCTACAGGGCACCCCTCTCTGCAGGGCACCCCTCCCCGCAGGGCACCCCTCTCTACAGGGCACCCCTCTCTGCAGGGCACCCCTCCCCGCAGGGCACCCCTCTCTACAGGGCACCCCTCTCTGCAGGGCACCCCTCCCCGCAGGGCACCCCTCTCTACAGGGCACCCCTCTCTGCAGGGCACCCCTCCCCGCAGGGCACCCCTCTCTACAGGGCACCCCTCTCTGCAGGGCACCCCTCCCCGCAGGGCACCCCTCTCTACAGGGCACCCCTCTCTGCAGGGCACCCCTCCCCGCAGGGCACCCCTCTCTACAGGGCACCCCTCTCTGCAGGGCACCCCTCCCCGCAGGGCACCCCTCTCTACAGGGCACCCCTCTCTGCAGGGCACCCCTCCCCGCAGGGCACCCCTCTCTACAGGGCACCCCTCTCTGCAGGGCACCCCTCCCCGCAGGGCACCCCTCTCTACAGGGCACCCCTCTCTGCAGGGCACCCCTCCCCGCAGGGCACCCCTCTCTACAGGGCACCCCTCTCTGCAGGGCACCCCTCCCCGCAGGGCACCCCTCTCTACAGGGCACCCCTCTCTGCAGGGCACCCCTCCCCGCAGGGCACCCCTCTCTACAGGGCACCCCTCTCTGCAGGGCACCCCTCCCCGCAGGGCACCCCTCTCTACAGGGCACCCCTCTCTGCAGGGCACCCCTCCCCGCAGGGCACCCCTCTCTACAGGGCACCCCTCTCTGCAGGGCACCCCTCCCCGCAGGGCACCCCTCTCTACAGGGCACCCCTCTCTGCAGGGCACCCCTCCCCGCAGGGCACCCCTCTCTACAGGGCACCCCTCTCTGCAGGGCACCCCTCCCCGCAGGGCACCCCTCTCTACAGGGCACCCCTCTCTGCAGGGCACCCCTCCCCGCAGGGCACCCCTCTCTACAGGGCACCCCTCTCTGCAGGGCACCCCTCCCCGCAGGGCACCCCCTCCCCACAGGGCACCCCTCTCTGCAGGGCACCCCTCTCTGCAGGGCAGGCTCCTGGAGGGCCTGGGACCCAGCCTGGCCTGTCTGCTGGGCGCCGTGTCCACTCCTTTGCTAAACACGCTGTTGGATGGAGCAACAGGGAGGTGCAGGAATGAACGAATGAAAGTTCCATGGATGCCGATCATGACCCTGGAGGACCTGGGGCCTTGCCTGCAGCCTCCCCTCGTCCAGTGTCCAGCGTCCAGCGTCCAGCGTCCAGCGTCCCGCCCAGGGGCCTGGGAGCAGGGGCTCGGGCTGGGAGGGGGCATCCCAGGGAAGGGGAGGGTGTGGCCCAGTGTTCGGGCAGGTCTGGGTGCCGGGAAGCCCTGGGTGGGGTGTCTGGGTGCCCAGGGTGGGGTGGCTGAGGAGGGAGAGGCCAGTGAGGCCTCGTGGAGGTGGGGTGCAGCCCGGTCTCGGGGTGTGGCTGAGGAGGGGTCTCTGAGGCTGCACAGGAGGAGGTGGGCAGCCCCAGAGGTGGTTCTGCAGCCCCCGCTTCAGGCAGCCACAGGGGCTCCCCAACATGTGTGCTGCCTCCCATGCCCCCCGACCCCAGGTCCCCAACAGGGCAGGCTGGGCTGGACTGGCCTGGGTGGGTGTGAGAGCCCGGCCCCCCTCCGTGTGCGGAGACAGAAACACCCATGACGAGAGGGCATCCCTGGTCGGCTGCCTCCTGCACACCCCACACTGGGATGGAGCCCGCAAATGGGCCTGTGCCCTGACCGGGAATCGAGCCGTGACCTCCTGGTTCATAGGTAGATACTCGACCCCTGAGACCCACCGGCCGGACTGCAATGACCATATTTCCAAAGAAGGTCACCTTCCGAGCGGCTCAGGGGTTAGGACTTCAACATATGAATCTGGGGGGACACAGGCCAACCCATAATAGGGCCTTCCTCACCCCAACCCTGAGTGCCCGGCCCTGTGGTGCCCGCTGGGCAGAGCTGTGGCCTCCCCACTGAGCAGGCCTCTCTGGCCGCGCTGACAGCCAGCCCGTCCCGTCCCCCTCGTCCCCCTTCACTGGGGACAGCAGGGCCTCCTGGAGGCGGGCGGTAGTGAGGCTCCTCTGATGACGGGGTTCCCGAGGGAGTGGTGGGGCGCGCAGCCCCTGCTGGGGCGTCTGTGCCAGGGAGCAGCCCTGCCCTGGGAGGAGGGACCGGGG
>NW_005357294.1:251060-252327 GCF_000412655.1 Myotis brandtii | reverse complement strand
CAGCCTCACCCACGGAGCCACCGCCCACCCAGCTACGCAGTCTGCCCGCCTGCCCCGGCCTGCCCACCCCACCCAACATTTTCCGATGAAACATTCCCAAGGCAACAGCATCACAAACCCGGAAAAGGCGAGCCTGGGCAGCGGCCTGAGTGTCACAGGCGGCGGTGGGGAGGGGGCAGGGTCTCCCAGGCACTGGGGGGCCAGTGCAGGCCTCCAGCTCCCCCAGAGGCAGGGCACCCCCTCCCTGCAGGGCACCCCTCCCTGCAGGGCACCCCTCCCCGCAGGGCACCCCTCTCTGCAGGGCACCCCTCTCTGCAGGGCACCCCCTCTCTGCAGGGCACCCCTCCCCGCAGGGCACCCCTCTCTGCAGGGCACCCCTCTCTGCAGGGCACCCCTCCCCGCAGGGCACCCCTCTCTGCAGGGCACCCCTCTCTGCAGGGCACCCCTCCCCGCAGGGCACCCCTCTCTGCAGGGCACCCCTCTCTGCAGGGCACCCCTCCCCGCAGGGCACCCCTCTCTGCAGGGCACCCCTCTCTGCAGGGCACCCCTCCCCGCAGGGCACCCCTCCCTGCAGGGCACCCCTCCCCGCAGGGCACCCCTCTCTGCAGGGCACCCCTCTCTGCAGGGCACGGCAGCCCTCTCTGCCCTGTGCCCACCCCTTGCCCACCTCTGGCCCGCGGCCCTCTCGGTCGGCCGGTCGTGTCCTGGAGGAGGTGAGGCTCACTGAGGGCCTCTGTGTGGAGGAGCTGGCTGAGCCCCGAGGGACTGAGGCAGGACCTGCGGCCGGGGCCAGAGCCCACACAGCCCCCCCACACCAGGCCGGGGTCAGCATGGGGACACTGCTCTGGGTGCCCCTGACCTGCCCCTGATCTGGGGGACATGGGGGCCTGCGGGCTGCACACAGCTCCTGGGGGGCCTGGGGCCCAGTGGCCAGCTCTGGTCAGGGCACCAGCTCCCAGAGGTGGCGGGGGTGGCGGGGTACAGCCCCTCCTGCTGTGTGGGTGGCTGGGCCGGAGGTCCAGGGACGGTGCTGGCTCTGAGGGACCCCAACCAGGGACAGCCGGGGCCGGGAGGACAGTGGCCAGGTCCCCAGGGTTAGGGGCCGGGGAAGAGCTGAGCTGGAGGCCACCACAGGGAGAAGAGCCCTCGGGACAAGGACAGTGGGAGAGGCTGGCGCCCACCTGGGTCCTATGGCGGCTGCGGCCATGCTTCCCTGAAGGGCAGCTGGGGAGCGGGGGGTGGGCAGGGTGTGGGCTCAGCGGAGCTC
>NW_005357294.1:249772-250384 GCF_000412655.1 Myotis brandtii | reverse complement strand
CCCGGCCCGGGAGCCGCGGGGAGCAGGTGTGAGGAGGCCCCAGCGGGAGGGCAGAGCCTGGAGCTGACCCCGCACCTTCCCCCCAAGCCTGGACCCAGCCCCCCGTCTCTGTGCAGATGTCTGGAGCTGCCCTCGTGGTGCGTGTCGGAGGTGGCTGGGTGGCCCTGGATGAGTATCTGGTCAAGAATGACCCGGGCAGCAGTGAGGGCTGGGGGAGGAGGCTGAGCCCTCTGGGCCGGAGAGAGGGGAGGCCGAGGGTCCTGCCCTGGGGTGAAGGACACCACCCCCGGTCCATCTGGCATCTCTGGGCAGCGAAGGGGAGGACCAGTCGTGGGCCCCAGCACGTCTCCAAGGCCGCCCCCAGGCACTGGGCCTCCACCCCCAGCCTCCAGCAGCCCCTGCCCAGGAAGCTGGGCGCTGGGACGGGCATCTGAGAAGGGCAGGGGCTCTGGGAGGACCGGGTCGCCTCTGAGCCCCAGGTCGAGGGGCTGGGCCCTTGGGGTGAGGCCTCGCCTTCCCTCCCACACAGAACTGGACCCTGAGGTCAAGGCCACGGAGGGGCGCACGGAGGGGAGCCCTGAGGCCACCCTGGCTCAGCCCAGGGAGCCGGGC
>NW_005357294.1:246437-247962 GCF_000412655.1 Myotis brandtii | reverse complement strand
GGAGCTGCAGTGAGGCTGCGGGCGTGGGTGTCGGGGGCGACTGGGCTCGTTTTTCTGGGGCAGCCTGGCTGGGTGGCAACTCGGCCGAGCAGCCTTGAGGCGCTCCGAGTTCACGGGGAAGTGGAGACGGAGCAGAAACCTGTCCCCACAGACGAGGGTCCCCACGCCCTATGACCTGGAGGTCAGGGGCCACCAGCCCCAAAATAGGTTTGTCAGATGTGGCAGCCGGAGTCCGAGGTCACGTCGACAGAGGCGGTGGCGTGGGGGGCGAGGGGCAGACCTGGGCCTGAGCTTCTCCCCAGACTCGAGGTGGGGTGTGGGGTGTGGGAGTTTGGGGAGCTGAGAGGCGAGGACGGGTTGGGCGGGGATCGGAGAGCAGGAGGGAGGGTGTGGACAGGACAGGGGGCCGAGGGTGTGGCTCTGGGGAAGCGGAGAGGGGACGGTTCACAGGCCGAGAGCGAGGGCGCCGCCTCCCTGCGCTGTGGCTGTCGCAACGGTTGCCACAGCCTGGGTGGCTCAGGACAGCAGCACCTTCCCACCCGGGCCTGGGCGGCTGGAGATGGTGCTTCTGGAATTTGGCGGGTCCGCCCATCAGCCTCCAGCCTCGGCCTGTCCCTGGGTGTCTTCCCAAGGACACCAGGCGGGTGGATCTGCCGCCCGCCCTGCCCCCGGGTGACCTCGTCTTACAGGGCGGAGGCCAGGACTGAGCTATGGTTTTGGGGAGCCCAATCTAACCCAGCACGGGAGAGACAGGCCTGGGGGGAGGCCAGACCTGTCCCCGCCGCTCAGGAAATCGTGCTTGGCTCTTGTCAGAGGAGACAGCGTGGGGGGGCTGGGCTTGGAGTCAGCTGACCAGGACCCACGGGCTGGAGGCTGTGCCTGGCCCTGCCCACAGCCCTGCAAGGCCAGCACTCGGGCACGGACTCTGGCATCCCGGACCCCCAGGTGTGCCCAGGTGTGGGCACAGAGAAGCTATACCGAGAGGGAGCACAGGTAGAGGAAGGGGCTGCTCAGGCCGGGCACGGCCCTCATCCTGCTGGAGGCGCAGGCCGCCACCGGCTTTGTCATCGACCCCAAGGAGAACAAGCGGTACTCCGTGCAGGAGGCGCTCAGGGCCGGCGTCATCGGGCCCAGCGTGTTCGCCAAGCTGCTGTCGGCCGAGCGGGCGGTCACCGGCTACACTGACCCCTACACCGGGGAGCAGATCTCCCTCTTCCAGGCCATGAAGAAAGACCTGATCGTCCGGGACCACGGCATCCGCCTGCTGGAGGCCCAGATCGCCACGGGCGGCATCATCGACCCCGTGCACAGCCACCGCGTGCCCGTGGAGGTGGCCTACAAGAACGGCTACTTCGACGAGGAGATGAACCGCGTCCTGGCCGACCCCAGCGACGACACCAAGGGCTTCTTCGACCCCAACACGCACGAGAACCTCACCTACATGCAGCTGCTGCGTCGCTGCGTGCGCGACCCCGACACGGGGCTCTACATGCTGCAGCTGGCCGGCCAGGGCTCCGTCGTGCGC
>NW_005357294.1:244678-245399 GCF_000412655.1 Myotis brandtii | reverse complement strand
TGCTTGGCTCTTGTCAGAGGAGACAGCGTCGGGGGCTGGGCTTGGAGTCAGCTGACCAGGACCCACGGGCTGGAGGCTGTGCCTGGCCCTGCCCACAGCCCTGCAAGGCCAGCACTCGGGCACGGACTCTGGCATCCCAGACCCCCAGGTGTGCCCAGGTGTGGGCACAGAGAAGCTATACCGAGAGGGAGCACAGGTGGGGGGAAAGGACATGGAGCCAGCCTGGGAGGGGGGCTGGGGGGGGTCACAGGGTGGAGGAGGGGATGTGGGGTATGGGGCTGCGGCCAGCAGGAAGCTGGAGGGAGGGTGTGAGTTTGTAGGTCTCTGGGGGAAGGATGAGCCGGGAGCTGGTGTCCGTGAACACGGTGGTGAGGCCCGAGGCAGGCACACGGGACCCAGCACCCCCCGGGCAGGGGGTGGGGAGGAGGGTGCTGGGCTGGAGGGAGGCCTGAGCGTGTCCACGGGAGGGAGCAGAGGCGTCGCTGGGGTCTCCGTGCCCTGGTCCCTCCTGGGCCGGCCCGGGGATGGAGGGACTCACCTGGGTGCTGACCCCGTCCCCTGGAGGGCACCCAGACTCGGGGATGGGCCCCAATTGCTCCCGGGTGACCTTGCCCCCCTGGGCCTTCCAGGGCCCCTCACGGACCCTTCCACCCTCCGCAGGGAGCAGACACAGCGGATCCCAGCGAGCGGAGCGAGGCCTGCAGCCAGCCGGCACCATGAA
>NW_005357294.1:240039-240432 GCF_000412655.1 Myotis brandtii | reverse complement strand
ACAGGCTCTGACCGGGACGGACGAGGACAGCAAGTTCTTCTTCGACCCCAGCAGGCGGGACCGGGTGACCTACCAGCAGCTGAGGGAGCGCTGTGTCCTGGACCCGGACACCGGCCTGTGGCTGCTGCCCCTCCCCCAGGGCGTGGCCCTGGAGGTGGACAACCACACGGCCGTGGCCCTCAGGGCCATGAAGCCCGGGGATGGAGGGACTCACCTGGGTGCTGACCCCGTCCCCTGGAGGGCACCCAGACTCGGGGATGGGCCCCAATTGCTCCCGGGTGACCTTGCCCCCCTGGGCCTTCCAGGGCCCCTCACGGACCCTTCCACCCTCCGCAGGGAGCAGACACAGCGGATCCCAGCGAGCGGAGCGAGGCCTGCAGCCAGCCGGCACCA
>NW_005357294.1:236817-238216 GCF_000412655.1 Myotis brandtii | reverse complement strand
GGTGGGGGAGGAGCTTCGGGAAAGGCTCCTGGACGCCGAGAAGGCCGCCAAAGGCTACGCGGACCCAGACACGGGGGACACGGTCCCGCTGTGCCAGGCCATGGACAGAAAGCTGGTCAAGCGGGAGGAGGCGCTCCGTCTGCTGGAAGTGCAGGTGGCCACGGGCGGGGTCGTCGACCCGCGGCACCACCTCCGGCTCCCGCTGGATACAGCCTACGAGCGCGGCTGTCTGCGCCGAGACACCTACCCCCTGGTGTCTGACCAGAAGCACATGAACAAGAGGTTCGTGGACCCCAACACCCACGAGAAGGTGACGTACCAGGAGCTTCAGGGGCGAAGCCGCCAGGAAGAGGGGACGGGCTGGGCTCTGTTCCCCGTGACCCGCGACGAGAAGGACACCACGCACATCGACGAGGCCACGAGGAAGGCCCTGGAGGTCGAGCGGGTGGACGTCCCGGTGGGCAGGTACCGGGGACAGCGGCCGTCCGTGTGGGAGCTGCTGAACTCCGAGTACGTCACGGAGGAGAAGAAGCTGGAGTTGGTGGGAAAATACAAGCGGGACACGGCCAAGGCGCTGGACAAGGTGGTGAACAAGATCTTCGTGATGATCGACGAGAAGGAGAAGAGCGCGAAGCAGCTGTGGTTCCGGGGCATCCGGAGGCACATCACGGCCACCGAGCTCTGCCGGGCGGCCATCATCAGCCAGGAAACGCTGCGGCAGCTGGAGGCGGGACACAGCAGCGTGGAGGACGTGGGGCAGGACGCCAGCGTGAGGCGCTACCTGGAGGGCACGAGCTGCATCGCGGGGGTGCTGGTGCCCGCCAGGGACCAGCCCGGGAGGCAGGAGAAGATGAGCGTCTACCAGGCCATGTGGAAGGGCCACCTGCGGCCGGGCACGGCCCTGGTGCTGCTGGAGGCCCAGGCGGCCACCGGCTTCCTCATCGACCCCACGGAGAACCGGAAGCTGACCGTGGAGGAGGCCTTCGGGGCAGGGATGTTCGGCAAGGAAACCTACCAGAAGCTGCTGTCGGCCGAGCGGGCGGTCACCGGCTACACCGACCCCTACACCGGGGAGCAGATCTCCCTCTTCCAGGCCATGAAGAAGGACCTGATCGTCCGGGACCACGGCATCCGCCTGCTGGAGGCCCAGATCGCCACGGGCGGCATCATCGACCCCGTGCACAGCCACCGCGTGCCCGTGGAGGTGGCCTACAAGAACGGCTACTTCGACGAGGAGATGAACCGCGTCCTGGCCGACCCCAGCGACGACACCAAGGGCTTCTTCGACCCCAACACGCACGAGAACCTCACCTACATGCAGCTGCTGCGTCGCTGCGTGCGCGACCCCGACACGGGGCTCTACATGCTGCAGCTGGCCGGCCAGGGCTCCGTCGTGCGC
>NW_005357294.1:232359-233164 GCF_000412655.1 Myotis brandtii | reverse complement strand
CCTCACCCAGGTCGTCGAGGAGACGGAGCAACGGCTCAGCAAGATGTCCTTCCCGGGCCTGAGGCGCCAGGTGACCGCGTCCCAGCTGGGCGTCTCCAGGGTCCTGGACCCCGAGACCCTGCAGGGCCTGGCCCAGGGCACCAAGAGCCCCCAGGAGGTGATGAACATGGACTCGGTCAAGCGCTACCTGGAGGGCACGAGCTGCATCGCGGGGGTGCTGGTGCCCGCCAGGGACCAGCCCGGGAGGCGGGAGAAGATGAGCGTCTACCAGGCCATGTGGAAGGGCCACCTGCGGCCGGGCACGGCCCTGGTGCTGCTGGAGGCCCAGGCGGCCACCGGCTTCCTCATCGACCCCACAGAGAACCGGAAGCTGACCGTGGAGGAGGCCTTCGGGGCAGGGATGTTCGGCAAGGAAACCTACCAGAAGCTGCTGTCGGCCGAGCGGGCGGTCACCGGCTACACCGACCCCTACACCGGGGAGCAGATCTCCCTCTTCCAGGCCATGAAGAAGGAGCTGATTGTCCGGGACCACGGCATCCGCCTGCTGGAGGCCCAGATCGCCACGGGCGGCATCATCGACCCCGTGCACAGCCACCGCGTGCCCGTGGAGGTGGCCTACAAGAACGGCTACTTCGACGAGGAGATGAACCGCGTCCTGGCCGACCCCAGCGACGACACCAAGGGCTTCTTCGACCCCAACACGCACGAGAACCTCACCTACATGCAGCTGCTGCGTCGCTGCGTGCGCGACCCCGACACGGGGCTCTACATGCTGCAGCTGGCCGGCCAGGGCTCCGTCGTGCGC
>NW_005357294.1:229913-231271 GCF_000412655.1 Myotis brandtii | reverse complement strand
ACAAGCTGCTGTCGGCCGAGCGGGCGGTCACCGGCTACACCGACCCCTACACCGGGGAGCAGATCTCCCTCTTCCAGGCCATGAAGAAAGACCTGATCGTCCGGGACCACGGCATCCGCCTGCTGGAGGCCCAGATCGCCACGGGCGGCATCATCGACCCCGTGCACAGCCACCGCGTGCCCGTGGAGGTGGCCTACAAGAACGGCTACTTCGACGAGGAGATGAACCGCGTCCTGGCCGACCCCAGCGACGACACCAAGGGCTTCTTCGACCCCAACACGCACGAGAACCTCACCTACATGCAGCTGCTGCAGAAGGCCACTGTTGACCCTGAAACTGGCCTGTTACTTCTTTCTCTGTCTTGAGGGTGAATGGACTTTTTATGTGGTGGAATGTTAACTCTCAAATATATCTTACTCTTCAAGATTTTAAAATATTCTTTAATGAGGTTTCACTTCGTTTTTAAAATGTGTACATTTTTGATTTAATAGAGAGAGGAGAGCGATAGCGAGATAGAAACATGGATGAGAGAGAAACATCGGTCGAATGTGTACATTTTTGATTTAATAGAGAGAGGAGAGCGGTCAGCTGCGTCCAGCAAGCCCCCTACTGGGGATGGAGTGGGCAAGCCTGGTATCGAACCCGGGACCTCTTGGTTCCTGGGCCCTTGCTCAACCACGGAGCCAATGGCTGGGCGGCTCAGTGTTTACATGTATCTGGTAACATTGTTCCCTTCCCATGGCCTCCAGTGGTCCGTGTTTTTCCTTTGAATCCAGAGCAGGCCTATTCCCTGGCCTTGTTCATCCTGACGAGCCGTGGTCCCCCTTGTGCTTTTGTTTTTATTTCTGGGAATATTGGCGGGTGGCCATCTTATAGGCTCCGCTGCGCTTGGAACAAAGGACTTTTTCTTCCTCCTGGGACCTCAGCCTGTCACACTGCGGTGTCTGCCTCACTGTGTGTTTTCTGGTTGTTATTAAAGCCTGTCTTTCCGTTTGAAGTCAGTGTGCCTTTTGTGTGCTAATCCACCCCATCCGTTCCTCCGTTTAGCGGCCTCACTCATGACTCTCACTTTGGGGTCCACCTGCAGCGCCAGGGAGCGCACAGGGAACGCGACTCCTCCCCGCATTCCTGTGGGAGAGCGGGCCTCCGGGCCCGGGTCCCCGGTCCAGGTCCAGATCCAGATCCAGATCCCAGGCTCCGCCCCCCCCCCCAAGACTCCAGGGGAGCAAGTCGGGCGAGCAGGCTGCCTCCACTGTGGGTCCAGCCGAGGGGCAAGCCCGGAGGCCACCGCGGTTCCGGGTTGTTTGTGCCGGGGGTGCGGTGGCAGGGGGAGAAACGCGAGGCTCTAAGAGCTGGGC
>NW_005357294.1:228200-228475 GCF_000412655.1 Myotis brandtii | reverse complement strand
AGGGCAACATGCCGGGCGTGCAGAGCACCTTCCTGGCCATGGACACGGAGGAGGGCGTGGAGGTGGTGTGGAACGAGCTGCGCTTCAGCGACAGGAAGGCCTTCTCTGCCCACGAGGTGAGGCCTGTGGCGTCCCCCGCACCCCACCGCTTGTGGCCACCTCGTGACCGCACCCCCACGCCCCCAGGAGAAGATCCAGACCATGTTTGAGCAGCTGGTGCTGGTGGACCACCCCAACATCGTGAAGCTGCACAAGTACTGGCTGGACGCCTCTGA
>NW_005357294.1:206831-208468 GCF_000412655.1 Myotis brandtii | reverse complement strand
CCTGGCGCCCCGCCCCGCCTGACCAGCCCTGCCCTCAGATGGCTGTGCTGGAGATCCAGGCCAACGGGGACACCCGGGTCACCGAGGAGGCCATCGCCCGGGCCAGGCACTCGCTGAGCGACCCCAACATGCGGGTAAGCAGTGCTCCCGCCCCCCAAGGGGGACTGGTGCCAGGTTTGGGGCAGGCCTGGGGGTGCGTGGGGCAGGGCTGCCCGGGGCCCACCCACCAGGAGGGCCTTACCTGAGTGGGTGTTGAGTTCCAGGCCTGAAGGCTCTAAGGGCACATCTTTTTTTTTCTTTTTTAAAATATATTTTTATTGATCTTGACATGCGGGTAAGCAGTGCTCCCGCCCCCCAAGGGGGACTGGTGCCAGGTTTGGGGCAGGCCTGGGGGTGCGTGGGGCAGGGCTGCCCGGGGCCCACCCACCAGGAGGGCCTTACCTGAGTGGGTGTTGAGTTCCAGGCCTGAAGGCTCTAAGGGCACATCTTTTTTTTTCTTTTTTAAAATATATTTTTATTGATCTTGGAGAGGAAGGGAGAGAGAGATAGAAACATCAACAATGAGAGAGAATCATGGACCGCTGCCTCCTGCATGCCCCCCACTGGGGATCAAGCCCACAACCTGGGCATGTGCCCTGACCAAGAATTGAACCTTGAACTGTGACCTCCTGGTTCATAGGTCCACGGCTCAACCACTGAGCCACTATGGCCGGGCCCCTTTTTTTTTTTTTTTTTTTTTTTTAAGGGCACAACATAAGGTCAGGGAAACCAGAGACATAGTGGGTGAGTACTGTGGTGATGCCCATTTTATAGATAAAGAAACTGAGGCTCAGAGAGGCTCCAGAGTGAGCAGTAGACCCAGTGTTTGCACCTGGTCTGCCTGGCTCCACGTTCTTGCCCTTAAGCCTTCATGTGGGCAGCTGGGTGGGCAGATGGAGCCTGGGATGGAGCTTCACCCACAGCCTCTCTGGCCGGCGTCTGGGAATCTGGCTTGAGCACACGGCCTCTGGGGATGGGAGAGGGAAGCCATGGGGCCTGGATGGGGCTGGTGGGGAGGTGGAGCCAAGACAGACAAGAGAGGCAGGCAGTGCAAGGCGTGGATGGGGGGCAGGGACCCGTCAAGGTCATCTCCAGAAGGCGGGCTGGCTGCGGTGGGTGGGTTCATGCAAGGCCATGTGACCTGGGGGGGGGGGGGGTGCTGATCTGCCCGCCCTCCTGCAGACTTCCTCTGTGAATCCCGCAACAGTGCTCCCGGCCCCCCACCCTCACCCCCACCAGGTTTTTGTGAGTTTGAGGGAGTTAGGGATCCAGGGCCTGGCTGTCCTGTTTGTAGGATCAGGTCCTGGCAGCTAGCAGGATGCCTCCCCCTGTGCACATCATGAAGGCTCCAGGGGGGTGGACCCTTGCGGTCTGGGGGCCTCAGGGCCTCCTCTCCTCACACTGTGGGGCCAGAGCAGAGAAACTCCATGCCCCGTGGCCTCTTCTCTCCTTGCCCCCAGGAGTTCATCCTCTCCTGCCTGGCGCGGGACCCCGCCCACAGGCCCTCTGCCCACAACCTCCTCTTCCACCGCGTGCTCTTCGAGGTGCACTCGCTGAAGCTCCTGGCAGCTCACTGCTTCATCCAGCCTCAGTGTGAG
>NW_005357294.1:205193-206467 GCF_000412655.1 Myotis brandtii | reverse complement strand
CGGGCCTCGCTTTTCCATCTGGCTGGCCCCGCTCCGTCCTGCCCCCAGGCCAGGCAGGCTGGCCAGCCGCCCTCATGTGCTTCTCACGCCCGTGCCAGGTACTCGGAGGTCTCCTGCATGGAGCTGGACAAATTCCTAGAGGACGTCAGGTGAGAGCTGGCGTGAGGCGGGGGGCAGGCGGCTGCCAGGCCCGAGCCCCCAGTCATCCCCGCTGTGTCCCCAGAAACGGGATCTACCCTCTGATGAACTTTGCTGCTGCTCGGCCCCTGGGGCTGCCCCGCGTGCTAGCCCCGCCCCCAGAGGAGGCCCAGAAGGCCAAGACCCCCACGCCCGAGCCCTTTGACTCAGAGACCAGAAAGGTGAGTCCCCACCCTGCTGGGCACTGCCAGGCGGGTGCCCTGCACGGGGCTGGGCCTGGAGTGTCCCCAGCCCCACTCTCCACACTGCTGGAAACCAGGGCCGGGCCGACCCCGCTGTGGAGTTGGGGGTGTTAAGAGAAGCTGGGGTACCCCCTTTCCCAGAGACTCCTTGCCCCTACAGACACCCCTCTCCCACCCCTTGCTGCCTGTGTCCTAAGAGCTGCCCCTGCTCCAGGAGCCCTTGTCGGGGAATCTCACCTGCCCCCGCCCCTCTGATGCCACCCCCTTGGCTTGCTGACTCCCTGACATTCGTGTCCTGGTGCCCCCCACGCCCCCCTCGGCATCATGTTTTCCCGGCCCCTCCTCCTGCCTGGCTCCCTCCCTGCTTCCATGTCCATAACCCCTGGTTCCGGAGCCTCTGGCTTTGCCCTTGTGGGCACCTCTGTTCCCTACCTGGATGCCCCCCCTGCCCCCCTCCCCGCTGGCCTCCTTCCTCTTGGCTCCCCTCCACACCGCAGCCAGAATTCATGTCCCAACAGCCAGCGCTGCCCCAGAGACCGTGGGGCCCTCAGCGGGGCCTGGTGCTGCTCGTTTCCTGTGCTCCGACCTCTGCTTGCCCAGCCCCCTCTGCCCAGCTGTTCCCTGCACCTGTGCAAACCCTCTCACACCCTCGTGAGCGGTGTGTCCAGTCCCGGCCCAGGCCTCTCTGTCCCTCCGGGCCCTTGGAGGTGCATCCGCTCTTGCTCCTCAGTTGCTGAGTCTGAGCCTTTGTGGGTGACCTTGGGCCCCCACCGCCCCCAGGTGATCCAGATGCAGTGTAACCTGGAGAGGAGCGAGGACAAGGCGCGCTGGCATGTGAGCGGGGTGGGGGCGCGGGGCCCAGGCTGGGGGGGGGGAGCTGGGAGTGGGGGGCCC
>NW_005357294.1:203981-204972 GCF_000412655.1 Myotis brandtii | reverse complement strand
CTGCTCGTGCTGGAGGACCGGCTGCATCGGCAGCTCACTTACGACCTGCTCCCAAGTAAGTGGACATGCCCGCCATGCGGCCGGGACCCGCCCCACCGCGCCCCTCCTGCAGTGGCCGGAGCAGCCACTGCCCCTGCTTTTCCTGTGCCCCTGACCTTACACCTGCCCCCTCGGCCTCTGCACAGCGGACAGCGCCCAGGACCTGGCAGCAGAGCTGGTGCACTATGGCTTCCTGCACGAGGTGCGGGCCGCTTGGCCAGGTGGGGACGGGTGGGGAGGGGAGGGGAGGAGAGGAGGGGGCACCGGTCCCCTATGCCGACCTCCCGCCCTGCAGGACGACCGGACCAAGCTGGCCGCCTTCCTGGAAAGCACCTTCCTCAAATACCGCGGAGCCCAGTGACGCACAGGGAAGCGGGCGCCAGGCCTGGGACCAGGAGCTGAGGACCAGCGGCCTGGACGAGGGACCGTCCTTCGCCGGGCAGCTGCTGAGAGACCCTGGACTTGGGGAGGGGGGCGTGATGAGGCCACGCCCATTCCTGGAACCAGGATCCCCTCACCCCACCTGCCTCCCCAGCTCACCATTCCTTACCATGTCCCCCATGTGCTGGCCAGGAGTCTCACCCCACCCTCCAAGCTGTGGGTCAGTGGCAAGGGTGCCCTTGAGGGGGGCACCACAGACCCACAGGGAGCGCCCACCTCCAGTCAATGGTCCGGCACCCGCAGCATCGGGCAGGGAGCAGGGCCGCCACCTGGCGGGAGGAGCAGCCAGAGACACCCAGCCCCCAGCACCACGTGGCTCTTGCGCCCCATCCCGCCCCCAGCGCAGCCGCTCTGGAACCCTCTGAGCTTGCACCGCTCTGAGGCCGGGCCCTGCAGCCCCTCCAAAGGGTTTTCTCTCCTCCCACCTTCCCTGGCCTAGAGGGGCCAGGTCAGACTCCTCCCCTGCTCCTCACGGTGCCTCCTTCCAACTCACCCCCCAGGGGCCTCCCCC
>NW_005357294.1:202429-203945 GCF_000412655.1 Myotis brandtii | reverse complement strand
TTGCCCTGGACTGGCTTCTCTCGGGCCCCCTCCTCTGTTCTCAGATGTAAACACTCTGACCATTTACACTGCATGCGTACACATACACATAGTGCATTCAGGGTTCCTTTTAGGCGTTTCAGAGGCCAACCGGGGAAGCTCCCACTGACCAGGTGCCTGTTGCTGCTACAAGAATCACCCAGATTTTGTGGCTACAACCCACCCAGGCGGTTCTGTTTCTATATGTCAGACGTCTGGCCCAGGCCTCACCCGGCCACAGCCCAGGCGCCCCCAGAGCACGTCTTCCTGGAGGTTCCCGGGGAGGATCCGGGTTCTCTTCCCTCAGGTTGGGGTTTGGCTTGCGGGGCGAGGCATGGCACGCGCTGGGCGCTGGGCGCTGGTCAGGCATTCATTTCCTCGCAGCGGCAGGGCCAAGGCCCCGTGCTTGGCTGGCTGTGAACTGCAGGCCGAGCTCAGCTTCCAGAGGCTGCCACATTCCTTGGCTCGTGGCCCCAGCCTCCACCTTCAAAGCCAGAAACAGCGGCCAAGTCTTTCTCGTGAACCACCTGTCTGGTTTTCTGCAGCCAGAAAAGCTCCATGTAATTAGGCTGAGTCCCCCCGGATAGTCTCCCCATCTCCAGGTCCTGCCGTGGGAAGGAGCATCCACAGGGGCCGGGGATTAGGGTACGGACATCTTTGGGGGGAGGGGAGAGTCATTATTCCACCTGCCACGTCACCGGAACCAAAGCCCAAGACAAAACCAACCAAGGCACATCCAAGACGTTGTGAGCGCAGATACGGTGGCTCTCGAGTCATAAACATTTCACTCCACAAAACTATTTGAATTCTCACACCCTTCACCCTGAAATTACAAATCTAAAATTACTTACATGCCTAGTTGGAAACCCTGATGCTAAGCTGTCTGATCCACATCATCTTAAACAGTCTGATGTCAAAGGAGTAACAGATTGTACCAGCGGTTAAACCCGACGCGGAACTCCCCTTACTGCCACCGCGTCGTTTAATCGAGCCTATGTTGAGGTTTTCGTTTTAACGTTTATCAAAGTTATACACATATTATTTTAAAAAGTAAAGTGGTTTTTTAGGCGAATAATAAATAAACAATAAACGTAGTCTCCGACCCTGATCCTTTCCAAGTTCACTCTTCGCTGTATCTCCTGTCATTGAAAATCCAGGTCCCACAAAACCACAGGCCTTTTGACCGCGTTTGTGTGTGTTACATTAGGTGTCCCCTGACCCACTACCATTCTTACAGCTTCATCACCACAGGCCCCGGCAGAGAACAAGGTGTCCCGGGGTTATATTTGCTTCTTGCACAACTTTTGGTTTCCCCTGGAGTTAATAATTGCCTCTCCGGTTTGTTTACTTGGTTTCTGTGCATGTCTCAATCCACCCTTACATCCTCCTGCAGGAGGGGGGCCTTCCCTCAATTTGGGGGACCCCTTACCTAAGTGCCTACTCGGCCTCACCTCCCCCTGGAGCCCCGCCCGGCCCACTCCGCCCCAGGCTGCTTGTC
>NW_005357294.1:199873-202173 GCF_000412655.1 Myotis brandtii | reverse complement strand
CTCCTGCCCTGGCTCCTGGCGCGCCCCCGGCCTCTGGATCCCCGGCTTCCTTCCTCCGCCCGTTTGCCCTGTTCTCTGTTCGGGGAAGAATATCCTCCCGGTTTCCCGAGAGGGTGCACGGGAAGTGGGGGGTCTTGGCCTGTTCCCATGGGACTCACATCTGCGCGTCAGGGTGGCCAGGTACAAAGGCTGGCGAGGTTGAGCCATTTCTTCCCAAGACGTGGGAGGTATATTTTCTTCTGGCCCCAGAACTCGGTGCCTTCCTGACTTCTGACCCCTTGCTTATTCGCTCTCTCTCCTCGCTCTCTCTCTCCATATCCCCTTTTCCCGTGCTCTGGGAGTTCCCAGCCACATGCCTTGACGTAGCCTCTTCCATCGTGTCCAGAGATCCCAACCTTTCGATTCTAGAAAATATTTATTGCTCCCCTCTCCCTAGTGTCTGGAACTCTTGTCATGTAGATGTTGGGCTTGTCTTTTGAGAGGCACGAGAGGTGGTGGTCAGGGGTCGGGGGGCTGTTCCTCTGCGTCCTGCTCCGGGACGTTGGTCTGTGCTTCCGCTGCCTCCTCTGCAAACACGGGGTCACAGTGCCTGCTCCAGGGCTGCTGCACGGGTCCCACGAGGTGAGGGTGTCATGAGAACAGCGCTCAGCCACAAGCCTCTGACTGCTGCATTACATACCCATTTCACAGGGGAGCTGCCATCAGCGTGTGGGTGCTTGTGCCCCCCCCCCCCCCCCCCCATTATGGAGGCCTGAGGTGTCTGGCCTGGTCTAAGCTCTGGACAGTACTGACCAGCATGGTAATGATCGCATTTTCTGTTTTCGAGCTACCTAGTTTGTTGTTATGCATTCTGGAAGATTTCAGCTTTAACTATTTTTATTGATTTCAGAGAGGAAAGGAGAGAGAGAGAGAGAGAGAGAGAGAGAGAGAGAGAAATATCAATGATGGGAGAGAATCATGGATCGGCTGCCTCCTGCACACTCCACACTGGGGATCGAGCCCACAACCGGGACATGTGCCCTGCCCCGGAATGGAACCGTGCCTGCCTGGTGCATGGGTCGATGCTCCACCACAGCCCCGCCGGCCGGGCTCAGCTGTATCTTTCAACCCTTCTATTGAACTGTTGGCTTTCCTCTCGCGTTTCATTTGTAAGCTCTCCTTCTCATTTGCTGAATGTCCTTCTTTATAGCCTCTTGTTGTTTCTGGATGCAACACCCTCTCCGGTGTCTCTGCGGATGTAATTTTAGCTTTTCTTCTTCTTCTTGCTTTATTGTCTCTGTTCCTTCCGAGTCCCTTTTCCTTCGTCTTTTTCCTCTTCCTCGGGTGTTGGTGATCCTGGGCTGCCTGGTTGCATTTACGAGGGAGACATTCTGAGCTGAGACCATGCATCTAGCCAGGTCACTTCCCCGGGCACCCCCGCCCCCCAGCTGTCAATCTTTTCTCCTGAGCTGGGAGCTGATGCAGAGGGGCTCTCCTCTCTGAGGACCCGAGTGGCACCTGGTGGGAAGGGCAGGGGTCTCACTCACTCCCCCACTTCCACAGCAGGGCCTGCCCCTGGCCAGCCCAGAGCTCCTCGTGCTCCTGCTGAGAGGGACAGAGGTTGGGGCCACCTCCTTCACCCACTGCGCTGTCACACAGGACGCCTTGGACACAACTGTAGTCCCCCCAACCCACCCACTGCCCACTGTCCCCCAGCTCCACAAGATCCCGCCTCCTGTCTTCATGGGTTCCTGCCTTTGTCGAATCCGACCCCCATCCTTTCAGAGGGGAGGAAGATGCGGGACGTATTCCGCCACGTTGAACTAGCCGCTGCCTCTGTTTCATGCTGAACTCTCCCAGGGCTGAGAAGGGGAAGAAGCTGTTGTGTCAGGGAGGCTGAAGTTGCTGGGCTCGCAGCCGTGGTTTCTTTAGTTAGAGTCTTGGTACTGGTGCTGCACGCGGCAAAAGGCCTGGGCAGCTCCAGCGAGGGAGGGGCACCTTGGGCCTTTAACAGTCAGCGGAGGGACGGGGGGGGGGGGGGGGGGGGGGGGGCTGCACATCATTGAGCTTACAACGCCATGGCCATCGCGGTAAGACGCATTCTGAGCGCGAGCTCACGGTTGGATTCCCCGTCAGGGCACAGGCCCAGTTGCAGGCTCCGTCCCCAGTGGGGGGCGCGGGCGCGCAGGAGGCAGCCCATCAGTGATTCTCTCATCACTGATGTTTCTATTTCTCTCTCCCTTCCTCTCTGAAATCAATTTAAAAAAATACAACGGGATGCAAAACTAAAAAAAAAAAAAAAATTCTTGAGGGGGGGGGGA
>NW_005357294.1:199402-199760 GCF_000412655.1 Myotis brandtii | reverse complement strand
CCTCCTGCACACCCCCCACTGGGGATGTGCCCGCAACCAAGTTACATGCCCTTGACCGGAATCGAACCTGGGACCCTTCAGTCCACAAGCCGACGCTCCGTCCACTGAGCCAAACCGGTTAGGGCAACAAAATATACATATTGTTTAAAACGATGCACCACTGGCTTATGAGTCACTGGAAAGAGCAAACGTCGCTCATTCAATGCGGACACACCACCCGCTGGTAGGCGCATGCGGACTTCAGGTGTTGGGATGCGACGGTGCATCTCGAAATTTGCCTGCGAAATAGCGCGATTTTGTTACCACTCTCGTCGGTTTGGGCGACTGGGACTCCTGCAGCCGTGCGGGGCGCCCGGCC
>NW_005357294.1:198183-198403 GCF_000412655.1 Myotis brandtii | reverse complement strand
GTGCGGCGTGAGGCCCCGCGGGGAGGGGGGCCTGCTCTGCGCTGATGTTCTGCGGGGGAGTGTCCCCCGCAAACGGGCTCCGTCCCGGGGTTCCCCCTCGGGAAGGGAAGGACGTTCTCTCGTAATGACTTGGCCCCGAGCGCTGTGCGAGGACTTGGGAGCACAGTGGGGCCCCAGGGACCAGCTCCCACCCGCAGGCCTCCTCCTGGCACCCGAGGGG
>NW_005357294.1:191565-194757 GCF_000412655.1 Myotis brandtii | reverse complement strand
GGCCACACGGAGCGGTCAGCGTAGGCGGGAGCCCTGCCCACACTCACCCCCCCTTCCCTCCCGGACCCTTCGCAGGGCACTGCCTTCCGGAGATGCTTGGCTTCCCTGTCCCCACCCGCACCCAGAGCCGGGCGGCTGGAGGCTGAGCGGGCGGGGGGACAGCTGGGGGTCAGGAGTGTGGGTGCTGGACCTGCCTCTCCCGGGCAGAGGCTGACTCCCAGGGAGGGTGGGCCGCAGCCAGGCCCGTCCTCCACCGCCTGCCTCCTGCTGCCGCCTGAAGGGGGGAGAGAAGCGGGAGGGGCGGGGCCGGTGACCAGGGGGAGGAGAGGGAGGCCGAGACGAGGCCGAGGCTCCTGGGAGGGGTAGGAGGAGGCGGTGACGGGGTGCACCGGTGGGTGCCTGCGCCCCCGACCGCCCACAGAGCAGGTGGCCACCAAGCCCGGCCTGGGGGACCCCAGAGGCTGGAGTCGGCTGCACCCTGTGCTCACAGGACTGCGGGGTGAGGGCCCTGGCTCCGCCGTGGCCTCATCCTTGAGGTGGGCTGAGCGAAAAGCTGCCTCACCCCCCATCCGCACCGGCCCTGCTCCTGCTCCGGGGCTGTGGGCTGCCTCCTGCTGCGTTCGCTGCGTGTGCAGTGCCCGGCTTGGCACTGGCGAGGACCGGGCAGGGAGGCAGCAGGGCTGTCTGAGCTTTGACACGACTTCACGGACAGGGACTCTCTTAGGTACTGCACACGCACACGCACAGACACGCACACGGCACACGCACAGACACGCACATGGTAACCCGCTAATTCTCAGCCAGCCCCAGTGACAGGCCTGAAGTCAGAGCCTGAGGCCTGGCGAGGTCTGCCTGGCTCAGGCCCAGCTGCCATGCCCCCCGGGGGCTCCCTGGCTCCGGGTTTTCTGTGGAATCATCCTGTTTCACACGGGCTGCTGAGCAGGGCCTCCACCTCCAGGCTCTGCTGCCTGCTGCTGGCTGTGAGCACAGAGCCTCGGACTCGAGGCCAGAGGAGGGCAGTGGCCTCAAGGCTCCGTGTCTGCTTACCCCAGAGCCATGGGCATTTATTTAATAACTTATTTTTATCTTATTTTTAAATCACCTGAGGATGTTTTTTTCCATTGATTTCTAGAGAGAGGGGGAGGGGGGGAGAGAACCATTGACATGAGAGAGACACATCGATTGGTTGCCTTGAGCTCAAGCCTCAACAGGAGCCCAGGATTGAATCTGCAACCCAGGTATGTGCCCTTGACCAGGAATTGAACCTGTGGCCCTTCGGTCCACAGGCTGGTGCTCTAACCACTGAGCGAGCCAGCCAGGGCAATTTTTTGTTGTTTTTTAATTGACTTTAAAGAGGGGAAGGGAGAGAAAGAGAAACATCCATTTGTTGTGCCACTTATTGACGTATTCGTTGGTTGGTTGTTGTTTGTGCCCCGATTGGGGATCAAGCCCCCAACCTTAGCATATCAGACGCCGCTAACCAGCTGAGCTACCCAGGAGGCCTAAGACACACCTCTAAGCCGTGCAGCGACTCACATGTTACGTGTTGAAGTGTCATCTCCAGGACCACGTTGATTGTGATCACTAAAAACACGCGTATACTAGGACAGAGATGTTTTTTTGTTGTTAATTTTGCTTTTAGGTTTCACTTCTCAGCCACAGCTCACAGTCAGCAGTGCTTTGAGTTAGTTTCAGATGCACAGCACAGCGGCCCCGGAGGCTCTCCCAGGCTCCTGCCTTCACCCTGTCCTGGTCCCTGTGCGGCCGTCACAGTGACTGGGGAGAGCGGGAAGCTGCTTATGAGCGCGCCCTCCGGCTGGCCTCCTGCGGGTCTCGGGCTGGATGCTTCCTGAGACCTGAAGGGAGCGCTTGCTGTGGGCCTGGAGCGCAGCCTCTGCTCTGGGTGCGGGGCTGTCGGGACGTGGGTGAGGTCTGCCTCTGACTCAGGTCCAGCTGCCATGCACCCCCTGGTGGGCTCTCGTCAGAGAGGATCCCCTCTCTGACTCTGGGACACCATTTCGTACCAGCAGTGGTGCCGGGTCAGGGTGGCTGCCGCCAGGTGCAGGGCTGGGAGCCACAGCTTCAGTGCCACTGGCCGAGTCATCCCAGCCTCTGGTATTGTCTGCGCAGGCGCCCAGGGTGGGCACGGCCAGCCCGTGTTCCTAGGTCCCTGTGGGTCTCATCCTTGAGCGGGTGAGTGCCTTCTGCTCTTGGTTCCCACTGTGCACCTAGGCCTCGGGGTCCTCCCACCAAGGCCCTTCTCCTAGACATGGCCTGTGTTCTGACCTTGGCTGTCTGTCCGACCGCCCCGCTAAGCCATGGGAGCTGCTCCTGCCTCACGCTTCGGGGCAGGGTTCCGTGGCCCCTGTGGTGTGGGTTCGGGCTGTGACCAAGCTCTCAGCTGCCCTCTAGAGTGACACGGCCCTGGACAGTGTGACTGCAAGGGGAGCCCTTGCATGTGCAGACCCCTGCATGGCCCTGCCATTCAGAGGACACAGAGGTGTCTCCAGGAGGGGCCTGGGCCCTGGGCTCGGGCAGAGCCTGTGGGAGGCATTGGGACTGATGCTAAGCTGTGGCCGGCCCAGGCGTGTGTGCAGAGTGCTCGAGAGGTGCCGCTTGCCCTGCTGGCAGGAAAGGAACTGATCTTTAAGACCTAAGCTGCGTGGCCAGAGGGTAGAGCTGCCTTTCCTTGGCTCTGCCCCCTACCCTTCCCCTCCTGGGGCTGGCTGCCAACTGGAGGCTGCCCCAGATTCTGCTGTGGTTTGTGCCAGGGCCCTGGGCAGCGGTAGGTGTGCCGGAGGAATGGGCAGGGCGGAGAGGAGTCGTGTCAGAAATGTTCAGGGCCAGGCCAGCACTGGTCCCTTCCTGTGCCCCTGCCCAGCCTCCCTGGCTCGCCCGGGGGAGCTCAGCCCTTAGCTGGGGAAGGCGAGAGGGCCTGGGTGGGTGGGTCTTGTGACTGTCCATTACAACATCTCCTTCCTGCCTGCAGCAGGTCAATGGCCAGCAAGGAGGGGGGTCCGAGCCGGCGGCGGCGGCAGTGGTGGCAGCGGGAGACAAATGGAAACCGCCACAGGTACTGACCTTAAGCATCCTCGCCCTCAGGCCCGCCTGTCCCCCTGCCTGCCCGCCCGCCTGCCTGCCCGTCCCTGGGCCCCGAGAGAACTGGCCGGGGCGGGGCGGGAGGGGCCCAGG
>NW_005357294.1:188219-191466 GCF_000412655.1 Myotis brandtii | reverse complement strand
CCTGCCTGCGCGTCCCTGGGCCCCGAGAGAACTGGCCGGGGCGGGGCGGGAGGAGCCCAGGCACTCTTCTCTGCCTTCTGGGCAGAGGCACCTGTCCTGCCCCGACCCCCAGCCTCAGGCCTGGCTCTAGCTTCCTTGTCTCTGCCTCTCTGCTGAGCATCCACCTGCTTCTGTGGGGGGTCGTCGCTTTGCGTGTCTCCAGACACTAGGCAGACGGTGGGGCTCTGAGCCACTGTGTGCAGGGGGGCTGGTGCGCTGTCCAGACGTGCAGGGTGCTGTTAAGAGTACAGACTGCCGTTTCCGGTCTAATTTAAATAAAGCAGCAAAGCAGAATTCCGTGCAAGCCAAAGCAGGGGTCTAGGCGGACTCTGGTCTCAGGGTGGGTGTGGGCAGATCTTGTCCTGCTCCGGCGCCTGGCCCTTGGCAGGGTCCTGTGGGAGGTGGAGTGGGCCTGTGGGTGGTAGGGTTCTTTGTGCTTCGCCATGGCAGCGCCTGCCTCCAGGGGGTTCCAGCGGGGCCTCAACAACGGAGCCTGGGTGACTGTTGGGGCTGGGCCCTCCTCTGGGTCCCCCACCCCACCCCCAACCCCTACACTCGGGGAAGGGCTGAGGAATGCAGCCTGGATCCTGGGAAGTTATGGGGCTGCAGCTGATGGGTTCCTCCAACCAGCCCTCCCTGGCCCTGGCTGGCTGTGCAGGCAGCCATTGGTCCTGAGAGAAGGGCCTTTTGTTTACCAAGACAAAGAGGAGATTGAAAAGTTTCTAAGGGCTGAATGGGGGTTGGCATCGATGACCATGGTGACAGCCTGCTCTAGCATGCAGCCCCTGGCTTTGGGGGCCTCTCTCCCACTAAGGAGGACTGGGCTTGGGGCCAGCTGGGTTGCCAGGGGAGGGGCCTCCTGCCCTTTCACCTGTGCTGGTCAGGATGCTGGTTCTGGGAGTTTGGGTCAGCCAGCCCCTTCCTGACTCCTTAGTTCCTCTGTCCTTGAGCATCACTCCTGTGCTGAGACCTGCCTCTCTTCTCTGCTGTCCCTCTCAAGGCTGCATGCCCAGGGCTCAGAACGCCCCTCTGGAGGGGCCAGCCGGGTCTCCTTGCAGCTGCTGGGGATCCCCCAGCCCGAGCTGGTGGGCAGGCAGGGGTGCTCCGACGCCCACACTCTACTTGGTCTGGTGGCTCTACTTCTGCTTACACAGCTGTGTTCTTCCCTCTCACACAGCCTAGAAATGAATTTTGGCAGAGGAATGTAAACATAATCCTAGTAGCATCTTCTCAGGTCTGCAGTGGGCTCTGCCTGCCTCCCTCAAAGCCTCTCCTGGGCCCTGTGCTCATCTGCCAGGTGCTGGAGGGTGTCCGGTCCTCCTGTCCCTCCCTGGTGGGTCAGCGCCTGGCTTCTCCCAGGGAAGAGTTTGGCAAAGGGGCAGGAGCCTCCTCAGGGCCGTGGGGCCTGGGAGAGCATCTCCAGGCCCTCTGGGCCTTGTGCACATGTGCGGGAGTGGGGGTTGGAGCACTGCACCAGGTGGGGGCCCTTCCCACACATGCTCGGGCAGTGGTTCCTGGAACTCCTCCCCAGCAGGGGAGCTGAGTCTGGCCATCTGGGGCCACAGCCAGGTGGCAGTTGGAGTGAGGGGCCCTGGACCATCCAGACCCCCGACCCCTCCCCTTGTCCTGGAGGACAGCCAGGGCCGACTCTTGCCCGGCACGGGACGGAGGTTCTGGAGTCAGGCTGGCCACCTGCCACTTGCCACCTGTCTTGGCTGCTGAGAAGGCCATTGTGGCTGGGCTCTGCAGCTGCCCCAGGTTGGTCCAGGGCCCCCCAGGCACCTGCTGCCTTGGTGGACGTCCTGACCGTGGTCCTGGGGGAGACTGCACCAGGCCATGCGGGCGAGTGTGCTGGGACCTGTGTGCTCCTGGGGTGGGCTGAGGCTGTGCAGTTGTTGGGGGAGGCCGGTCGGGTGGGCTCCTGGGTCCACAGGAGGGGGGCCTTGAGCTTGTTGTTAACACTTCCCTGCTCCCCCCACTAGGGGACAGACTCCATCAAGATGGAGAACGGGCAGAGCACAGCCACAAAGCTGGGGCTGCCTCCTCTGACGCCCGAGCAGCAGGAGGCCCTCCAGAAGGTGAGAGTGTACCTCCCAGGGCTGGGTGGGCATGGGGGCCACTTGGGGCAGGAGGCCCGTTCCCCACAGGCCGGGCCCCCCAGTGCTCCTCACCGCCTTCTCTCCCAGGCCAAGAAGTACGCCATGGAGCAGAGCATCAAGAGTGTGCTGGTGAAGCAGACCATCGCCCACCAGCAGCAGCAGCTTACCAACCTGCAGGTGAGCCGCCGCCCGCCCTCCACACCCTCCCACCGCCTCCTTCTTTTCCTCCTGCGCCTGTGGCTCCCCACCAGGTGTGTGGTCTCGGTTTCTCAAGGACTCCTCCTGGGGACGCCTGGGTCCTCCCCAGCCATGAGTAACCACCTTACCTGCCTGTTGAGCACCCACAGCCCCTCCCGCCCCTTCTCTGTAGCTCTGCCCGCTCCCTGAGCCAGCTCCTCTTCTCGGACTTCAGACTGTTGCCTCAGGTCGCCCCGCGCCCGTGCCCCCCACTGCACAGCTGACGGTGCAGCACGTAGGGGCGTTCCTCCCTGCCCCCATGGCCTCGGATAAGAACGGTCAGGCTCCCACCCCTGCAGCGAGTCCAGACCACACGGGCTGGGGCCCGGAACTGAGGACAGGCTCGGGCGCCTCCATAGGGCCCTGCTTTAGACCTGTGGCTGGAAGCTGCGATGAGGCCAGGCGAGGCCGACAGGTGCCTGGGCCTTGAGCCCCCGCCCCTGCCCAGCCCCTGACATTCACACAGCCAGGTGATGCCTGGCTGTTCCCTTGCGCTCGCTCCCCTCTCCCTTCCTTCTGCCCCGGCCAGCCAGGCTGTGGGGCGGGGCACCTGGGGCTCTGAGGCCCCTCTGGGCAGGTGCCGGCAGCCGCCACTGGCCGGCCATGTGGGAAGGCAGGCGGGCCTCTTGGCAGGGCGGGGACTCCGGGCCTTGCCGCTGTCTGCGTGAGGTGTGACAAGAGCGGGAGACTGCTCGGCTCCAACAGACTGAACTCTGTCTTTACTGTCTTTCAGATGGCAGCAGTGACAATGGGCTTTGGAGATCCTCTCTCACCTTTGCAATCGGTCAATAGAAATGCTCACTTCTTCCGGGGCTCATGTCCTTAGTCAGGGCTAGAGGGGGGCAGTGCAGCCGCGTGCTGGGGACCTTGCT
>NW_005357294.1:185949-187980 GCF_000412655.1 Myotis brandtii | reverse complement strand
AGTGGTGTGGGCGGGCACCCACCTGGGACCGCCCCGGGGAGGCCTCCATCTGCTCTGAGGGTCAGGTAACTGCGGAGGGCAGCCGGCCAGGAGGGTAGGTGCCCACGCCTGGCCCACCTGTACCCGTGCCGCCTCCACACACAGGTGCACCGCCCAGGCCTCCAGCTCCGCCAGTCTCCAGGCTGCCTTGGCTCCTGGGTTGGGGTCAGGCCCTGAGAAGAGAAGGGTCGTAACTCATGGCCCCATCAGACCCTGGAGGGAGGATGGATGGACAAGGTGGGGCTGGGGGAACCCGAGCAAGCGAGAGGGAAGGGCAAGAACTTGGGCCTTGGGCCTGGCTGTGAGCAAGGGGTACAGGGCCTGCGGCCAGGGAGGAGGTGCAGCCATGGCCTTGGCTGCCATGGGCAGAGGAGTTTGGGGAGGAGACCCCTCCATCCCCCAGAGGCAGGCTGAGGAGGCCAGGGACCCCTCTGGGAACATGGCCCTTTCTCTGGGGGCCCTTCCTGGGCATGCTGTTCTCACAGGGTAGCAAGGTCCTGTCCTCAAGGGCCAGACAGACCCAGTGTCCTCTCTGGGAAGCGTCTGTCTGTGGGGAACGTCAGGGAGAGGGTCTTCGCCCACCTGCTTGGGGAGCTCCCACTGAAGAGGGACATGCTTCTGTCTTGGGGGGCTTTGAGGAGGGACAGCTGGTGTCATGTCTCAGGTGCCTAGTGAGAGGGTCATGGTTCCACCTCTGGGGTCCTTGGTCTCAACAGGGAGCCTGAGGCCTGTTTGTCAGGAGCCCAGTTTGAGGAGGTGCCCAGTTGGGGGAATTCCTTCTTTGGGGGAGCTGTGGACCTTTTTTTTAGGTCCCTCCTTGAGGGAGGGGATGCCCAGCTTATACTAAGCTGGTGTCTAAAGGAAATGGGCCTCTGGTTACGGGGACTTTTGTGAGGGTGAGGGGCGCCCCTGTTGGTGGAAAAGCTAGAGCCAAGACCCCATCATCTTTGCTGCCCTTGGCTGTGGTCTCTTCCCCGGGCCCAGCTCCTCTGGGGGCCCACTGCTGTGGCTCTAGACACCCCCCACCCCCTGCCTGGCACGTTGTGTCTGAGGTGGCAGGAATGGGAACCCCTTCCCTGGGGGTATGGGAAGTCGCCAAGCACAATGGCCAGACTCACCCCAACACAGAGGCAGTGCCTGCCCTGGGCCTGCCAGACCTGTCACCTGATGTTCCTGGGGCCAGGTCCCCTGGGTGCGGGGGTGGGCTCCGGGCAGCTCTTTTGTGAGGGGTTTGAGGCATGGGGTCTTGCAGTCGCTGAGCTTCTGCCTGAGCTGGCCCTGCACAAGTAGCTATTCTTCACTCTCTCTGCAGGGAGCCCCCAATCTGGGCTCCTGACCTTCCCTGGGGTCTCTTCTGGGCGCCCTGCCTTGTGTCCCCCTCTTGCCTCCACACCAGTGGGTCCTTCCAGCTGGGATGGCACCCCTTCCCTCTTCTGCTGGAACACGTGGTCAGGACCCCAGGAGGATCTCCCGGCCCAGCCCAGGACTCCTGGCCTCTAGGCTGGAGCGGGGGCTGGGCGGGAGGGCACACAGCCCTGCCTCCCAGCCACCTGTCAGCTTTGCTGCCAGTCTGCCCAGGACCTGGGCGGGCCCGGGTGTGTCCGTGTCCTGCCTTTGGGCCTGGTCTTCCTTCCTGGGGTAGGGTTCTGCGGACCCTCACCACCCTGTCTGCAGGGCTGAGCCTGCACCGTGCTGCTGCGTGGGGATCCCTCACCACAGTGGTGCTGAGTGGGTGGGCCAGGAGGGGCGTGGGCTGCCTGGCCTCCTGCCACCCCGTCACAAGCCAGTGGCACTCTCTCCCTTGTGTCCTGCTCCAGATGGCAGCTCAGCGGCAGCGGGCACTGGCCATCATGTGCCGGGTCTACGTGGGCTCCATCTACTATGAGCTGGGTGAGGACACCATTCGCCAGGCCTTTGCCCCCTTTGGGCCCATCAAGAGCATTGACATGTCCTGGGACTCCGTCACCATGAAGCACAAGGTGAGATTGGCTC
>NW_005357294.1:184036-185893 GCF_000412655.1 Myotis brandtii | reverse complement strand
CTTTCCAGGCCTAATGGGACATCCTGTGTCCAGGGTTTTGCCTTTGTGGAGTATGAGGTCCCAGAGGCTGCGCAGCTGGCCTTGGAGCAGATGAACTCAGTGATGCTGGGTGGCAGGAACATCAAGGTGAGTGCCAGGTAGGCGGGCCCTGGGGCTGATGCGAGATGTTCTGTCCAGTCACCCAGGAGATGCAGTCGCCCTCCGGAGGCCTGAAGTGGCCAAGCCTTGGCTGATTGGCGGCTCTTGGTCCCCTGCCTCTCCCCCAGGTGGGCAGGCCCAGCAACATAGGGCAGGCCCAGCCCATCATAGAGCAGCTGGCGGAAGAGGCACGTGCCTTCAACCGAATCTATGTGGCTTCTGTGCATCAGGACCTCTCCGATGATGACATCAAGAGCGTGTTTGAGGCCTTTGGCAAGATCAAGTCTTGCACGCTGGCCCGGGACCCCACGACCGGCAAGCACAAGGGCTATGGCTTCATTGGTGAGCTTGGGGGGCTGAGGCAGGGCCGGGGCTGGGCCCACTCCACTCTGTGGCTGGCCCTCATTGCTGCTCCTGCCCTGCAGAGTATGAGAAGGCCCAGTCGTCTCAAGATGCCGTGTCTTCCATGAACCTCTTTGACCTGGGTGGCCAGTATTTGCGGGTGGGCAAGGCTGTCACACCCCCTATGCCCCTGCTTACACCTGCCACACCTGGAGGCCTCCCGCCAGCTGCTGCTGTGGCTGCAGCTGCAGCCACAGCCAAGATTACGGCTCAGGTGAGGGCTAGTACAGTTGTGTGGGTTCAATCCTGGGCAATAGGCCCCCAGTGCTTTGGGGACTGACTGGCTCTCCGGGTGGTATAGAGTGGAGGCAGCCAGACTTGGGACTCAGTGTGGTGGCCTTTTCGGTTGCAGGAAGCAGTGGCCGGAGCAGCGGTGTTGGGTACTCTGGCCACCCCTGGACTGGTGTCCCCTGCACTGACTCTGGCCCAGCCCTTGGGAGCTTTACCTCAGGCTGTCATGGCTGCCCAGGCCCCAGGAGTCATCACAGGTGAGCCTGCTGGGTCAAGGCTTCCCCCCTCCCCCTGCCCCTCTCCTCTGGGCTCACTGCCCCCAGCTGCCTGCAAGCTCCAGGCAGGCCAGCGTGGGGCGGGCGCTGTGCTCCTTCCTGGGAAGGGGGGTGGGGTGGGGAGTGACTGCTGGACCTGGTGTGTTTGCTGCAGGTGTGACCCCAGCCCGGCCTCCCATCCCGGTCACCATCCCCTCTGTGGGCGTGGTGAACCCCATCCTGGCCAGCCCTCCGACGCTGGGCCTCCTGGAGCCCAAGAAGGAGAAGGAGGAGGAGGAGCTGTTCCCCGAGTCCGAGCGGCCGGAGATGCTGAGTGAGCAGGAGCACATGAGCATCTCTGGCAGCAGCGCCCGCCACATGGTCATGCAGAAGCTGCTCCGCAAGCAGGAGTCCACAGTGATGGTTCTGCGCAACATGGTGGACCCCAAGGACATCAATGACGACCTGGAGGGGGAGGTGACCGAGGAGTGCGGCAAGTTCGGGGCCGTCAACTGCGTCATCATCTACCAGGAGAAGCAGGGCGAGGAGGAGGATGCCGAGATCATCGTCAAGATCTTCGTGGAGTTCTCCATGGCCTCCGAGACTCACAAGGCCATCCAGGCCCTCAATGGGCGCTGGTTCGCCGGCCGCAAGGTGGTGGCTGAAGTGTACGACCAGGAGCGTTTTGATAACAGTGACCTCTCCGCGTGACCGCGGCCCCGCCCCTGGACTTGCTCTTGCCCTTGTTTCCTCGGTTTTGTAGTGTCGGCCGCGCGCGCGCATAAAGTGCAGATGCTGCTGGCCCGAGGCCCGCTGGTCCTGTCTTCCTGGC
>NW_005357294.1:183609-183857 GCF_000412655.1 Myotis brandtii | reverse complement strand
AGCGGGCCGTGCCCGGGACGGGGTGGGGCCGGGCGGGTGGGGAGTCTGGGTGGCAGGAGGCCATGGGCGTCTCTGCTGACCCCACTCCGATCATTCATCCCCGAGAGAGTGAGGCGAGGTGGCCGCCGGGAGCAGGGACCACGTCTGAGGTGATAGGAAGGTCTAGGCGACGTGGGAGGAGGGCCAGGGCCCGCACACGGCGGAAGCGGGGGCCCTCTAGCCACCGCGGACTTCAGCTCCCATCCTGC
>NW_005357294.1:182419-182652 GCF_000412655.1 Myotis brandtii | reverse complement strand
TGCTTTCCTCCTCCTCCCGGGCCGGGGAGGGCAGGCAGCCCCCAGAAGGGGCTCGTCCTGGCAGCCTGCCCTCTGTCCACCGCCCGCTGCTGTGTCCCTTCAGGTCAGCTTGTCCTCCTCGAGGCTCCTCTGCAGCGAGGCTGGAGGAAGCGAGCGCCCGGCACTTCCTTTGTGGAGGCCGGTGCTGAGCGGACGGGCCGGGGCTGCGGGCCACAGAGGATGGGGCTCCCGTC
>NW_005357294.1:181109-182377 GCF_000412655.1 Myotis brandtii | reverse complement strand
GCAGCTCCACGGGCACCGCGGCACTGCCGCCTCCGTCCCTCCCCCTGGGGGCTGGCCGGGGCTGGAGTGCAGCGGGGAAGCCACTGGAGGGCTCGCCTGCAGGGGGGGGGGGTCACTCAGGTGGTAGGTGGAGGCCCCGAGGAACACGGGGTAGGAAGCAGGAACTGGCCGGGGCTCTGGTGAGATTGGAAAGTGTGAGGCGAGGTGCGGCCGGGAGCAGGAACCACACACCACGTCTGAGGTGACAGGAAGGGACCCCGTGTCAGCCGTGTGTGTGTGTGTGTGTGTGTGTGTGTGTGTCCGTCCGTGTTTCCACCTCGCTGTCCTGCTGCAGACGGGGCAGGTGGCAGGACCTGGGCTCCTGTGGCCGGAGCAGGCAGAGGCCAGGGGACCTATGACCTGGGAGCCTGCGTCTACCCTGCAGGGGCCTCTGGTCCAGAGCTTGCCCCCTGACCTCACCCCCTGCCCACAGCCCTTCTTCCGGCTGCTGAACCTGCGCAAGCTGGGCCTGAGTGACAACGAGATCCAGCGTCTGCCCCCCGAGGTGGCCAACTTCATGCAGCTGGTGGAGCTGGACGTGTCGCGGAACGGTGTGGGCCTGGGCGGGTGGGGTGGCATCTGTGGGTGGCAGGAGGTCGGGGAGCTCCTGGAGGCCGTGGGCGTCTCCGGTGACCCCCCTCCTGTCACAGACATCCCCGAGATCCCCGAGAGCATCAAGTTCTGCAAGGCCCTGGAGATCGCGGACTTCAGCGGGAACCCTCTGTCCCGGTGAGTGGTGGCTGTGGCGGGACGCGGGGCCCCCGCCCTGGCCTGCACGTCTGAAGCCCCCGTCCTCCGCGTAGGCTCCCCGAGGGCTTCACCCAGCTGCGCAGCCTGGCCCACCTGGCTCTGAACGACGTGTCCTTGCAGGCGCTGCCTGGGGACGTGGGCAAGTGAGTGCTCTTCGCTGGGGTCTTGGCTCGGCCCTGCTGCCCCTCCCCCAGCCCCCCCTCACGCCCCACCGGCCTCTCTTTCAGCCTCGCCAACCTGGTGACCCTGGAGCTCCGGGAGAACCTGCTCAAGTCCCTGCCTGCGTGAGTGGCCAGGTGCCCGCGGGGGGCAGCTCGGGCTGGGCACCTGAAACCAAAGTTGCTCTGTCTCCCGTGCAGGTCACTGTCTTTCCTGGTCAAGCTGGAACAGCTGGATCTGGGAGGCAACGACCTGGAAGTGCTGGTGCGGAGGGCGGGGCCGCTGGGGCTGGGGCGGGGCGGCCGGGCTGTAGTGAGCCT
>NW_005357294.1:179111-179318 GCF_000412655.1 Myotis brandtii | reverse complement strand
CCCAGGGCTGCCCCTGCTGCGGCCCCCAGGCTGCAGAGTCTGCCGTTCGCGCTCACCCACCTCAACCTCAAGGCCCTGTGGCTGGCAGAGAACCAGGCGCAGCCCATGCTCCGGTTCCAGACGGAGGACGATGCCCAGACCGGCGAGAAGGTGCTCACCTGCTACCTGCTGCCCCAGCAGCCCCCGCCCAGCCTCGGTAGGTTGCTG
>NW_005357294.1:177860-178657 GCF_000412655.1 Myotis brandtii | reverse complement strand
ACCGTACCCTTTTATGTAATGATGTTTACTTTGGATTTATATTAGCTCACACAAACACTCCATCCATGCTTTTGTTCCGGCCCTCCAGTCCAGTTTAAGAACCCATTGTGGCCCTCGAGTCAAAAAGTTTGCCCACCCCTGGCCTAGAGGGTGGCCGACCCGCAGAGCCGGGGGCCAGGAGAGGCAGGGCAGGGGCAGGCTGTCTCCACCGAGTGGGCGCCTGGCCCCCAACCCACTTGGCCCTGTCGCCACACCGCCCCAACACCAGGTCAGCTGAAGCAGCTGTCCATCCTGAAGGTGGACCAGAACCGCCTGAGCGAGGTGACCGAGGCCATCGGGGGCTGCGAGAACCTGTCTGAGCTGATCCTCACCGAGAACCTGCTGACGGTAGGCCCGGCCCCGCGGCTGCGCCCTGCTCGTAGGTTCCAGAGTCAGCGGGGAGCAGAGAGCAGGGGAGCCCCAGGCGGGCAGAGCAGGTGTCGGCTTGGAGGGGAGGCAGTGGGAGGGGGAGAGGCCAGACCCCGCGAGCGACGGCCCCGGGGCTGTGTCTCCCTCCTCATCCCAGTGCGCTTCTGCCGACCTCTGACCCTTCTTCCCACCCCCGCCAGGCTCTGCCCCACTCCCTCGGGAAGCTGACCAAGCTGACCAACCTCAACGTGGACCGGAACCGCCTGGAGGTGCTGCCACCTGAGATCGGGGGCTGTGCAGCCCTCAGCGTCTTGTCCTTGAGGGACAACCGCCTGGCCATCCTGCCGCCCGAGCTCGCCCACACGGCCGAACTGCACGTGCTGGACGTG
>NW_005357294.1:176007-176285 GCF_000412655.1 Myotis brandtii | reverse complement strand
CCTGGCCTCGACGCTGCCGCTCCCGCTGGGCTCTGAGGCTGCGTCCTCCTGGGAGCTGGTTCTGTGCCTGCTCTTCTGACTTTCGGGGGGACTTGAGGGCTGTGCCAGAGGCGGTGGCTCCGGGTGCCCACAGTCCCCTTTGGAGGCCGTGCAGCTTCCCTGGGGCGCAGGGTGGCTGAGAGCTGAGCCCTCTCGGCCGACCCGGGCGGCTCCGAGGGGATGGGGGCAGAAGCTGGGGCAGGGAGGTCCTGGGGGCAGAAGCTGGGGGAGGCGGGGGG
>NW_005357294.1:175286-175843 GCF_000412655.1 Myotis brandtii | reverse complement strand
GTCCACCAGCCCCGCCTCCCAGGGTGAGCCCGAGGGCCTGCCGGCTGAGGCAGAGGGCCCACACCAGCCGGCCACCCCGGAGGAGGCCGAGGAGGAGGCCTACGAGGAGGTGAGGCCGCTTTGGAGGCCACTTGCCTGGGATGGGACTGCTTATCCCCCTCCCTCCCCCACGCAGGTGCCTGCAGGACCATCAGGGAGTGGGGGCAGGGGGCACACAGGAGGGCTCTCTGAGCTCTACAGGGGCAGGGGGGCCGGGGTGAGGGTCTCCCCCACAGCTGCAGGTGTGCTGCCCTCCCCCGGTCACCCAGGCAGGTCCCTGCAGACTGTCCCCCCAGACCTTTCCCTGGTCCTGACCGTGCTCCCTGCCTCCGACGGCCCTGAGTCCTGCCCAGGAGAGGGAGGAGCCCCCGGGCTGTGTGTGCCCCCGGCCGCATCCCCCCTCGATCTCCACGCAGCAGGGAGCCTCCAGCCCCGTCTGCTGCCTTCTGTGCGTGGGCAGCCCTGGCTCCTGGGGTGGGAGGGTAGGCTGCCCTCACGCTTGCCCCTCCAGCCCACAG
>NW_005357294.1:174865-175275 GCF_000412655.1 Myotis brandtii | reverse complement strand
GGAGGAGGTGCCTGTGGGGCACAGTGCGGGAGGGGCCCGGCCTTCATCTTTCTGGGTGTGGGGCTCTGAGGGCCCAAGGAAGGCAGAGCTGGTGAGGGTGGGAAGTGCAGGGGTGCTGGGATGGGGTGGGGAGCAGTGCAGGTGTGTGGGCAGGAGCGGGACGACGCAGCCCCGTCTGGTGGCGCAGGGAGGGGTCTGGGTCGGGTGGCACGGCCCTTTGAGAGGACGAGGGGGCCGAGGAGGACGAGGAGGAGGCAATGGTGGCGGAGGAGGAGGAGGAGAAGGAAGAGGCTGCGGCCTCGGTGCCCTCTGTCAAGGTGCGTCTCCCTCCGCTCACACCTGACCCGGCTGCCGCCTCGGCGGTGGTGTCCCTGTTCGTTGCGAAGTGGCCAGGTCTGTGCCGGCGCCGG
>NW_005357294.1:172356-173480 GCF_000412655.1 Myotis brandtii | reverse complement strand
GGCGCTCACCCGCATGCCTCGCTGGTCCTGTCCTGACAGGGGGTGTCGTTTGACCAGGCCCATAACCTGCTGATAGAGCCTGCTCGCATTGAGGAGGAAGAGGTCTGTACTGCTGTCTGCTCCACCCGCTGCTGCGCTCGCCTCCAGGGCTGCGGGCTCACGCGCCTCCTCCCCACTCCTGCCCAGCCCCCACCCAGAGGAGCCCTGCCTGCCACCCTGTCCCTGAGGGGCCCGCTGACCTCTGGCCCAGGGGGACGGGGCGGGGGGTCTCGGCAGGTGCAGGCATTTCCTGCCAACCACCCGTCTGCAGGGCCCCCCAGCCCTAAGCTGCCACACTGCCCAGGAACGTCCACCTCTTCCAGCTTCTCTCGTGCCTGAACCCGTGGCAGCGGTGCCAACGCAGAGGACAGGGCCGCCCCTTGCCCTCCCTGAACCCTGCGTGTCTTTCGTTTCCAGCTAACGCTGACCATCGTGCGGCAGACGGGCGGCCTGGGCATCAGCATTGCAGGTGGCAAGGGCTCCACCCCCTACAAGGGAGACGACGAGGTGAGTGCCTCTGCCACCACCCTTGGCCCCTGGCCCCGGGGCACATCCTAACCCAGAGCTTGCTTTTCCAACCTGTTTACTGATTTCAGAGGGAGAGGGACACCAATGCTGAGAGAGTCGCAGGTAACACTCAGCCACTGAGCCACGCTGGCCGGGCACGGCTTGCTTTTCGATGGGCGCTGCCCTCGAACCTGCCTCCCTGCCCCAGGAGACCTGCTCTCCGGCTGCCCGCCCAGCCCTCCCCGGGCACTGACCGCTGATCCAGGACTGAACTCGGGCTCGTGGGATCTAGTCTGAGGGCAGCGTACCTGCAGGCCGGGGCCTTGGCCTGGTTTAGGTCGATAACTTCCTGGAGGTGGACCCGTAGGTCAGGGGACCGCAGTGGCTCGCGCTCAGCCTGGGGCTGCGGGGCCTCCGTGGTGCCGCCCTCGGGCTCAGCTCTCGCTCACCCTCCAGGGCATATTCATCTCTCGGGTGTCGGAGGAGGGCCCTGCGGCCCGGGCTGGAGTCCGAGTGGGGGACAAGCTCCTGGAGGTGAGTCGCGGCCCCTGGAGGGTCCACCCCACCCCACACAGGCC
>NW_005357294.1:171030-171309 GCF_000412655.1 Myotis brandtii | reverse complement strand
CGGGCCTGGGGCCAGGACCTCCATCCTGTGTTCCTGCGGCACGGCTGCCTCCCTTCCCTCCCCAGGGCATCTTCATCTCCCGGATCGCCGAGGGGGGCGCTGCCCACCGGGCGGGCACTCTGCAGGTCGGCGACCGTGTCCTCTCGGTGAGTCAGGTCGTGGGATCCCCGGGCACCCTCACCGTCACCCCGCCGGGTCTCCTAACAGCCGCTCCCTCGCAGATCAACGGAGTGGACATGACTGAGGCCAGGCACGACCACGCCGTCTCCCTGCTGACCG
>NW_005357294.1:168730-169442 GCF_000412655.1 Myotis brandtii | reverse complement strand
CCGCTGCCCTGGAGGGGCCCTATCCCGTGGAGGTGAGACCTCACCCCCCACACACACAGCATCCACATAGCCTGCACCCCAACAGCCGAGGCGGGAGGTGGGTGCTCAGCCCCAGGACGCCGGGCTCTGGCCGCTACTCTGTCCTGTTTCCTCGGTCTGTCTGTCCCCACCTCTCGTGAAGCTCCAGACCACCCACTGCCACAGACACCTGGGGGGCGGGTGCTCTGCTCCCAGGAGAAGGAGCTGCCTGGACAGACGCCGCAGTGGGGGCCGGAGGCCACGGTGAGTGCTGGGCCGTTGCCGCCTGCGCACAGGCCCAACTCTGAGCTCCGACAGCGGGTCCTCCCTGAGAGGGACACAGCCCAGGGGAGCGGGCAGCGTGTCCCAGACCCCGCTCCACGGTCCTCAAAGCTGCCACCCCGCGCTCCGTCCCAGACACGGCCCCTCCTTAGCACTGTGTCCGTTCGCTCTCGGCTGCAGCCCAGAGAGCCTGAAGCTGGCGGCCACGCCCCGGCTGCAGGCCCAGTGCTGGCGTGTACACAGGGTCAGTGTCTCCCGTGAAACCTGTGCTGTGGCCACTGCCCACCTGCTTGTTGGTCCCGTCCCTGCCTTCACTTCCTCCCTTCACTTGAGAACCCGTAGGGCAGAGCTGGGTGGGACCACAGGTTCCTGTCCCAGGGCCAGGCTGAGACCGCGGGAGGCCCTCGCCGGA
>NW_005357294.1:166731-168292 GCF_000412655.1 Myotis brandtii | reverse complement strand
GGTCCAGTCCCCCATCACTGAACCAAGCCGTGCGGCTGTGCGGCTGTCGACTCCTTATACCTGGGACGGGAGGCGGGGCGCCTGCGAAGGCCCTGGGACTCTCAGAACAGTTGGTGGGGGGAGCCCGAGCCCCTTGCAGACAGAGGGGCCCCTAACGGCTCTGGGCAGGGCAGAGGCCCCTGGGGGCCACCGGAGCTCTCAGTCCTGGTTGCCACGTGGAGGACAGGCTGGAGCAGCTGTCAGGAGCTATGGAGGCCGGGCTGGGGGAGGCTGAGCCGACAGCTGGGCGGGGGCAGGCGGGGGCGCTGGGCAGGATGGACAGCCGGTCCTGCTCCTCCCCAAGAGCATAAGTAGCCCCCAGAGGCTGTGTCCAGCCAGCGCCACTGGGACCCCGAAGGAACGTGAGTGGTGGCGGGTGGGCACCAGGGGCGCTGGCTGAGGGCCTCGGGGGCAGGGAGACGGGCTGAGGGAGCTGGGCCTGGTGCCAGCAGGAGGCCCCAGGGGAGGTGGGGCCGTGTCCTCTGACCGAAGGGCACGCTGTGGGCCGGCTGGGATGGGCCTCCTGCCGCCAGTGCCTTTGAGACTCCCGGGAGGGCAGCTGTGGGACAGCACACGGGCCCTACTCTGTCCTGTTTCCTCGGTCTGTCTGTCCCCACCTCTCGTGAAGCTCCAGACCACCCACTGCCACAGACACCTGGGGGGCGGGGGGCAGAGCAGAGGCCAAGCCCTCTGTTCCCAGCATTGTGGGGCGGGGAGCCTGGGGGACTCCAGGACAGCCTTTTGGGGAGAAGCCTTGGCCTGGCCACGCAGTAGTCCAGGCCCATCTGGGGACCCCCTTGGGCTGTGATCGGGTCAGGGAGCTGAGGACCAGCCTCTGCACCAGGCAAGCACCCCACTCCCCAACTCCTTGTGGGCCCCCCACCCCGCCTGACCCTCCCCCCACTCACCCGGCTCCTGGCTCCTCCAGGTACCGACTGGGGCAGCTGGAGGGAAGATGGCGGACACTCCTCGCTCCCCCGGCCTCCAGCAGGTGAGTGCCGCTGGGAGAGGTGCCGTGTCCGGCGCCTTGTCCTCCAGGAAGTGGGGCCAGGGGGCAGCACCTACCAGGTGCACCTGTCGCTCTGGGAGGGCACAGCCCACGCACCTTCTTGGCCAGACCCGACTGGCAGTGGAGCAGGGAGCTCCTGGGGCCCTGGGGCTGGTGGTCACGGCCTCCTCCCTGCACCTGGGCCCACCTGGCCTGCCCCCCTCCCGCTCCTGGTGCTGCTGCACGTGGACCTGAGCACCGGCCTGCTCCCACCGTGGCTCCATCTCTCTCTTTCCCCTCCACCCCCCATCCCTGACCTGAACCCCTGGACCCTCCCTCTGGACCCTGCCCTTTGCAGACAAAACCCGGGGTGATCCAGCCACTGGCTCAGGCCTGGCCAAGGGGCTCCCCGGCCCCCAGGGGCAGAGACAATTCCTGCTCTGTGAGTGCCCTGACCCGCGGGCCGGGCCGGGGGTGGAGGTCGGAGCTCAGAGTGAGCAGCTGTGGGCCTGGTGGGTGGTGGGGTGGGTGGTG
>NW_005357294.1:165472-166607 GCF_000412655.1 Myotis brandtii | reverse complement strand
CAGTCCCCCATCACTGAACCAAGCCGTGCGGCTGTGCGGCTGTCGACTCCTTATACCTGGGACGGGAGGCGGGGCGCCTGCGAAGGCCCTGGGACTCTCAGAACAGTTGGTGGGGGGAGCCCGAGCCCCTTGCAGACAGAGGGGCCCCTAACGGCTCTGGGCAGGGCAGAGGCCCCTGGGGGCCACCGGAGCTCTCAGTCCTGGTTGCCACGTGGAGGACAGGCTGGAGCAGTTGTCAGGAGCTATGGAGGCCGGGCTGGGGGAGGCTGAGCCGACAGCTGGGCGGGGGCAGGCGGGGGCGCTGGGCAGGATGGACAGCCGGTCCTGCTCCTCCCCAAGAGCATAAGTAGCCCCCAGAGGCTGTGTCCAGCCAGCGCCACTGGGACCCCGAAGGAACGTGAGTGGTGGCGGGTGGGCACCAGGGGGCTGTGGGCACAGGCAAGCGCCGGGCCACGGTCTAGGCCACCTGCTCACGACGTGTGGGGGCTTCTAGAGCCGCTGCAGGTCCATCAGAGGCAGAGCCTCCCTTGTCCTGAAGGGCACCACGCTCAGTCTCTCGTGTCACCACGGATGTGGCCGTGTCCCGGGGCCAGCAGTGCTGCCCGTCACCCAGGGACGGCCCCACACACGTGTCCTCGCCCCCTAGGTGTCCCCGGGCGTCATCGCCAACCCCTTTGCTGGCATCGGCCGCCGGAACAGCCTGGGCGGCTGTCGACTCCTTATACCTGGGACGGGAGGCGGGGCGCCTGCGAAGGCCCTGGGACTCTCAGAACAGTTGGTGGGGGGAGCCCGAGCCCCTTGCAGACAGAGGGGCCCCTAACGGCTCTGGGCAGGGCAGAGGCCCCTGGGGGCCACCGGAGCTCTCAGTCCTGGTTGCCACGTGGAGGACAGGCTGGAGCAGCTGTCAGGAGCTATGGAGGCCGGGCTGGGGGAGGCTGAGCCGACAGCTGGGCGGGGGCAGGCGGGGGCGCTGGGCAGGATGGACAGCCGGTCCTGCTCCTCCCCAAGAGCATAAGTAGCCCCCAGAGGCTGTGTCCAGCCAGCGCCACTGGGACCCCGAAGGAACGTGAGTGGTGGCGGGTGGGCACCAGGGGCGCTGGCTGAGGGCCTCGGGGGCAGGGAGACGGGCTGAGGG
>NW_005357294.1:164747-165182 GCF_000412655.1 Myotis brandtii | reverse complement strand
TGCCAGCAGGAGGCCCCAGGGGAGGTGGGGCCGTGTCCTCTGACCGAAGGGCACGCTGTGGGCCGGCTGGGATGGGCCTCCTGCCGCCAGTGCCTTTGAGACTCCCGGGAGGGCAGCTGTGGGACAGCACACGGGCCCCTGCCCCAGCCTTACTCTGTCCTGTTTCCTCGGTCTGTCCGGCCCCACCGCCTCCCCGGAGCAGCTGTCCTTCCGCGAGCGGCAGAAGTATTTTGAGTTGGAGGTGCGGGTGCCCCAAGCCGAGGGCCCCCCCAAGCGCGTGTCCCTGGTGGGAGCCGACGACCTGCGGAAGATGCAGGAGGAAGAAGGTGAGCTGGAAGCTAGCGGCGTGGGGCGGTGCAGGGGCTGGGCGCCCCCTCCCATCTGATCGGCGTCACCCCACCCCCCAGCCCGGAAGCTGCAGCAGAAGAGGGCAAA
>NW_005357294.1:162295-164150 GCF_000412655.1 Myotis brandtii | reverse complement strand
GAAGGTCCGTGTGCCCGAGGGGAGTCAGGCTTGGCCTGCCGTGCGGACCTCTCCCAACACCCATTTCTTGTCCCCCCAGACCTCGGCCCCCTGACCAGCACCTCCCCGGGACGTCTGGTGAGGACCAGCTGCCTCCCCTTCCCCGTCCCCCTCCCTGCAGCGAGGGCGGGGTCCAGGCTGCACCCCCCACCCTCTTCTCAGCTCTCCGCCTCTGCCTCTCTCCCCTCATGCTGTCCTCTCAAGGCCTTGTCTGGGAGGAAGTTCGACTACAGGGTGTTCGCCGCCCTGCCTTCTTCCAGGCCTGTCTATGACATGCAGGTACCAGGCGCCTGGCCCCTGTGGACAGGCCGTAGCTGCTGCCACCTCCGCCTGGGCCTCCCCCGCCCTGTCCTGCCTCCAGCACCTTCCCTGTCTCTCTCTCTGGGGCCAGACCTGCTCCTTGGGTGGTTCCAGGAAGGTCTGGGCAGAGCCTGACGCAGCCCTTTCTCCACACAGTCCCCAGATTTTGCAGAGGAACTGAGGTCCCTGGAGCCATCTCCCAGCCCTGGTGAGTTGCCAGGCCCCGTGGGAGGGGTGGTGCCCGGGCCCCTGGCCCCTCCCTCACTCCCTCCCCTGCCTCTGCCCACCAGGCCTGCAGGAGGAGGATGGAGAGGTGGCCTTGGTGCTTCTGGGCAGGCCCTCACCAGAGGACGTGGCCCTGTGCAGCAGCCGCCGCCCCCTGCGGCCAGGGCGCCGAGGCCTGGGCCCAGTGCCCTCCTAGAGGGGTGGGTCCCTTCCCCGGACTTGGGGTGGGGGCCCTGCCAGCACCAAGACCACCCTTGCCCCAAGTCTTTTAACCTGGGTGTTAGCATTTTAGAGACCCCTCAGGAGTTCTGGCCACCGACTAACAGCTCCCTCCCCAGCCAGGACCTCTTGGCAAGACTGTAACTAGTGATGTTTGTACAACCAAAGACTCTATTTTGTGGTTTAAGGAAAATAAAATTGACTACGTTTTACCTTCTGGCTGCCTGTCTCTACACACCCACGCCCACCCCTTCTGCCCTCCAAGGCTGGGGGCCCTGGGGCGGGTCACCGAGCTCCCCGGTCTCCCCCACACTCTGCTGCTCCCCTCTGGAGGGACTGGTTGGCCCGCCCACCTCCAGGCAGGAGCACCCCCAAGTCCTGCAAACCAGTGTCCTCAGGCTGGGCTCCCACTGGCCAGGCGTCTGGACCGCGCACTGCTCCCTCCCGCACGGGCGCAGGCACAGCGGTGGTCCCGGGCTTTGCTTTATTGGTGCTAAAGGCCTCCGCTGGGCAGCTGGACCTGCACCGGGAGCAGGACCTGCAACTGCTCAGCCGGGGGCCACTGAACCTGGGTGACAAAGAAGAGGCGGAACTGCTCCAGGCGGGACTCCTGGAACTGGGTGGGGCCGTACTCCGGCCCGTCTGTGGGCCTCAGGGGACGGGGCGGACCCCGTGTGCCCCAGCTCCCACCGCCTCACCTGAGCGCCCCCAGAAGCGCCAACCGAATCCTCTCGGGCCGCATGTGGTCTGGGTTCACCGTGTCCACGTAGTTGGTGTCCTGGTAGCGCAGGAAAGCGGCCGCCTGGCCTGAGGGGTCGATGACAAGAGGCCACCTGGGGGCGGCCATCCGGTCACCGCTGTTGCCCGAACCCTCAGCTTGGCCCTCGCCCAAGCCGGGCCACTGACCGGCCGTCGGCGCGGATGCGGTCACCCACGTCCTTCATCAGCACGTCGTGCAGCTCGGTGACCTGGCACTTCAGCCCCGGCAACTCCTCCTCCCCTGCGGGGACAGAAGGGGGGCAACCGGAGCTCCCAGCGGGTGCCCCCCTGGGCCTGGCCTCTCCAGCCTCCA
>NW_005357294.1:159303-161401 GCF_000412655.1 Myotis brandtii | reverse complement strand
GCGCTGCCGCTCCGCCTCCATGTTCTGGAGCATGGCCTCCGTGAGGCTCAGGTCCCAGGCCTGCAGCACGCTGGCCACGGCGTCCAGCGAGGCCACCTAGTGACGGGTCCGGTCAGGGGCTGGTAAAAAAAATTTATTGATTTTTAGAGAGAGAGGAAGGGAGAGGGAGAGAGAGGTAGAAACGTCAATGAGAGAATCATTGATCGGCTGCCTCCTGCACGCCCCACACTGGGGATGGAGCCCGCAACCCGACCGGCAACCAAACCTGCCACTCGGGTCCCTGGGTCGACCCTCAGCCACTGAGCCCCGGCCGGGCCACGTCCTTCATTTCTTTAAGCGACTCTGACTTGCACGCAGGCCACGTCCCATCCGAGGGCTCTGCCTCCCGCCCCAGCGGGGAGCCCCAGGATTGGAGGGGTCTGCAGGGGGCTCCAAGCCTTTGCTCAGCTGGGGACCCCAGGCCCAGGGCGCCCCCAGGTTGCCTTTCCAGGCTGCCCCCCTTCCGTCCCTGGGGCCCACTGGGGCTTGAGCCTACAACCCGGGCCTGTGTCCTGACCAGGAATCAAACCTCAACCTCCAGGTTCATAAGGCGACGCTCAACCACTGAGCCACACTGGCCGGGCAGGTTCAAAACAATTTTGGGTCTCTTTTCTGTGACAACCAAGATGTATGACCCGCTCCCAAGGCCCCGCCCCGCCCCGCCCCCAAACTGGAGGGCGGTGTTTGGGAGGGAAGACAAGCCCACCCTCCTGGAGGGAGGGTCCCACCTTCAGCGTGAGCTCGGTCTTGCCCGCGCCCCTCCGCTCGCACTTGTCGTGCTCGGTGATCCTGCGGTTGAGCTCGCAGTAGGCCTGATGCAGCTGCGGGAGGGCGGCGGGACTCAACACGGTCCCTGCTTTCCCAGAACCTTCTGTCAACAGCAGCAGTGTGTGTATCGATGGAGGGATGGATGTTTGAATCAACTATAAATTATAATTATAGGTTATAGGTTAATGATAGATCAAGGGTGGCTCACGAAGGCCGTGAGGGTGAAAGACGTCGTGCTGAGAGCGCGGACTGACACCTTGTGAACAAGGGGCTGCGGGGTCAGCAGGTGACAGGGAACCACCTGTGTCACTGCTGTCATTTGGGATTGCGTTTGCTCTTCGCTGTGGGTATATGTTCCTGTGGCCTCGCATTCATTTTATTAAACTTTTATTTGGAAACAATGACGGTTTTCCGGGAAGTGGCGGCGATAGTAGGGTTCCCGCGTGCCCTTAGCAAGTCTCTCCCAGGATGGCTCTCAGTCACCCCGTAGTGTCCAGGCCAGGATGCGCGTCACACAGACCGCATGCCCGTTACGTTTCACCTGTCCGTGTGTGTGTGTGTGTGTGTGTGTGTCACCAGTCGTGTGCAGCCACCACCACCGTCACCATCCAGAGCTCCTTTGGGTCACGTCCCCGCTCCCCCTTCTCCTCAGAGGGCCGGGCCCTTTGCCCTCCGGGCCTCCTTCCCTTTGTGGGGCCAGAAGCTCCGCTGTTCGCCTCCCCTCCCTGATAGTAAAGAGAGGAGTGGAGGGCCCCAGGGGCAGAAGGGGGGCAGCCTGGAAAGGCAACCTGGGGGCGCCCTGGGCCTGGGGTCCCCAGCTGAGCAAAGGCCTGGAGCCCCCTGCAGACCCCTCCAATCCTGGGGCTCCTCGCTGGGGCGGGAGGCAGAGCCCTCGGATGGGACGTGGCCTGCGTGCAAGTCAGAGTCGCTTAAAGAAATGAAGGACGTGGCCCGGCCGGGGCTCAGTGGCTGAGGGTCGACCCAGGGACCCGAGTGGCAGGTTTGGTTGCCGGTCGGGTTGCGGGCTCCATCCCCAGTGTGGGGCGTGCAGGAGGCAGCCGATCAATGATTCTCTCATTGACGTTTCTACCTCTCTCTCCCTCTCCCTTCCTCTCTCTCTAAAAATCAATAAATTTTTTTTTTTTTTTAAAGCGAGGCCACCAGTCCCGGCCGTGGGGAAGGCGCTCCCACCTGCACCGGGGTGCTCCCGTCGTCCGCGTACACCCGGGGGTCGGCTCCCAGCCTCAGGAGCACCTCCACGGCCTCCAGGTGGCCCCCGAAGGCGGCTCTG
>NW_005357294.1:157759-158670 GCF_000412655.1 Myotis brandtii | reverse complement strand
TCAGCCCCGAGGTCATAGCCCCCAGCCCCGAGGTCACGAGTCGGTACCCGGAGCTCGCACCCCTAGGACCCGACCCCAGGCCCCACTCCCACGGCTCCGCTCGGAGCCTGGCCTGACCTCTCTCTGCAGCTTCTCCATCTGCTCCAGGTACTCCCCGCGCTTCTGCTGCCGGAGGGCCAGCTCCTTCCTCGCCAGGTGCCGCCGGAAGGCGCACTGGATGACGGTGGCCGCCTGGTCCTCCCGGGTTGGCCCTGGGCGGGGAACCAGCAGTGGGTCCAGGGCCCCTCCGAGCTGCGGTCCGGGTGTGTGAGCACAGCCCTAACCCTAACCCTGCCGGCCTCGCTGAAGGCACATGTTCTAAATCCACACGCCCAGCCAGAGCAACCTGGCCACAGGCCCCGGCCGCCCGCAGAGCCAGCAGGAGGGGAAGACCCCGCTCTGGGCAGGAAGTCCCAGGGGTCCCATCCCAGACAGCGGGAGCCGCCAGCCCCCTGAGCTCCTGGCCCCGGGAAGACGTTGGTTGGAAACCAAGGAAAAGTGAGAAAATGGCCCCAGGCAGGGACGGACCCCAGGGGACTGCACTCCTAAGGCATGGGCACCGCCCCAGCTGCAGGTCTGCCCCTGCTGTGCCCGGCCCAGCCCGGAGCCGGCCAACCTCGGGCATTCGAGCCTCTAGAAAACCAACAGTCAGGTGCTGGCGAGGGCTCGGTTGGTTGGAGCGTCGTCCCGAGCACTGAAAGGTCTCAGGTTCGATTCCCAGTCAGGGCACAGACCGGGGTTGTGGGCTGATCCCCGCGGGACGCGTGCGGGAAGGCGACCAATCAGTGTCCCCCTCACATCGCCATGCCTCTCTCTCTCTCTCTCTCCCTCTCTCTCTCCCTCTCTCTCTCTCTCCCTCCCTCTCTCCCTCT
>NW_005357294.1:156096-157381 GCF_000412655.1 Myotis brandtii | reverse complement strand
TCTCTCTCCCTCTCTCTCTCTCTCTCTCTCTCTCTCTCTCTCTCTCTCTCTCTGAAAAATCAGCACACCCTCAGGTGAGGATTGTAAAAATAAAAGCAACAGTCAGGACGTCACAGACCTCCGCGTCCGCGTCCTCCGGTCAGGGTCCGGCTCCCTCGGGGGCAAAGGTGACGGGTGCTGCTGGGGGTCCGGCCACCGGCCAGAGGGTAACATGTGCACGAGACCCGAGACCGGCTGCTCCGCAGAGAACAGACGAGAAGCACACGGAGCGGGAGGCCAGGCAGAGCCGACGGGTCAGGCGGGGGGGCGGGGGACCAAGGACACACCGTGGGTCACGGGGCGCAGCCTCGGGGGGCCGGACACGGAGGAAGGGGGTGCGCTGGGGTTGGAGCAGCGGAGGAGGGCTCAGGGGGAGATCCAGCTGTGGAGGCTGCGCGGGAAGACAGGGCCGGCGGAGCGGGAGAGGCCGAACGGGAGAGGCCGGGGGGCTCCCGTCCCTGGTGCCCTCCTGAGGTCGGCTCCTGCCACTGGAGGGCGACAGCACCCAGAGCAGACACCAGGACTCCGGTGATCCGGGTGGAAAGAGGGCGCTGGAGGGTGAAGGGAGGAGGCTCCCCGAGAGGCCGCACCCCTGGGAGGTACAGGAGGGACTGGTGCCACCTGCCCAGCCCAGCCCTCACGGAAAAGCAGGGGCCGGGCAGTGGGAGCAGGGAGGACCGGGCTCCCCACTTGCTACTGGGAGGGACTTGCTCGCCCATGAGCCCATTCAAGCATTCACACACATGCACACTCACACGCATGTACAACTCACACGCACGCACACATACATGTGCTCACACCTCACACATACATGCACACTCTCGCGCGAGCACATGTACATGCTCTCTCACATGCACGCTCGTGCATGTACACGTGCTCATACACACATGCACACCCACACGGGTGCACACACATGCACACACGCATACCACACAACAGCAGGCCGGACAGCCCGCCCTGAGCCCGCCCCTCCTCACTGGCCGGGGCGGCTGGTGGGCGTGGGCTCTCAGCTGCGGGGCCCCTTTGCCCACCGGCCAGTCTTCCTCCATAACTGGTGGCTCTCCCCTGGCTTCCGGGGGGGGGGGCGTCAGTGAGGTTGGTGTGTGGACCCATCCCACCCCCTCAACCTCGGGAGGCGTTTACGGGCCTCCTGTGGGCAGCTGTGTCCTGCTTGTTAGGGGCACCCACCGTGCGGCAGCTTTAACGAGCGACCAGGCCGCGTCCGTGCAGCACATACAGGCCCCGC
>NW_005357294.1:155296-155860 GCF_000412655.1 Myotis brandtii | reverse complement strand
TCAACCCTGCCCCAGCCAGGGCCCCTGCCCCCCACAGCCCCTTCCTCCTTCCTGTGCCCCCCTGTGCTCAGGTTTGGTGGCTGCAGTCTGTCTCCCCCAGTCTCAGGGCAAAGGCCGAGTGGGGTGGGGGTGGGGTGTGGGCAGGGCTGCGCCAGGCAAACCAGTCGGGCCAGTGTGGCAGAGCTGTCTGGGACGGGCCCTGGGCGTGTGGGTGAGTCAGCGGCCCCAGGCTGGGGAAACGCTGGGGTGGAAGCCTGGGGAGCCCCCTCCCGACAGGAAGCACAGGGGACGCAGGAACATAGGCCCGCGTCCCCCCAAACGGGGTGGGGGTGGGGTGTGGGCAGGGCTGCGCCAGGCAAACCAGTCGGGCCAGTGTGGCAGAGCTGTCTGGGACGGGCCCTGGGCGTGTGGGTGAGTCAGCGGCCCCAGGCTGGGGAAACGCTGGGGTGGAAGCCTGGGGAGCCCCCTCCCGACAGGAAGCACAGGGGACGCAGGAACATAGGCCCGCGTCCCCCCAAACAAAGGCTCGGGGAGCTCCTCAGGGCTCCGTGTCGGCGGCAGGGC
>NW_005357294.1:153487-154048 GCF_000412655.1 Myotis brandtii | reverse complement strand
CAGATGCAGCTGTGGCAGGAGGAGCAGCTGTGGCGGGAGCAGCTGTGGCAGGAGGAGCAGCTGTGGCTGCAGCAGTTGCAGGAGGAGCAGGCCTGGGTGCGCATGGAGGGGCTGGAGCTGGCCATGGCCCTGGAGCAGCTCCAGAGCGAGGGCCTTGAGGTGCTGCAGACCCAAGGCCAGGTAAGGCCTGGAGGGCACGCGGGTGGAGGAGGCACCGACAGTGGGGGGGGGGGGGGTTGAGCGTGCCAGCGACCCACAGGCACCTGCAGAGGGCTGGGAGGCCGGCCGGCCGCGGGACACCGGCGGACCCGTTTCCACATTTGCAACGTGAGGCCGATGCCCACTGCACGGGGCACGGGAAGGCCCGGCGACAGCATGCCCTCTCAGGCCACACTGGGCAGGTAGGGGTGCCTAGGCCGGGCGCTTGTTCAGGGAAACTGAGGCAGAGGTGCTCCCGTAGAGGCCGCAGGCACCTGGCCAGGTGCTGTCCAGGGCAGGGTTGGGGGGAGAGGGTGGCAGCCAGGTGGACAGCCAGCAGGTCACCGCCCCCACCCCAGCTCC
>NW_005357294.1:152253-153090 GCF_000412655.1 Myotis brandtii | reverse complement strand
CCAGCATCCTCCTTCCGGGACAGCAGCTGCCTCCGCCACGCTGGGGCTATTTGGGGGAACCGGGGTCCAACCCCCGCGTGGCCTGAGGAGCAGGCGCACCATCCAGCCAGGTCTAGGGCTCGGGGCCCTCTGGGGCCCACTCCCAGCAGAAGGGGTGCCCCTGGGGAGCAGGGCAAGCCCCCTCTTCGCCAGCACAGCCCCCTCGGGCCCGGGCTGGGGGAGCCTGGAGCAGCAGCCTGGAAGGGGTGAGTGTGGTGACAGAGAAGACAGGGGCTCAGAGAAGGCGAGTGACAGCCAGCGGGGGTGGGCACGGCCGAGGGGTCCTTCCTGACCCAGCAGGACTGGGCCCAGGACCAGCTGTCGCCATGCAGCCTGGACGTGGAGCAGGGGGTCAGAGTGGACCACAGGCTTAGTCTGTCACTTGCCAACATGGATGCAAACCCTGCTCCGTTCCAGAACTTGTTCCCCAGCTCCCTCCCTCCTCGGAACACGGTCCCCGGGCCCCTGACCCCACCCCGGGGCCTGGAGTGGACATCTGAGCTCTGAGCCCTCAGTCTACCACCCCACCCCTAACTCAGAGGAGAGGGTCCCCGGGGGGGGGGTTCCCGGGTGGCCACGGAGGGGGTCTCACAAGTGAGGGTCTGAGGGGGGGCCCTGGAGGTTGGGAGGGGCACTCACTCACCAGCAGCGGCTCTGGGCTCGGCCCCCCGGGGGGATGGCCGCTTCCCTGACGCTGCTCTGGGGCCCCCCTTCTTACTGCTCATCCTCCTGAGGGCGGGTAGGGGAGGTCAGGGCGGGGTGTCAGAGTGGCAGGGGCCGTGGGCACACACTGCACAC
>NW_005357294.1:150914-151939 GCF_000412655.1 Myotis brandtii | reverse complement strand
GGATGCCTAGCAAGGTCACCTGGCCAGAGCCCATCCCCCTCACCCCCCCCCCGCCCCCTTTGCCCCCTGCACCCCTGGCTCCATCCTCTGGGCCCAGGCCCGGACCACAACCCCCGGGGTGGGGTGTCCCGTCCCCATCGCTCTGCTCAAACCACTGGGCGGCCAGCAGGCCAAGCTCTGTCTAAGGCACAGGGGAGCCCAGCCCCCTCCACGCCCCCGGCTGCTTCTATCCTGGCCTGGAAGCCACGCCTCCCTCCCTAGTTTGCTCGGCTGACCCCAAAGTTCCTGTCTTTTTGTGGGACACCCCCCTAGCCCAGGCTGGGTCAGGGTCCCCTCCCCCCCAGCCAGGTGACCCACGGCAGCGCGGTGGCCTGGGCACTGGTCTGACCCACGCCCCCCGCGGGCTTGGGTGGGGAGCTGCTGAGTGTTTGGGGACAGGATGATCCTGGGACAACGGGGACTGGTGGGGAGGGGTGGGGGGAAGGCGACTGAGACCAGCAGGAGGCGGCCCAGGCACAGTGGTCTGTGTGTGCATGCAGAGGCGCTGTGGGGTGTGAATGGGGTCCCCTGTCCCATGTGGTCAGTACTTGCAGGATCCCCGGTGTGTGTGTCGGGGGGACTCAGTGTTGCTGTGGGGTCTTATCTGTGCGCAGATTCTGTGGGGCGGGCCATGCAGAGGTCATTGCGTGGGGTCCCCTGTTGGTGTGGGGACTGTGGGGGTGCCTGGCCGATGGGCACGTGCGGGACTTGGTGTGCACGTAGGGCTCCGGCTGTGCAGGTGCCGGTGCCCGCGGGTCCCGTGTGCGTGGAGAGGGTTGGTATGTGCAGGGGTGCCCTGTCCGTGTGCGGGCGCAGAACACCTGAGCCTGTGTGTGGCCGCGGGGCCAGGAGTGGGGGCGTGGATGGTGTAGGTGTGGGGGCCATTTCTGTGGAGAGGGGTCCCCTGTGTGCGGGGCTCCCCTCTCGCTGCGGCCTTCAGGGCCCCTGAAACCTGCGGGGCCCCGGGTCCTGCAGGATCAGCGTGT
>NW_005357294.1:145899-149970 GCF_000412655.1 Myotis brandtii | reverse complement strand
TCTGGCGCCCAGGCCCCGGCGGGTGGTAAATGGGCCGCGCCCAGGCCCCGGCGGGTGGCCGCTAACTCCATGGGGTGCACTGACTTCCTGCGGCGAGCACCCCGAAAACTGCAAACCGACACCACTTTGACTTGCAGTCGGCGAGCCCATCCTCGGGAACCCCTGTCCCAGCCACCTCTGGGCTCCTCCTGCCCCCCAATCCTTCCCGGGGACCCTCCTGCCCCCCAATCCTTCCCGGGGACCCTCCTCCTGCCCCCCTCCATACCAGGCCCAGGGTTTCCGCCCTCCCTCCTGCTGCGGGGGGTTGGGGGATGTCACGGTCACCTGACCGGAGTCCACCGATCCCGGGGACCCTGGACACTGCCAGGCCGTGTCAGAGGTCAGAGGTCAGCCCCGAGCTGATTCTTGCTGAGTCATGGGCCGAGTGGGAAAGAACCCCTCCCTCCCGGAGGGCGGGCGTCGGGAGGCAGGTGTGTGGGGAGCCACGCGGTTGGGGTTCATTTCCGGCTGGGGAATGGCTCCCTTCCGTTCCCAGTTCAGGGGTGTGCGGACCCCAGAAAGGAAACCAGCAAAGGAGCAGGTCCCTGAGGTCGGGGTCCTGCTGAGGCCGAGCAGGGCCGCCTCCCCCCCAGTCCTACCTGATGGAAGGTTCTTGACCCCCATGCGACCCCCAACCCCACTGCACACGCCTGGACAGTCTGTGCTGTGTCCCCTCCCAGTGAAGCCAGAGGGTCAGTCCCTCTCCTAGTGTCACCCCAACAGGGACCGTGCCACCAAGCCCTGCAGGGTCAGGCTGACCCTGTGTACCAGCCACACACTACAGTGCCCCCCAAACTGGTCAGATAGAGACCCCCCCACACTGTGGTCAGATAGTGAGGCCCCCCCACAATGTGGTCAGATAGTGAGGCCCCCCCAAACTGTGGTCAGATAGAGACCCCCCCACACTGTGGTCAGATAGAGACCCCCCTGCTGCGGTGGGACAGGGGGCCCTGGCACAGTAGGACCCCTGTGGCCTCCTCAGTCTGGTTCTGGTGCCGTGAGGGCGGCATGGCCACCGCTGTCCAGCGGGGCTGTCAGAGGGCCGGCAGCAGCTCTGCCGATGCCTGAAGGACACACGGGCTCCTTCACCTCCCGCCCCAGGGGAAGTGGACCGAGAGACTCCCAGGTCATTGTACACAGAGCCCTGACCCCCACATTGTCAGGCAAGTGTCTCCTGCTGGCCCCCGACCCCGCCATCCACCTCACCCAGCTGCGTGTGGGGAGGGCGCGCTGCGGGCGACTAGCAGAACCGCTGCCCCGGCCACCACAACGTCCAAGGCTGGAGCTGGGCAGGAGCAGCAGGCATGGGGGCCGGGCAGGGCCATGGAGGCAGTGAGGTTGGGGCGAGCGGTGTGGTTGGAGGCTCATTCGAGCCCAGGACAGACAGCCTGACGGTCACAGCACAGGGCTCCGACCCCATCCTGAAGGAAGCGGGAGCAGGGGGGTGACAGACGGGCTGGGCCGGGCCAGGACTCAGCTCATGGGCTGAGGAGGCTGCAGATCTGTGAAGTAGGGCTGTGGGGGGGTGGGGAGTGTAGCCTAACCCCCCCTGGCTGGACAAATGGGACAGCTCTGTGCTGAGCTCGCCTGGGCCCCGTGTGCTCTCTGGCCAACCCTGGCAGCTGCACAGGAAAGCGGAGGGAGGGACGTGGCCTGGGGTGTGGGCCACTCGGCTTGTCTCCTCTGCACAGGACCAGGGACCCACAAAACAGCGTTGTCATAGAATCAGGAGAGAAACATGCCCATCATCATAAACCCGACTGCATTATGTTTACTTTATACCGACAGGCATAGCCCATTACTGTTACGGTGGGAGGGAGCACCAGGCAGGAGTGTGGGGCCACGAGGCTATGAAGTGACCCTGAGGGGGGCGGGCGGGGGGGGGGGCGTTGTGCACCCAGAGTCCCGCCTGGAGTCTGGGCCCCGGGCTCTCCCTGGGTCCTGGTCCTGGGGGAGCAAGGCCCAGGCTGCTGGCTCCTCTGCCGTCCCCCAGCTGGGGCACATCCTAGACCAGGGGCGAACCTTCTGAGCTCGGCATGTCAGCATTTTGAAAAACCCTAACTTAACTCTGGTGCTGTGTCACATACAGAAATTTTTTGATATTTGCAGCAATAGTAAAACAAAGACTTATATTCTTGATATTTATTTTATATATTTAAATGCCATTTAACAAAGAAAAATCAACCAAAAAAATGAGTTCGCGTGTCACCTCTGACATGCGTGTCATAGGTTCGCCATCACTGTCCTAGGGTCTGGGGTGCCCGGAAGGCCTCCAGGCCTGGGCGAACGCCAACCCAGCCCAGGTCCCTGCCGGCCCTTAGACACTGCGGGCAGGGGGGTGGGCAGTGGGCCCGGTGCCCCAGCCCTGGTAACGTCTTCCTGCCCCTCCCCCCAGGCCCCCGGCCTCAACATGGCCCGTCGTTCCCAGAGCTCCTCCCAGGGAGACAACCCCCTGGCACCAGGGTACCTGCCACCGCACTACAAAGAGTACTACCGCCTGGCAGTGGACGCGCTGGCGGAGGGCGGGCCCGAGGCCTACAGCCACTTCCTGGCGTCCGAGGGGGCCCCCGCCTTCCTGTGTCCTGAGGAACTGGACCACGTGAGCCGCCACCTGCGGCCCCCACAGTATGTTTCCCCGGAGCCCCCCGAAGGCAGCCCTCCCAACGTGGACATGGACGGCTCCTCGGGCACCTACTGGCCCATGAACTCAGACCAGGCGGTGCCTGAGCTGGACCTGGGCTGGCCCCTGACCTTCGGCTTCCAGGGCACGGAGGTCACCACACTGGTGCAGCCACCGCCCCCCGACAGCCCCAGCATCAAGGATGAGGCTCGGAGGATGATCCGCTCTGCCCAGCAGGTGCGCTGGCCTGGGGCAGCGGGCAGCGGGCAGGACGGCCTGAGCTGGACCTGAAGCATGCAGCTCCAGAGGGTGGGGGGGGGGGCAGCTGCAGTGAGGGTGCCCTGGCCACCTCTAGGGTCACCCAGGGCTGGCTTGCCCCAGGCCGCAGGCTGCCTCTCTGCCTCGGTTTGCTTGTCCGTGGTGATGGCCAGTGCTCAGGAGCTCAGGGATGTTGAGTCCTCTCTGGGCCTGGACTTACTGTCATACAATGGTCTCTACCCTGCCCGTGACCCAGCTGAGGGCTCCTACCCTCACCAGGCAGTTGGTCCACAGCAAAGGGACCTGTTACACCACGGAGACAGGCAGCAGATCAGATGCTAAAGACCATCCTCTGCCCGCGGCCTAAGGGTCAGGGCAGTCCAGACGTCTTGGGGCGGGTGGGACTACGAGGGTTTCACTCACCTGCTCTGCCCCGGAGGGAGCAGCCACCCCCAGCAGATGCAGGCCCTGTGCCTGCCTAGGGCTCCATCACGGGCCACCCACCTGACCAGCAGCCCTACGCCCCCTCTGACAGCCCTCCTGACCCCATTCCCGACGGGACCCCTCGCCCCTGGGATGGCCAGTGGCGGTTTTGCAGTTTGTGGGTGATTCAGAGGCCCCTGGGCTTGGTTGGAGAACGGTGGGGACAGCAGAGGGTTCTGCCCTTGGTCCTTGGCCCGCCCCACAGGTGGTGGCCGTGGTGATGGACATGTTCACCGACGTGGACCTCCTCAGCGAAGTGCTGGAGGCCGCCGCGCGCCGCGTCCCCGTCTACATTCTCCTGGACGAGATGAACGCGCAGCACTTTCTGGACACCGCGGACAAGTGCCGCGTCAACCTGCACAACGTGGACGTGAGTGGCGCGGGAGGTGGGGGGGCGTGGGGGGGTGGAGGGCGCCAGGAAGGAGGGAAGGGCCCGCCGCCGATACCTGACGCCTCTCCTCCCCAGTTCCTGCGGGTGCGCACTGTGGCCGGCCCCACCTACTACTGCCGCACGGGCAAGTCCTTCAAGGGCCACGTGAAGGAGAAGTTCCTCCTGGTGGATTGCGCCGTGGTGATGAGCGGGAGCTACAGGTGCGCAGCCCCGGCCCCTCCCCACCGGGGCTCCTCCCGTAGCCCGTCCCAGCCCGGCTGCCCCTCCTGCGTCTCTGCAG
>NW_005357294.1:145280-145645 GCF_000412655.1 Myotis brandtii | reverse complement strand
CTCTGGCCCCGCCCACCCGCAGCTTCATGTGGTCCTTCGAGAAGATCCACCGCAGCCTGGCGCACGTGTTCCAGGGGGAGCTGGTCTCCAGTTTCGACGAGGAGTTCCGCATCCTCTTCGCACAGTCTGAGCCACTGGTGCCCTCGGCCGGGGCGCTGGCCCGCATGGACGCTTACGCCCTGGCTCCGTACTCCGGGGCCGGGCCCCTGATGGCCAGTCAGATGCCCGGGGCGCCAACTCCTTTCTCCTTCCCCAAACGAGCGCACCTCCTGTTCCCACCGGCCCGGGATGAGGGCCTCGGCTTCCCCTCCTTCCTCGACCCTGACCGCCACTTCCTGTCGGCCTTCCGCCGGGAGGAGCCACAG
>NW_005357294.1:143310-143586 GCF_000412655.1 Myotis brandtii | reverse complement strand
CACGCTGGGCCGGAGAGGCCCTGGCCCTGATCGGCTGCCCTCCCGCTTCCTCCTGAACCAGGGCCTCTCCTCTTCCCTGCAAGGGCAGGACAGCTCCCCGGTGGACGCGCCCCAATCGGAGCCAAAAGGGAACCCCACCTCAGCCTACCCCGAGCGGAAGGGGAGTCCCACTCCTGGGTTTCCCCCGCGCAGAGGCAGCCCGACCGCAGGATTCGCTGAGCGCCAGGGGAGCCCCACCTCCGCCTGCCCTGAGCCCAGGGGCAGCCCAGTGCCCCC
>NW_005357294.1:140633-142531 GCF_000412655.1 Myotis brandtii | reverse complement strand
TGTACAGCCGCTTCGAGGTTTTCTGCAAGAAGGAGGAGGCCGGCGGAGGCGCAGGGGAGGGCCCGGCCGAGGACGACGCCCGGGACAGCAAGGTGGGCAAGTTCATGCCCAAGATCCTGAGTACGTTCAAGAGCAAGAAGTGAGTGTCCCGCCCGCAGCCCCGGCCGGGGCCTCCGCATCCCTGCTGCCTGCTTGCAGGGCACGCGGTCCTCGGCGCAGAAGCTAGGAACCCGGATGAGCACAGCCAGAGCTCGGCCCCCCTGGGGCTCACCCCGTGCCTGCCCTGGCCTCTCTGTTTGGGGGCTACAGCCCTCGCTGCCCCCTGCCTTATCCCCCCACTCCCATCTCTGCTCAGCACCTCCATCTCCAGGCCCCGCTTCCCCCTCCTTAGGCATCTGCCTCCACCATCTCTCTGGGCCTTCATGCTCCTCAGGGACCCATCCCTTTGTGCCTTATCCCCAGTTCTCTGGGGACCTCGCGTCTCAGGGCTTCTGTGTCTCAGGGTTCCCCTCTGCCCACCCTCCTGGCTACGCCGCCTCTTCACTCCGCTGCCTCTCTGCCGTCTTCCTGGCTGCCTCGTCCTCTCTCTGGGCCTCCCACCTCCATCTCCATCTGTGGTCGCTGGAGGCTCACTTCCTGCCGGTCCATCTGCTTTCTGCCGGCTTGCTTGGCCGCCCCTCCTCTCCCTGCAGGGAGGCAGGGCAGAGGGGGTGGGGAGCAGAGGGATCCTGGAAGGGCTGCCCTGCCCCCAGACCTGAGCAGACCTGGCCACCCCTCCAGCAAGGTCCTGGGCCAGGATGACAGCACCAAGCCTCAGTGATGGACGGTGTGGGCCCCAGCCTGGCGAAGGGTCCCCGCATGCCCTGACGGCCACAGCCAGCCAGAAAGGGGCTGGGTGCGGAGCGCCTGACCTGTCCAGGTGAGGGCAGAGGACAGCCGAGCGGCGCCCAAGCCCCAGCCCATTGGTCCCCTGCATCCTCTCCTCTTGGTCACCAACGTGCCACGTCTGCCCGCCGTGCTGCTTACCCTTCCTGTACCCTCACCAGCAGTGACTTTGGGTTTGAAATGACACCTTTTGGCACCAAGTGCTTGGACAGTCTCCCGCCACAGGTGCTGCACTTGGGAAGTGAGTGCTTCTGCCATTTCTTCTCAAATAGCTTTTGGTTTTTTAAGTGTAAGAATCCCAATCGCCCAGAGGGAAAAGGGTTTAAGAAACGGCACTGCACGAAGGCAACCGCCCAGGGCGGGGTGACGGCGAGGACTGGTCCTTGGGTGAAAGGTCACGTGGAGCTGGATGAGCTGGAGTTTGCCGACAGACGTTTCCGTGTGGCCTGGTGCTTAGGGAGGGCCCACGGGGGACCCTTCTGGCCACCAGAGGCCAGTGGCTGGGGCCCTCAAAGCCTCCTGTCTGCACCCCATGTCTTGCTGAGTGGCACAGCTCCTCACTGTGATTCTTAATATTTTGATGGAAATAAAACACCAGCACAGAATATTCTCGCACGTTCCCAAATGTATGCAACCACCTCACTACATAGTGCACCCTTTAGCCTACGCTCCCCACAGGTGCCCTGAGCCTTGAGGGAGAGCTGGGTGCTGGGGAGACGGGGGTCTGAGAGGGGATGGGCTCCAGGAAAGGGGTGCGAGGACTTGGGGGTCCCCTGAGAAGGAAGGACTGGCCGCAGGCTGGGGACAGGCAGGACTTTATTGGAGAAGGTGATGGGGCTGGAGGGGGCACTTCTGGACAAACCCCCTAGGACTCCCATGGGGCCAGCAAAGGGGGGGCGGGACTTGGGGGAGCAAATCCCCGGAGAGTAGGCGGGGACTAGGGAGGGGCAGGGACAAATCCTGGGACGGAGGGAGGGGCGCCGGGTGAGGGCGCCGGCGGGGAGCGAGGCTCA
>NW_005357294.1:138991-139346 GCF_000412655.1 Myotis brandtii | reverse complement strand
CTGTCCGGTCCGGGCCCCCCACAGTCGCACCTGCGGCCCAGGCTCCACCCTTTGCCGGACCCCACTGGACTGTCTCTGGACCCCCTCGACCCATTCAGGACTCAGGCAGCCTGGGGGGGGGCGGTCACCAGGTCCGGGCCTTACTTCCGGTCCCCTCCTGTCCACCCCTGGAGCCCTCTTTAGCGTGACCAGCGGGGCGGGCTGGGGTCTGGCCGGCTCAGCAGGGACACGGGAAGCTGTGGGAGTCCAGGCCCAGCCCTGACTCACCCGGCCGCCAGGTGCTGCAGGATTGAGGCTCCGTAGCCTGAGCCGAGAGCCAGGAGGTCTGGGGGGAGGAGGGGCAGCAGGTGTGAGG
>NW_005357294.1:138748-138973 GCF_000412655.1 Myotis brandtii | reverse complement strand
CTGGGTCCAGCCATCCCTCTGGCCCCTCGAGTGACCCCTCTCTGGGTTTGGGCTGCCTGGCAGCACTCCCACCTGGAACATCTGGATGTGCAAACCTTCCACAGGCGGCCACGCGCACACGCCTCCATCTACGGAGAGCCCTTACCCTCTCCACGCAGGAGAGTGAAGACTTGGGGAGAGAATGGGGTCCCCCCACCCGGCCCCCCTCCCTCCGAAAAGAGGAAG
>NW_005357294.1:136002-137623 GCF_000412655.1 Myotis brandtii | reverse complement strand
GGTGGACAGGGGTGCAGTGGGCCCGGCGCGGTGGCACCTTCTGGTCTCGGTGGATGACGCGGCCCGAGTGGATGAACTTGGCGGCCCGCAGCAGCTGGTAGAAGATGTAGCGCTTGTGCACGTCCTTCAGCAGCGAGCCCTTGCAGATGACGGCGTTCAGGTCCGTGTCTGGGGGGCACCGAGGCGGCAGTGGGGTCTGGGTTAGCCCAGGGGTCCTGGGGAGAGCAGCTCGGTCCGTCCCTCTTCCCGCAGGGCCACGCCCCGGGCGGGTCCACCTCCCAGTGGGCCTGCAGGCAGCGGGGACCTGCTCACTGTTGGGACAGCAGGAAGTTTGTGGAATTGTTTTAATTATTTTGTGCCTTTGTTTTATTTTGATTTTCTGGTTAATCCTCACCTGAGGGAATTGTCCCTTTGGCTTTAGAGAGAGTGGAGGGGGGGGGGAAGGCACGGCCCTGGGCCGGGGTGGAGCCTGCAACAGACCCTTCCGTCCACAGGCCAACCCTCTTTCCACGGAGTCCAACCAGCTCGGGCTGTGCCTTTGTTTTATAAAATGAGTGGAAAAAGGAAAAGGGGCTGCGAACAGTGGACACAGCAGGGGCCTCTGGGGGTACTGCCATCAGCCAAGCTGTTTGTCCTTGGGCACAGGGCACGGCCCAAGGGGCGGGTGCCGGCCACGGCAGGGACCTGAGCAGTCGAGGGGCGTTCCGAGGGAGCCAGACCGCTGGAGGGGGGGTCTCAGGTGAGGGCGGAGGAGGCTGGGGGCTGACGAGGCCTGACTCACCCATGAACTCAAACACCAGGTATATGTCCCTGTCGTTCTCTGCCCGGATCACATCCAGGAGCCTGATGATGTTTGGATGGTCCCCAAATTCCTGGGGAGAGAGCCAGCAGCTGTGTTCTGGGGTGGAGGGGCCCAGCTCCCCGCTTTTGGGGAGACTGCGCCGGGGAAGGGGCTGATGCCTCGGCCACGCACCTGGAGCAGCATGATTTCCCGGAACGTTCTCTGGAACGAGGCAGAAACACACATGTGTGCCAGGCAGCAGGGCCCACACCCACCTGACCCTGGGGACCGCTCCTCCGAGCAGGCCCAAGGCAGGGGGCCGGCCCTGCCCTCGCCCTTTGCCACGCTCTGTTACCTGGGCATCCGTCTTATCCCTAAAGGCATCAAAGATTTTCTTGATGGCCACGACCTCGCCAGTCCTCCGATCCACCGCCTTCCACACAATTCCATAGGCCTGGGGAGGAGGGAGGTCAGCCCCCTGTCCCCACCAAACCCCCCTCCTTCCTGCTCTGGCTGCTGGGAGGGGTAGGAATACAATGAGGGCCGAGGCTCTGGGTGAGGCACCGGCCACTGCAGGCTGCCCAGGACCCCAGCATCTTTGGGTGGGGGAGGGGGTGACAGGCAGCAAGGGGAGATGGAGGCCAGGGAGGGTTGGGGTCTGGGGCAGGACCCTTCTCCAGGCACCTTAACCTCTCTCTCACATGCTCCAGCCAGCCCGTCAGCAAATCCTACTGGCCATTCCTTCAGAATTCATCAGAATCCTACCATTGCTGCCATGTCTGCTGTCCCCACCGCAGCCTGAGCCTCCCGCAGTCTCGCCTGGCTAGTGGAGGCTAGCAT
>NW_005357294.1:135599-135988 GCF_000412655.1 Myotis brandtii | reverse complement strand
CCCCCCCCCCCCCATCCTCAACAGCGGCAGGTGAGCCTGGTAACCTGGCACCAACGGCTGCGACCACTCCCTGAGTCACTAAAAGCCGAAGCCCAAGTCCCCAGAGCTCCCGTGACCCGCCCGTCCCCGTCACATATCCAGTCTCCGGTCTCAACAACTCTGGTTCCCCCCGAAGTCACGCCTTGGCCCTTGCTGTGTGCACTGCCCCCCCCCATGAACACATGCGCTCGCACAGCTTCACATACACACTCCTGCACAATCCCACGTGTCACTCACGACCACAAACACGCGTGGGCTCACACACGCTCTGGTTCCCGATGCACGTCCGCCGCGTTTGTCCTCTCAGCGCCCGCCCCCCCTCAGAGCCGGGCAGGGGGGGGTCCCGCTCC
>NW_005357294.1:133814-134997 GCF_000412655.1 Myotis brandtii | reverse complement strand
AGGTGGGTCCACACGCTGGTGCTCTATCCACTGAGCCACACCGGTGAGGGCAACCATTGGCTCTTTTTTTTTTTTTTTTCAGTTGATCAGCACGGTTGGGTTCTCTCTTTATTGTCCTATTACATCTGTACTTATACCATTTGATCCCATAAGCATGCCTCTATAATTACACCATGGTATGTTTGGGGTCACGTTCTACAATTCCTTGTTTCTTATCTGACCTTAGCCAAAAATCCTGTCTCCATCTAGTTCTGTTGATTTTAATCCTGTCTAGGTTAATCTCTGTGTTCCATTATAAGGGCCATTCCAAGGTCACTGTTCTGTTCTACTGATACAAGGAAGTGACTGAAGGAGTTTATCCTCCCCAGTAAAGGTTATGTCCTCCCAGACCCGCTGCTTGCCTTCCCTGGGACTGCCCTGTGTCGGTGGGTCTCCAGAGGTATAGGCTTTGGTGCTTTCCCTGGTGGGCAGACCCCTGGGGATGTGGGCCCAACAAGTCCCAAATTTATTGCCAACAGTCTTAGTCCAAGTTCTTCATAAGTAGTACATGGTATTTCTGTAACACTAGGGGGTTTCACTGATTTATTCTCTTCCTTAGTCCTGTTAATCCCTAACCTGGGGAAACAACCTTTCTCGGGGAGGTGGTCCTGGTTAAAACACATAGTGCTAAGAGGGGGAGCAAACATATGCCATATACGCCAGGTCCCTTGAAACATAAGCTATGCAGATGTTTCTTCCCTGCAGCGACTGCGTCAAGCAACAAGGGTGGATCGGCTTCCGGCAAATTCCCCCATTTTTATTTTTTAAATGGCAGCGCATGTAAATCAGCGGCCACCTCTCGGACTGGGTTGTTTAAGACTCGGAAGACCTGTTTGTGATTTTGCTAACAGGTCAGTCCGAGTCTTAACCCTATATCGGCTCCCCCCATCTCACCCTATATTTTAAGCTACTATAATGAAAGTTTTTAAGCATCAAGAACAAAAAGCTACCATAATGAAAGTAAAACTTAAGCATCAAGAACAAAACTCTGGCCGAACCGGTTTGGCTGTGGATAGAGCGTTGGCCTGTGGACTGGAGTGTCCCGGGTTCGATTCCGGTCAAGGGCATGTATCTTGGTTGCGGGCACATCCCCACTGGGGGGTATGCAGGAGGCAGCTGATCGATCTCTCTCATCGATGTTTCT
>NW_005357294.1:130132-133075 GCF_000412655.1 Myotis brandtii | reverse complement strand
TTTGGTGATTTACTCAGAGTCCTCGGACTTGGCTGAGAGAGTAGCTTCCACTTCTTGCTTCTCTACCATCTGCTGGGCCTCAGTTGTTAACTTCCTCAGCTGACCCCAAGTCGGTGGTTTGGTTGTCCTCGTTGATCTGGCTAGCGGGCGACGTTGCTGGCGCCGGGCTCCCCGAAGTGTCAGCGCGTTGAACGGCTGGATCAAAGGGTCCATCAGGGCCGCGCTTGATGGTGGTGTTGGCGTCCCAGGAGGAGTGAGCTGTGCCCTCTGGGTCAGCTAGGGGAATCCTGTTCGGGCACCATATGTTGGGGTCCAGCTCCAGCAGGTCCAGGGGTTCCCAAAGGTGTGGACGGAGTCGGCGATGAAGGAAGGTGTCGACACAGAGGCACGTTCCGTTGATCAGCAGGGTTGGGTTCTCCCATTGGCTCTTCTGAGTGAGGGCATTATCCACGTGGGGTATTTATTATCCATCAGATAAACAGTGGGCCATGTATTTAATGTTCGGCTTAACCGTGGGCGGAAATGGGGAGGCCTCAACCTGGAGACCAGAGTCAGGGGTGCGGGCGGTGGCACACAAAGCCCTTCGCTGAAACAATCAGATGGGAACCTTCAGCTTCAACCTCCACCAGCCTCCGTGTAACTTAGGAGACCAGACGCTCACGGCCCGACCCACAGCCCCCACCCACCGCCCACACTGCAGACCAGCCCAGCGCCGCCCCGCCCTCCGGGTGTCACTGTCCTGCGTGTGGGCCCGCCCCTCCCCTGCTCCTCAGGGTCAAAGTCTGAGTGGATATCACGGCTGTTTCCCTTTGAGTCACAGTCGGAGCCACTGCCCTTGTCTGGGGCACAGCCTCCCCCAGCCTCTGGGTGGCCCTGGTGTGCTCCCTCGGCCCCAAAGCTGTCCTCTGCCCTGCCTGCTCCCCGCATGCGCTATGGACTCAGGTGCCCAGGCCACTGTGGCACCTGCCAGAGCCCTTCCCAGGAGGGCTCCTTGGGGCTGTGTGTGGTGGTCTCTGACATCGTGCCCCCAGAATCAGAAATGAGGATGCCTGATCCCAGCCAGTGTGGCTCAGTGGCTGAGCATCGGCTCAGGAACCAGGAGGTCACAGTTCGATTCCCAGTCAGGGCACATCCCTGGGTTTTGGGCTTAATCCCCAGTTGGGGGCGTGCAGGAGGCAGCCGGTCAATGATTCTCTCTCATCACTGATGTTTCTCTCTCTCTCTCCCTCTCTGAAATTAAAAAGAAAATATACGTATATATTTTTTAAAAAGAAAAGAGATGAGGGTGCCTGAGGAGGCTGGGAGGACTTAAAGCTCTGCCCATTGAGTCCTCCATTAGCAACAAAATTAAAAGGCCAAGCTTGACCCAGACACTCCGTGACAGCTGTGTGCCGCACAGGAGCCCGGGGAGAGGCAGGGGCAGCGTTGCCTGGGAGGCACAGAGTCAGACTTCGAAGGACTAGACGGGCCATGGGAATAGGCCTCCACTTTCTGCAGTCTCAGTTTCTAAATCTGTCCAATGGGTACAGTGGCACCAGGCAGGCCTTGAGGGTGGTGAGGTATCAGGAGGCGCAGGCACCTGCCCCTGGGGGCAGAGATCCTGGTATGTAAATGCCAGGCCCTGGAGAGCCCCTAGAGCAAGCATGTTAAACGCCGGCGGGCATGCAGCCCAGCACAGCGAGTTTGGCAGGCTTGGGCTGAGGAGCCACCCGTAATGGCCTCAGTAAAGCCCCCCTTGCAGCTTCAAGGTTTTCTGTTTTCCCTGATTCTAGATGGTCTTTTGTCAATTTTCTGCAAGTCAGGCACCAATATCATATTAAAAGTCCGTATCATTTAAACCCATCGTTCAGATGCTGTTTTAGGTTATGGGCAATGTTTCTTTTTAAAAAATATATATTTTATTGATTTTTTTATAGAGAGGAAGGGAGGATAGAGAGTTAGAAACATGGATGAGAGAGAAACATGGATCAGCTGCCTCCTGCACACCCCCTAGTGGGGATGTGCCCGCAACCAAGGCACATGCCCTTGACCAGAATCGAACCTGGGACCCTTGAGTCCGCAGGCCGACGCTCTATCCACTGAGCCAAACCGATTAGGGCTGAGCAATGTTTCTTTTATAATATTTTTCAAAATATATTTTTTTATTGATTTCAGAGAGGAAGGGAGAGAGAGAGAAACAGTGATGAGAGAGAACCACTGATCGGCCGCCTCCTGCTCGCCCCACACTGGAGATTGAGCCGGCAACCCGGGCCTGTGCCCTCACAGGGAATCCACCGTGACCTCCTGGTTCATAGGTCCATGCTCAACCGCTGAGCCATGCCAGCCAGGCCGGGCCGTCTCTTTAATATTTTAATGTTAAAATAAACAAAGATCCTGCATTGTCTTGGAGTTTATGCCATTTTGTCTTTATTTATAAAACACATTTTTACAAGAAGGAAAATGCCTCAGTTGTGTTCGTAATTTTAAGAGGCGCTGCCACGGTGTCGCGCAGGTGTAACCATGGGTGTGAACTGCCACGGCTCTGAAATCGACCTGCGGGCCTCGGGCGGGATCCGCGGGCTGCGGCTCCGTCCGTCCGGTTCGGAAGCCACTCCAGTCGCCTGGGTGTGACCTGTGCGGGGCACACACGGTGTCAGGCATCAACTCTGAGTGAGGGAATTGGGAGGCTGGAGGGGGGGGAGGGACGCAAGGCTGTTGCCCTGGCAACGGGGTGATAGTGGGGGCGGGCGGCTAAGTTCTGTCTCCACGGAGACTGTCGGGGCTGAACACCAACAATACTCGAGGTGGACGCACCCCACGGATGGCCACGGTCCCCAAAGAGCCCACGAGTAAAGGTTGGCCACCGGGCCCCGACTCCCGATTCACCACGTGCCCCTGTTCTGCCTCCCCAACCCTGAGACGCGCCCCACCCGCTAGAGTTTTGGGGCTGCGGAGGGGCAGGGC
>NW_005357294.1:117051-129177 GCF_000412655.1 Myotis brandtii | reverse complement strand
CAGCTGTGGAGCGAGCACCAGGACACGTGGGACCTGGCGCGCGTGCACAGTTGGCTGCGCCGGGGGCCCGGGGGCCCGGAGCTGTTTCAGCCGCTGTCCTCCCCGCGCCAGGGGTCCATAGCCTCCGGCACAGACTCCTCCAACTCCCCCCCAGGCTCCTTGTTCGAGCCCTCTCGGAACCCGTCCCAGGTCTCTTCCCTCACCGTCTCCAGGGCCCCGTCAGTGGTCTCGCTGCGTGTGGGCTCCACGGTCCCGTCGCTGGTCCCGCTGAAGGCGGGGTCACAGTTGCATTCCCAGGACTGGTCGAAAAGGGACTCCCAAGTCCCCTCCTTGGCCCCGTCCCGCCTGGGCTCCCTGGCCCTGTCCAGCCCCGGCTCGCGGGTCTCATCCTTGACCCAGTCCCCCCATGGCTCCAGGATCCCTTCGCGGTCCTCGTACCGCAAGGCCTCGCAGAGCACCACTGCCTCTGCTGATTCTGTCCCGGGACCGGGCCAGCCGAAGGAGACCAAGGACACTGACAGGGCAGACTGAACCCGCCCGGAAGGAGTCCAGGGTGGGGGAGACGGAGCGCAGGAAGCTAGCTGGTGAGTGCAGTTGTTCATACAAATGTGACACCCCAACCCGCCCCCCCCCCACACACACACCTCTGTGCCCTGCTGCTGCAGCACTTCCTGCCAGCTCCAGGCCCCTGACTCCTTTCCAGGCGGCAAGGTAGCTTGATGTGCCCTCACCCCGTGTCAGCCGGAGCCAGCATCCCTCCCCACCATGGCCGGCCCGGCTGCTCCCGCAGGGCCAGGGCCGGAGAAAGTCGGGATGACCGTGGTGGCAGAGACGGCAAGGGGGGGGGGGGTATGGGAAGGTGGCCAGGGCAGAAAAGGAGCCAGGGTGCGTGGCTGTGCCTGTGGTCAGGAGGGCCAGTGTCGGCCACCAATTGTGTTTAAGCTCCTGGGGGGGGGGGGTTGGGTAACTTTTTAAAAAAAAATGTAATTTCAAATGTAGAGAAAAGTTGCAAGACTAGTACAGAGAAGTCTCGTATAGCATTTATCTAGATTCACCAGCAGTTTGCTTTCTACCTCTTGTGTGTGTGTGTGCGCGCCCCACCCCCCAAACATTTCAGATTAGGTTCGCTAGGTGGTGCCCCTTCACCTCTAGGTCCTCATAGTGTTTGCTGAGGACAGGGACATTCTCCATCGCTGCAGCCCAGTGACCGGTCCGGAGGTCAGTGGGGAGAAAATAGTCCTAGCGCGTCCTCACTTCACATGCAAGTGTTGTCAGCTGCCCCCACAGTGCCCTGTGGCCACCCGTCTGCCAGCGTTTACCACATTCAGTTGTCAGTCCCAGTGTGCACAGGCTGGTGAAGATGTCCCTGAGGTGGTGTGCATATTCATCGGTGGCTGTGCCAGGAGGCCGCCTGGCTGTGGGCGGGGGGAGCAGGCCGCGCACCCTCAGCGCTGGCCCCGAGACAGTGACATCGCCCTGAGCGCAGAGGGAAGGTTAGTAAATCGCTGGTCTTCGGAGGAGAGCGCAGTGATCTGAGCCCAAAGGAGATGACCCTTGGGATGGGCAGGCCTGGGCTGGAAGGGGACCTGGGCGAGTGGCAGGAGTTGAGAGCACAGGTTCACAACGAAGCTCCTGTTTGTCAGGAGCAGCAACCATGGGGGAACCACAGAGGAAGCAGGCGGAAACCGGTTGACGTTCAGTATTTTGAAGCAATTATTCTGGACCACAGAGTGTGGTTCGTTTATAGAGGTTGAGTTGCAGTATCAGTAGCAGTATTACTTTTCATCCGTTTATTCTATAGTTTCTGAATTTTCTTTCTCATTTTGTGTTTCAGTTGGACTCCTCCCCCATTTCATTCGCCTCTTCTTTTTCAGTGGTTATCTGAGAGATGTCAACATGCACATTTAAGCTCATGATTCATGAAGAGCCCCCAACCCTCCACACACTTTCTATCTCCATCCCACCTTCCAGGCTTAATCCAACACTCACATCACCCTCAGGTCGGCCACTGTTCCTCTTTGTGGAAAGTCATTCCCCTGGGTACTGACATTTGGGACATATTTGTATGTAAGTTACACTTTAATAAGAGTTACTTGGAAAATCTTGCTGCCAGCTCCTCATTCCTCGCACGGCTCTCGGCTTCTTCCGCTAACCAAGCCGCTCAAGCCCTTGCCAGCCTGGCTCTGGACAGAGCGTCAGTCCACAGACTGAAGGGTCCCGGGTTCAATTTCGGTCAAAGGCATGTACCTCGGGTGCAGGCTCGATCCCTGGCCCTGGTCAGGGCACGTGTGGGAGGCAACTAATTGATGTCTCTCACAACCATGTTTCTCTGTGTCTCTCCCCCTTCCTTCCACTCTGTCTAAAAAATCAATGGAAAAATATCCTCAGGTGAGGATTAACAGCAACAAAAATGTGGCCAAAGTCGTGAACAGACACATCACGGGGATGATACCGGTGGCAGCACGCATGTGAAAAGGTGCTCAGCCCCGCCACGCAGGACGAAATGCAGACACATGTACACGGCTGGGAGGGATTCCGTGTTAGGGGGTGACAGTGGCGTGTGGATGAGGATGTGGAGCTACTGGACCCTGGCACTGTGGCAGGAGTACAAAATGGTAGTCAGTGTGGAGAAATTTGTTGGCAATTTTTTTTAAGTCACCCGAGCACATGCTTTTATTGATTTTTTTAGAGAAAGAAAGGGAGGAGGAGAAAGAAACATCAATGTGAAAGTGATGCATTGATTGGCTGTCTCGCACACACACTCCAACTGGGGACCGCGCCCACCATCTGGGTATGTGCCCCAACTGGACTCAACCCAGCCACCTTTTTTTTTCTTCTTTTTTTTGGGTGGGGAGGGCAGAGGTGCGAGGGCAGGAATGAGTTCCAGTTCCCCTCAGTCAAACCAGCCACCTTTTGGTGTAGGAAGAACGCGCCAACCAACCGAGTCACACTGGCCGGGAATGGCGACTTTTTATCAAGTTAAAAACAGTTATAACAGCAATTCCTAGTCACTCATCCAAGAGAAATAAAGAGGCATTTCCGAATACTTGTACACCAATGTTCATCACAGTTTTATTCTTAACAGTCCAAGCTGGAAACTCGAATTTCTAACAGATGAATAATAAATGATGGTTTATACAATCAAACATGACTCAGCAAAGAGAAGAGCTACTGCAGCTAGAAACTACACGGGGTTGTCTTTTAAAACACGCCAAAATGGAAAGGAGTTAGACACACAAGATTACATACCATGTGCACCCACTCCTACCAAGTCCTAGAATAAGCAAACTTATTACACCGACCGACAGTGGATGTTTGGGGCTGGGGTGGGATTAACTGAGAAACAGCCAAAGGGAACCTTTTGGGCAATAGAAATGTTGCTTCCTGGTGATGATGGTGGTGACACAGGAGTACGTTAAATCCACACCTGAAATAGGTGTTTTCACTGTGTGGAAACTGGACCGCAACAAAGTTGGTTAAAATGACCTGGTCGTACCAGTGTCTGCACTGCAGATGGCAAGTTCTCCAGAGAGTTCTGCAGCCCTTTTAAAATTACTTACTCCCTTGGGGCTTCTGGGATTGCTGAAATTTGTTAACTCAAAATATGACTTCATTGGCAGAAAAACCCAAGAACTTACACAATTTCACAAGTGGGTGTTCTGGTTAATGTATAGATAAAGGAAATGCAGAGGCAACAACTAATGGCTTCACTAGCCAGTTATCTGTTGTGTAATGAACGCGCCTGCTTCTGAACAGCTCCATGCAACTCCCTGCTTCTGCTCGAATTCCTTCATTCCATCTTCTCTAGCTGACAAACATCTAATCTCCGTGGACCAGTTCAAAGGCGATGTCAGCCACCTCCTTGCGTTCGCTCCTGCACAGCCAGGAACGTGTCTGTCTCCACATGTTGCTCACTGTGCCGTGACCTGGCTTCCCTAGAGACCTGGAATGACCTCGGGTTCCACGTGTCTTTCTCATGTTTTCCCAGGACTTACCACTGGTCCTTACAGGTCAGAACATTTTCAAGTCATCGACAGGAGCCAGCGAGTAGAAAAGAGAGAAGAGTTGAGTTCAGGCCTGGACTGCTCAGAGGCGGAAGTCAGGTCATGTGCTGGGCCTCTGCCCTGGAGCGAGCCAGAAAGATGCACAGACAACTAAGCGCAGACAGTGCTCCGCAGCCGGGGCCTGGCCATGGCTGAGCTCAGCACAACCTGAGGGCACGGGCACACTGGCCACCACCTGTGACTTCTGGCTTGAGGGCGAGCAGACGTGGACGGGGCGCAGAAGGCATTCCCAGCAGCCCAGCAGGTTACACTTTACAAAGCAAGGACAAAATCCAAGCATTTTAAAATAGCAGCAAAAAGGGACAAAGCTGGAGAGGCACCACTTACACAGGTATGGGGTGGGCTTTTTTTATTGTCCTGCGCTAGACACCAGGGACACAAATCAGTCAGATATAACTGTGTCCACAAAGAATCAGCAGTGCAATAATGAGACATATATAAAGACACAATTCTTATATATCAAAGTAAATGCAGTAACAGGGTGAGAATGACGACACAAGCCCAGCAGTGGAAGAGGCTGAGCCTGACACGATGCCTGGGTGAGTAGCCAGGGGAGGAGAGGGAGAGCGTTCGAACAAGGACGGAGGCCAGGGCGCAGGGACAGCCTGGATCCGAGGAATGTCCGTTAGTGCTGCTGCAACACTGAGTGAGGTGGTGGGAGACGAGGCTCCAGGAAGCAAAAGACCTTAGGATGCAGGGAGAGAGCTGAGAATGTGCCCAAGGACCACAGGGAAGCCCCCGCGGTTCTCCCACTGCCTGCTGATCAATCTCAATTGCTCCATCAACTGTTTCATGAGTGGGCACATCGTTCTCTAAGGGGACTTAACCCGGGGGCCAGCTATGATTGTGCAGGAACATCTAGAGACCTAGCTCCTGGCCCCCACTGTTGCAGCTCAGGCAGCGGTCTTCAGGTAGCTCTCCCGAGGACACAGGTTCCTGGCCGAGGTCAGTCCAGCATGGCTGCACACGCAGGTGGCAGCCCACTCCTAAAGCAGCCCCAGCCGTGACTCTGGGAAATGCTGACATGTCCAAAGGCACATGAGCCACAACACTCATGCCACCCGCTTGCAAACATCGCTGACCTGGAGAATAATTATAAGTCATCTGTGTGACCCCCTTGACTTACAGATTTCCCACCCACATGTGCGGGGGTCTTACTCAAGGGAAGCCCCTCTTGAGTAAGACCTTGATTATTTTTAAAGTTCGGGTTAGAGTGGAAATCTTTCCCATATTGACTACAATCGTACAGTTTCTCTTCAGTGTGAATTTTCTGGTGTTGAAGGAAGTTTGACCTCTGAATAAACCCTTTCCCACAATAGCTACACACATAGGGCTTCTCTCCAGTATGAATGATCTGGTGCAGAAGCAGCTTGGAGCTCTGGATGAAGGCTTTCCCGCAGTCCTTACACTCAAAGGGCCTGTCCCCCGAGTGGATTTTCTGATGTTCGGTGAGATGAGCTTTCTGGAGAAAAGCTTTGCCACACTCCTTGCATTCGTATACCCTCTCTCCAGTGTGAATTTTCTGGTGTCGAATAAGGTACGAACTCAGGAAGAAAGCTTTCCCACATTCATTACATTCGTAGAGTTTCTCTCCAGTGTGAATTCTCTGATGCTGAGTAAAGTTTGACGTCTGGCTGAAGCGCTTCCCACACTCGTTGCAAACATAAGGCCTCTCTCCAGTGTGGATCCTCTGATGCTGGATAAGCTTTGAGCTCCTGATGAAGGCTTTGCCACACTCGTTACATTCAAAGGGCCTCTCTCCAGTGTGAATTCTCTGATGTTCGATGAGGTCTGAGCGATGACGGAAGGCCTTTCCACATTCCTTACATTCATACTGTTTCACTTCTGTGTGGATCTGATAATGTCGAATGAGGCTTGAGCTCCTAATAAAGGATTTCCCGCATTCATTACACTCATAGGGCCTTTCTCCTGTGTGAATCCTTTGATGTCGAATGAGTAGTGAACTCTGACTAAAGCCTTTCCCACATTCTTTGCATTCAAAAGGCCTCTCCCGGGTATGGACGCGCTGGTGTCGAATCAGGTCTGAGCTGTGACAGAAGCCTTTCCCACACTGAGTGCACTTGAACGGCTTTTCTCCTGCGTGTGCTCTCTGATGCTCAATGAGATCTGCATAGTGAGTGAAGTCTTTCCCACAAGCATTGCACACATAGAGTCGTTCTCCGGTGTGAACACTCTGGTGCTCAACAAGGTGGGAGCTCTGGCTGAAGGCTTTCCCACACTGGTCACCTCTGTAAGGTTTCTCCCCGGTGTGAGAAATCTGATGTCTAACTAGGTCCGCAGTAAACGGGAAGCTTTGGCCACAGTTCCCACATGGGTGGGCTTCCCCTTCCATAAGCTCTCTCTGGAGGAGGAGGAGGTCTGAGCTCAGAACGGGGCCGCCTCTGCACGCACTTCCCACCTGGACCGCCTCTCCTGTTTGGGTCTTCCAGTGAGTAACTGCCACCGGCTTGCGGCCTCCCTCCCGAGACGGGGGGCTCTGCCCTTCCAGGTTTCCCAACAGCCCTCCGAATCCTGGTGCAGAGACCCCCCCAGACTCAGGGGCAGGGGCCTCCATCACTGTGCGTGTTTCTGACAGTGTCCTGTGCGGATTTCCATTCTCAGAAATGCAGACGCCAGAGGCACCTTCTCATCACCAGTTCCTACATCAGAATCTGAAATAAAACAGAGTAAGGTCCTCTTCCGCCTCATTAATAGACAGGAATCCGCTGGAGCGGGTGGGGCTGAAACACACACCTACCGAGAGGAAAGTGTGTCCTCTGCTCACACTCTCGACCCAACGCACGTCCCCCACACACTCATCTCACCCCAAACAGCTTCCCACTTGGGAAGGCTTCTTTGGGGCTCCACCATCCAACCCCAGAGGACAGACGGTTGGGTGGCCAATGGGTAGGGGTAGGGCTTTAACTACCAAAATCAAGATGTATTTCCAAAGACACAAATAGAACAATCTTACCACCTCTTTGATGTCCCTCATTCCTTCATGTCCTCCCAGTTCTGAACCAGTGAGGCAGGTGAAGAGCGAAAGGTTCCCTCCTCGCCAGCTTAGCCCCCATGTCAGTGTGTTACACATTCATTCTGGTTATATATGAAAACCCTTTTCGTGCATCGCTTCTCAGACTTTCGGCACTTTGGGCCAAGATCAAGTGTAAAACCATTCTCTCGCATATCAACCCCGACGCCCTGCCCCTTTCGTCCTCTATCAGACCTGCACAGGGAAACCCGCTCGGGTTGAATTCCACTTGCTTCCTGTCTATGTGTGCATCTCTACATTCTTTTTGTTGTTAATCTTCACCCGAGGATACTTTTTTCCATTCTTTTTTTTAAGAGAGTGGATGCGGAGGGTGGGGGGTGGGGCGGGGAGGGGGACACGACAAAAAGAGAAACATTGATGTGAGAGATATTGATTGGTTGCCTCCCCACACACCCAACTAGGGCCAGGGATCAAACCTGCAACCCAGGTACATGCCTTGACTGGGAATCGAACCCTCAACCTCTTGGTGTGTGGGCTATTGCTCCAAACCACCAAGTCACACCAGCCAGGACTGAGCTCTCTACCTGCTCTTTACAATGTAAAATATTTATATTTAGAATTAGGCAGCTGGACTGTTTAGATGATTCCAACTTTGTTGGCAACATCCAAAGCACCACAGTCAGGAGCCAGTCGAACACATGCCTGTGACTGAGGGAAGCCACCCTGGTGCCACCAGGGAGCCTGGCTGGGATGCAGGGTGGCCAGTGGGCTAAACTGCAGCAGAGACTGAAGACTGCCCAGCATCCCTGCTTCCTTTGAAATCAATATATATTTTTATTGATTTCAGAGAGGGAGAGGGATGTGCCCTTGACTGGAACTGATTTTGGACAGTCTGCAGGCCGATGCTCTATCCACTGAGCCAAATCGGCTAGGGCTCCATTGACTTTTACAGAGAGTGGAAGAAGGGGGGAAAGACAGAAATATCGATGTGAGAGAAGCACATCGTTTGTTTGCCTCCTGCACGAGCCCTGACTAGGGCCCGGACCAGGGAGGAGCCTGCAACTGAGGTATGTGCCCTTGACTACAATCGAATCTGGGACCCTTTGGTCCACAGGCCAATGCTCTATCCACTGGGCTAAACCAGCCAGGGCAGCACTTGAGATTTTTGTAGGCACATGGCCACCCACCCAGCCAATGACTCCATTTCCCAGAGTCCCCTGAGGCTGGGTGTGACCCTGTGACGGAGGTGCAGCAGGGAGACGGGAACGGCACATGGCCTGTCTCCCTCCCCACGGGACATGTGGATGGGGCCCAGCAGCCAGGCTCTGGGAGGGCGAGGGGCACAGCCAGCGCCTGCCTGTGCGGAGGAACCGGAGAAATCAAGTTTCCTGCTGGAAACACTAGTTCTGAATCTGTTACAGCAACTTGAACCCACGCTGAAACAGGCTCACAGGCTACCTAACCGCTGGAGGCCACACACCACCAACCGACAACGCTGAGACGCTGGGCACACGATGTGCCAACGGGTCTGGCGACACCGCTTCCTGCAGCCGTGGCCACTCGGCGTGGCCGTGACGCAGCCTGTAGACCACGCCTTGTGGCGGTCACAGAGACGTTTTTCTCCTTAAAGGCCCACTAACTTGGTAAACCTCCAGCAGTTCAACAGGTAAGTACTGCTAACTGCTTATACACATCTACCCAGACCTCTCCTTAAAGTCATCCACTCACCTACACACAATTTTTAAAAATAAAGACGAGCCCTGGCCGGTTTGGCTCAGTGGATAGAGCACTGGCCTGCAGACTGAAGAGTCCTGGGTTCAATTCTAGTCAAGGGCACATGCCTGGGTTGTGGGCTCGATCCCCAGTAGGAGGCAGCCATTCAACGATTCACTCTCATCTTTGATGTTTCTATCTCTCTCTCCCTCTCCCTTCCTCTCTGAAATCAATAAAAAGATAATTTTAAAAAAGCAAGAAAAGGAAAGAAAAGAGAAAGAAAGACGGGATCACACCAGGCCCTCCCACCCGGGACCTCCCACCCGTGCCCTGGCATCGAGTTCCTCCTGTGGACACCGGCTGCCTGGGACGCGTCCCTCACTGAGTCCCTCGGCAGATGAGGCCGGAGGAGCACTGGTCCCGCATGCCTGGCGGCCGGGGACGGTGTTCCCTGAGGTGCAGAGGGCGCGACTGAAAGGCGTGGGAGCACCTCTAGGCACACAGTCCCCCCTCCTCCCCGGGGCAGCTCTTCTCGGACCAGCCTGCAGCATGGGGGGGGGCGGCAGCCCCCCAAGGAGAGGCTGCAGCCAGCCGGTGCCGCCTGTGAGCGGCAGGACAGCCTAACTGGCACTCGGCCTGGGAGCTCAGTGCCGCTCCATCCCAGCCGGTGGCCAGCAGAACCGTAAGGCGTCGCTCTTCACCGGCCTCACTGGTTCGGAACTGGGGGGAAGAGGGGTGCCCCTGGAACCTGAACCAGGCACGGTCCTTCGCAGCGGACCTGCACTCTCTCCAACACCCCTGCAAACCTGATGAGCTGCCACTGCCATCAACCTGTGCTCCTGCCACTGCGAGAGGGACCTGTGCACTGGTGTGCGCTTCCCTGGTTCTCACCACCATCCTCACCACCATCCTTCTCACCACCACCCTTCTCACCACCATCCTTCTCACCACCATGCTTCTCACCACCAACCTTCTCACCACCATCCTTCTCACCACCACCCTTCTCACCACCATCCTTCTCACCACCATGCTTCTCACCACCAACCTTCTCACCACCATCCTTCTCACCACCACCCTTCTCACCACCATCCTTCTCACCACCATGCTTCTCACCACCAACCTTCTCACCACCATCCTTCTCACCACCACCCTTCTCACCACCATCCTTCTCACCACCATGCTTCTCACCACCAACCTTCTCACCACCATCCTTCTCACCACCACCCTTCTCACCACCATCCTTCTCACCACCATGCTTCTCACCACCAACCTTCTCACCACCATCCTTCTCACCACCACCCTTCTCACCACCATCCTTCTCACCACCATGCTTCTCACCACCAACCTTCTCACCACCATCCTTCTCACCACCACCCTTCTCACCACCATCCTTCTCACCACCATGCTTCTCACCACCAACCTTCTCACCACCATCCTTCTCACCACCACCCTTCTCACCACCATCCTTCTCACCACCATGCTTCTCACCACCAACCTTCTCACCACCATCCTTCTCACCACCACCCTTCTCACCACCATCCTTCTCACCACCATGCTTCTCACCACCAACCTTCTCACCACCATCCTTCTCACCACCACCCTTCTCACCACCATCCTTCTCACCACCATGCTTCTCACCACCAACCTTCTCACCACCATCCTTCTCACCACCACCCTTCTCACCACCATCCTTCTCACCACCATGCTTCTCACCACCAACCTTCTCACCACCATCCTTCTCACCACCACCCTTCTCACCACCATCCTTCTCACCACCATGCTTCTCACCACCAACCTTCTCACCACCATCCTTCTCACCACCACCCTTCTCACCACCATCCTTCTCACCACCATGCTTCTCACCACCAACCTTCTCACCACCATCCTTCTCACCACCACCCTTCTCACCACCATCCTTCTCACCACCATGCTTCTCACCACCAACCTTCTCACCACCATCCTTCTCACCACCACCCTTCTCACCACCATCCTTCTCACCACCATGCTTCTCACCACCAACCTTCTCACCACCATCCTTCTCACCACCACCCTTCTCACCACCATCCTTCTCACCACCATGCTTCTCACCACCAACCTTCTCACCACCATCCTTCTCACCACCACCCTTCTCACCACCATCCTTCTCACCACCATGCTTCTCACCACCAACCTTCTCACCACCATCCTTCTCACCACCACCCTTCTCACCACCATCCTTCTCACCACCATGCTTCTCACCACCAACCTTCTCACCACCATCCTTCTCACCACCACCCTTCTCACCACCATCCTTCTCACCACCATGCTTCTCACCACCAACCTTCTCACCACCATCCTTCTCACCACCACCCTTCTCACCACCATCCTTCTCACCACCATGCTTCTCACCACCAACCTTCTCACCACCATCCTTCTCACCACCACCCTTCTCACCACCATCCTTCTCACCACCATGCTTCTCACCACCAACCTTCTCACCACCATCCTTCTCACCACCACCCTTCTCACCACCATCCTTCTCACCACCATCCTTCTCACAACCATCCTTCTCACAACCACAACCACCCACACAGCTCAGGAGGTGGCTTCCTTAAGGCCACCCCGACTACTGGTGCCGCCCCCTCCCCTCCCCTCCCCACAGCCATTCAGCCGCTGCTCCCAGGCCTCTGCCCAGGACGCCGACACCCTTCTTCTTTGCTCACGCGCCCAGTGTCCTCGCACCTGCCATCCTCCAGGCCCCGGCAGCACCGCACAGGCCGGACAGCTCCCTGAACTGCTTTCGGAGGCACCGCCTGTCAGGGGTCAGCTGCGCCCTGACCACCCTGCCACCTCCTCACCTCCTGCTCACACGCTGCCTGGGCCTCCCTCTCATTCCCGAGGCCGTTCCCGGAGTCAGGGACCCATCCCGGCGCCCCGAGAGGGACTGGGGCCGCGTGTAAGAAAGCAGAGCAACCCCCGCTCCAACTTCTCTGTAAGCGATGCGGGGGCTTCCGCCAGGATCAAGATCCTCTCACCCCCGCCCGGCCGGGGGCTCCGCGGGTGAGCACCGACTATGGACCGGGAGGTCACGGTTGATTCCCGGTCAGGGTCAGGGTCAGGGTCAGGGCACGTGCGGCTTGGGCTGCGGGCTGATCCCAGGGTGCGGCGTGCAGGAGGCAGCCGATCAGTGATTCTCTCTCATCATTTATGTTTCTCTCTCCCTTCCTTTCTGACATCAATAAAAACATTTAGAAAAGAAGAAAAGACGCTCTTACAACATTGCAGCTGTGACAGGGGCCAAAGCCCAGCTCCGGGAGAGCAGCGAGTTATGCCTGGAATCGCGGGGAGGCCGGCATCTCTGGCCGCTGCTGCCTTTCC
>NW_005357294.1:113889-116049 GCF_000412655.1 Myotis brandtii | reverse complement strand
AGGCCCCTCCTCTCAGCGGCCCGACCCGCGGGCCTCCGACGCCTGAGCTGCGGCGTGAAGAGGGAATGGGCTCCGTTCCAGCGGTTCTCAACCTCCTGGCCCTTTAAATACAGTTCCTCATGTGTGACCCAACCGTAAAATCATTTTCGTTGCTACTTCATAACTGTCATGTTGCTACTGTTATGAATCGTCATGTAAATATCTGATCTGCAGGATGGTCTTAGGCGACCCCTGTGAAAGGGTCGTTCGACCGCCAAAGGGGTTGCGACCCACAGGTTGAGAACCGCTTTAGGCCGCCGACGCTGGTGGCTTCCCAGCCTCGCTCTCCCTCTCCCGCTCCCGGGACCACGCGCCTGGGCGAGCTGATGCGAAAGCCTGGCTGTTCCCCCTTCTGGCCCCGCCATCCAAACCCCAAACCAGTTCGCTTCCTGGGCCCTCTCGAGCCATGTTCAGAGGCCCGTCCTGCTGCGTCCAGAAAAGCCTCCTTATTTAAGTAGGACATTTTCTTCAAACACTGTGTGTGCGCGCGCATGTGTGCATGTGTGTGTGCGTGCATGTGTGTGTGTGTGTGTCGTCACACGCCGACGTCAGAACCACGTTTTGGGTGGCGTCTACCCTGCTCCTGCAGGATGATCGCAATACAAATGAAGCAAGACAAGGGACCGTCCTCTCTACGACCACCGGCTGCTTCCTTGTGCAGAATCAGCTTGCTCGTCTGTCTTTTCTCCTTCCTGAGCTGCATGTCTGCTGCTCAAGTCCTGGAAGCTGGACACCCTTCGCAAATCAAATGCACCTCTTGCAGCTTTAGCCGGATGGCTCCATGGATAGAGCGTCAGCCTGCGGACCAAAGGGTCCCGGGTTCGATTATCTTGGTTGCAGGCTCCTCCCCACTCCAGTCCTTGGTGGGGGCTCGTTCAGGAGTCAACCAATCGATGTGTTTCTCTCACATCAACTTTTCTCTCTGTCTTTCCCTCTCTCTTCCACTCTCCCTAAAAACCAATGGAAAAATATCCTCAGGTGAGGATTAACCGGAAAAAAAAAAATTCACCGTTTTGCAAAGCAAATTCATCCTTTGCAAAGCAAATTCACTTTGGGGTGAAAATAGAGTAAAATAAAACAATAAAGTCACTTTTTTTGTGATTGTATTCATAGTTAAGGCATGCATAAAGCCAGTCGTATTGACTGGCATTCGATAGGTGATCAATTGATACATATACATTTATTAATTTGATCTTATATTGTAAACAGTTTTCTTTCAATTGGTGAGCCACCGTAACTTCAAATCACAAAGTACTTACAAAAAATTACACTTTCCCATAAATGGTATGATACCAAGGTAAGTTAAATGTTAATATGCACATGTGCACAACTGAACACAGTCTAGGGAGTATGCGTCTGGGAAAGGTAGAACTTCAATTCTACGTAGTTTCTTATGCAGTGTTCACAACAACGAAAAAGATAGTGCATCGCAGCATGTTTTCATTTTTCTCTGAACCTAACTTTGTGATAACGTTAATAGGCTTTTTACATATTTTGATTCCATTAAGGTATTTTTACATAAATCCTGAATTTTTTTTCAGACCCTGAAAATGGATACAACATCAAACACTGAGTCAAGCTCTGGAAGGTCATTGGCAACACGCATCCTCCGAGGAATGCAACACCATCGTGGGAAATGAAGGGATCCGGATCAGAAGCCCCGTTGTCCGACGGAGTAATCCACCGACATACGATCGTACCAGCCACGATAAATAAAAGGTTTTAATAAAATGTTACGAAGATGGTAGAACGGTAAATGAATCAGCTGCCATCGCCAGTATTAAAAACCATACGGCAAAGTCAATTATTTACCAGTATAAGAAGAATGGTTGCGTGTTGATAGAAAAAAAACCGCGGAGGTAAGAGAAGTAGGAAGTTAAACGCCTCGATATTAAACAAAATTGAGCAAATAATTGAAGAAGATCCGTGCGTAACTTTAAAAGGAATTCGTGACAAGATTCTCAAATCTAAACAACTCTGTGCTGTAAGCAAGCATCCCGGGGAGCCAGGGCAGGTAATGGAAGACAGCTAGGCCCCCAGCGATGCCCGCGATGGAGGCGGGGCCTAGAGATGGTGCGGGGCGGGGCTTGAGCGGGAGGCGGAGTCGAAGGTCGGCGCAGG
>NW_005357294.1:113251-113560 GCF_000412655.1 Myotis brandtii | reverse complement strand
CAAGACAGGAAAAGGGGGCGGGGCCTGAGCCCAGGATGGGGGCGGGGCCTGTGGGGTGAAGAGGCGAAAGGGGCCGGTAGGGGACCCGCCCACCGCGCGTGGAATGGTCAGCTTGGCTGGAGTTTCTTTTTTTCTTTATGGATTAAGGCATTACATATGTGTCCTTATCCCCCCCATTGCCCTCCCCCCAACTCACTGGCTGGAGTTTCTTGGCCGAGCTCAGGCCATTGGGGTCGCAGCTCCCGGACCAAGGCGGGACCATCGTGGGCGCCCGCTGGACCCGGTCGGTAGCCGGGTAGGCCGTGGGCT
>NW_005357294.1:109733-112433 GCF_000412655.1 Myotis brandtii | reverse complement strand
GCGGGTGTCTGGGCAGGGCCCCTCCTGTCGGGGCTGGACAGGGGGCCCTGCAGCGGGCTCAGGCCTTCCAGTAGGGACTCAAGCGATTTCCAGGCCCCAAGATAGGGTACTGGGGGGGGGGGGGCCCCGAGGCCTGGGACAGGTGGAACGGGGGACAGGCTCTCCTGGCTGGAGGGGAGGAGGGATGACCTTAGCCAGCTGGGTCTCTCCCCTCCTGGGGGCAGCGTCCTGGGCCAGCCCTTGGACAGATGACCCTAAACAGCAGCATCCCCGGAGCCTAGGGCTGGGTCGGATGGAAGCAGGGTGGCCTCAGCCTCACACCCTTTGGCTGTGCAGGTGCAGCGCCATGGGTGAGCCCCAGGGGTCCATGCGGATCCTGGTGACAGGGGGCTCTGGGCTGGTGGGCAGAGCCATCCAGAAGGTGGTAGCAGACGGGGCCAGGATGCCAGGCGAGGACTGGGTGTTCGTCTCCTCCAAGGATGCCGATCTCACGTGAGTGGACCCATCCCTGGTGCACCCGCCCCCCCAGGCCCTCCCCGACAGCTCTGGGCCAGGCCCACCCGAGCCTCCTGGCCTCGTGTCTGCACCCTCCCCGCCAGGTGGCAGGCGTGGCCTGGGTGTGCACAGCTCTGCTCCTAGGCAAACATCCTCCCACACCCTCATAGCAGCAGGGCCTGAACTGGCCGCCTTCCCTTGGGGCAGCCCATCCCGCCATGGGCCCTGCCCAGCCCCGTCTCCAGTTCCGCAACCCCAAGGGCTAGTCCCTGGGCCTTCAGGGGACTGCTGACAGCCCGGCTTTCCCCAGGGATGCTGCACAGACCCGAGCCCTGTTCGAAAAGGTCCGGCCCACGCACGTCATCCATCTTGCTGCCATGGTGGGGGGCCTGTTCCGGAACATTAAATACAACCTGGACTTCTGGGTGAGTGAAGGGCCCCAGTGAGCACGGGAGCCAGGAGCCGGCTTCTGGGAACTTCCTGGCTGGCTTCCCACACTCATGGTCAGGGCTGGGCACAGCCTGTGGGCGGAGGGCATGCAGGTGGGTCTGGGGGCACTTGGCCGAATAGGAAAAGCCGGGGAGCTGCCCAGCAGGCGGGGGAACTGAAGGAAGTCAGCCTCCGCTGTGGGGCTCGGGGCTGGTTCCTGCCACTTGCGCTTCCAGATGCTCCTGCTCCGGGGACGTCTCTGTCCAGCTGCACGGGGCCCGGCCCGCCGGGTGCAGCTGTGTGAGCTGGGCTCGGGTCTGTGGCATGTGCTCCTGGGGGGATGGGGCGTGCTGTAAGGGCAGGAGGAGGATGGGGCGCTGTCAGGCTGCGCCTGCGCGTTGGCCTTGGTGTGGTTCCGCCTGGCGGCCGGCACTGGGATGGCAGAAGCTCCAACCAGATTCTGCCTGGGCCCCCGTCGGCCAGGGCCCTCCTTCCAGACACAGCCTTCTCTACAGCCTAGTCACCCTCCCTCCCTTCCCCCCCGGGCCAGTCCGAATGCCAGGCCACCTCATGTCCAATTCCCAGGGGGCAGGTGGGGCCCTGGGAGGGTGCGGACAGCGAAGGCTTCACTGCTCCTGGGCAGGAGAGGGGGTGCGCGCCTCTGGGTCGGTGAGATTGGGCCACTGAGCTCCTTCTGCCCCTGCCCTGAGCAGCCCCCGGAGCTGGGGCCCGGTCCTGAGCTGAGGGGTGGGGTCCTCTCCAGGCCCCTCCCACAGCCTGGGAGTGGGACCCACAGCTCGGGATGTCACAGACTGAGGGGCAGGAGGACGAGCAGGCTCAGGCACCGCCCCTGTGGGAGGAGCCAGGGTGTGTCCCCACTTCTGTCCCTGGAGGAGCACGTAGGGGTTGGGGTCCTGCCTGGAGGGGCCTGAACCTGCCCCCCCCACCCCCAGAGGAAAAATGTGCACATCAACGACAACGTCCTGCACTCGGCCTTCGAGGTGGGAGCTCGCAAGGTGGTGTCCTGCCTGTCCACCTGCATCTTCCCTGACAAGACCACCTACCCTATCGACGAGACCATGGTGAGACCGCCGGCGGGGCGGGGCGGGGCCTGGGGCGGAGCGTGAGGGCGGGGCGTGGCCGGGAAGCAGCGTCTCCTCTAACCCCACCACCACCCCCCAGATCCACAACGGGCCACCGCACAGCAGCAACTTTGGCTACTCCTACGCCAAGAGGATGATCGACGTGCAGAACAGGTCCTCCCGCCACCCGCCCAGCTGGGGCCCGCCAGGAATCGGGGAGAGGGCCTGAGGGAGGGGGGCCCAGTGGGTCACCCGTGGGGCTCCCAGGCCTCCTCTCCCTCCTCTGCTGGCCTCTGGTTATTCCATCACAAGGAGGCCGGGGCGGGGCGGTGGGAGCGGCGGAGAGCAGGGCCGGAGGGACGCTGTGCTCTGCAGGGCCTACTTCCAGCAGCATGGCTGCACCTTCACCGCCGTCATCCCCACCAACGTCTTCGGGCCCCACGACAACTTCAACATCGAGGACGGCCACGTGCTGCCCGGCCTGATCCACAAGGTGCACGTGGCTAAGAGTGAGTGCCTGCTGCCCGCGAGGCCCCGCCCTCCCGATGGGCCCCGGGGCTCAGCTGGGGGAGGTGTGCGCCGACTGCCCCGCCTCTGACACGCCCCTCCCCGAATTTGCAGGCAGGGGCTCGGCCCTGACGGTGTGGGGCACGGGGAAGCCCCGGAGGCAGTTCATCTACTCACTGGTTCGTGC
>NW_005357294.1:108479-109492 GCF_000412655.1 Myotis brandtii | reverse complement strand
GGAGGGGGAGGCCTGGCTGACACCTGGAGGAGCAGCCACTGGTCCTCGCTGAGCCCCATGGGTTTGCTGGGTGCAGCGCTGAGCTCAGCGGGAGAGAGGACTGGACCCGTTGGGGATGAGCTGGCCAAGGGCTGACCCAAGGGAGGGATCCGGTCTTAGCCGGGCTGTTGGGAGAGGTGACAGGGCCCCATGTGGCCATGACTTGTGGCCTTTGACCCTGCCTGGCTGACTAGGACCTGGCCCGGCTCTTCCTCTGGGTCCTGCGGGAGTACAATGAGGTGGAGCCCATCATCCTGTCAGGTGGCCCCTGCAGCGGGCAGCGGAGGCTGACCTGGCCTCGGCCCGCGCTCCCTGCAGTGGGCGAGGAGGATGAAGTCTCCATCCAGGAGGCTGCGGAGGCCGTGGTGGAGGCCATGGACTTCCACGGGGAGGTCACCGTATCCTGATCAACGGATGGGGCTCACCCTGGGAGCTGGAGGGCAGAGCCTCCCCGGAAAGGCGGGGGAGGTTCAAGGGCAGGCTGGGGGCGGGGCTGCCCCTTCTGCTATGGCCTTGACCAGGCTCCCAGTTTGATACAACCAAGTCGGACGGGCAGTTTAAGAAGACGGCCAGTAACGGCAAGCTGCGGGCCTACCTGCCCGACTTCCGGTTCACGCCCTTCAAGCAGGGTGAGCCCCTGCCCCTCACGGCCCTCCCGCCCCCGTCCCTCACGACCTCCCGGCCTCTCCTTCCTGGCTCTGGGCGACCACTGCCTGGCCCTAGGCCTCAGCTTCCTACTCCAGCCAGGGGTGGACGCCTGGCAGGTTTGGTCTTCAAACCTTCATCAGGCAGCAGGAAACAGGGGTGACTACCCTTTGAGGCTGGGGACCCCACCGACCCTGCCTCCCTTGGAGCTCCGTGCAGCCCTGCCCTCACCTGCCGCCCTCACCTCCCCCTGCAGCTGTGAAGGAGACCTGTGCCTGGTTCAGTGACAACTACGAGCAGGCGCGGAAGTGAGCCGTGAGCGTGGTGGT
>NW_005357294.1:106658-108265 GCF_000412655.1 Myotis brandtii | reverse complement strand
TGGTGGCCCGGCGCCCCTGCCCCCAGACCCCGCGGCCGCTCAGCTGGCGGAGCCCAGGGGCAGCACCCTCAGACCCTGCCAGGAGTCAAGGGCACTGCCCAGCAACTCGGCCCACATTCCACCCCTCCCCCAGGGAGGCTCCAGGCAGCTGTCCAGTGGGGCCAGCATTCACGTCGTTCCTCAGGGAAACCGAGGCCTGCCCAGGCCCCGCACCTTGCTCCTCAGGTCCAGTGCCCAGGTCCTGCGTGTGTCCACTTCTGGGAGCCAATAAAGTGCATTTCACAGGCCCGGCCCCAGCCACTCTGTGCCAGCTGTCCCCCACCCCAGGCACTGCCTGCTCGAGCCTGGCCAGCCCCAGGACCCGCCACCCCTACTGACTGCCCAGCCCCTGAGAGGTGCTGGGCCACGGCCGCCAACAGCGCCTGGGGTGGCGGAGGAGGTGGAGACAGGGAGAGGCCGGTGTGTGGGCAGGAAGCAGGCAGGCCACAGGGGTGAGACAGGCTAGGCGTTCCCTGCTGGACCCCTGGCCACGAGCAGGCCTGGTGACCTGAGCTCCACAAGGGCTTTGGGGAAAGAGGCTGGGGCTGGATTTGGACAGGCCGAGGGGAGGATGGTGATTGGGTGGCTCAGCCTCCCTCCCCGCCTCAGGCGGCAGCTTGGGTGATGGGGCCCAACTGCCCTTATTCCATGAACAGTAACAGGTGTCACCGAGGGGCCCTGGTGGGCCGGGAGGTGAGTGCCTGGGCCTCCCATTCTCAATAGGAGCTGGGCACAGCTCAGACAGATTGCCCCGGCCAGCCGGCTGGCACTGGTGTGGGCCCTGGAGCACCCAGCTCCAAAGCCGGTCGCTGGACTGCCTCGCCCGGGACCCAGGCACCTTCCCTGGCCTGGGGCCGCCTCTTCTCAGGGCCCCTCTCTGCCGTGCCTGGTGCCACCTTCACCTAGCTCTCCTCCGACCCAGAGGCGGCTGCCTCGTCCACTCCTTCCTTCGTCCGTTAGGCGGTATTGGCTGTCTCACAGCGCCAGGCCCCACTGACTTCCCACCACCCAGGCATCTATCCCACGGGCCTCCCCACGGCTGGTCCCGGAGCCCCTCCCATGTCAGTGCCTCCCCGTGGTCTCAGCCGTGGTCCTTCCTTTCTGGGCGCCCACCCTGCCATGCGGGACTGTAGCGATCCCTTTGCTTGTCTGGAAACACCTGGAGCTCCAGGACCCTCCAGTGGAACCGCTGGGCTCCTCTGTGGGATTCAGGGCGGGATCCGCCAGGCGAGAACAATGGGAAGGAGGCCAGACCGAGCAGAGGCCTGGGCGCACCGGCAGGACGCGAGCAGTTGTGTGTCCTGAGCCCCTGGTTGTGTGTGTTTGCATAGAGGCGCTGTCTCCCCAGACAGTGCGCGCAGAACGCGGGTGCTCAGGCCGAGGTTCAGCCGCCCGGAGTCAGGTCCGCTCTGTGTGGCCCCATCCCGACCAGAGCGGCCGCAGGCCACACTCTGCAGGGACAACGACGAGTGGATCAGGCTGAGCAGCAAAGAGCCGCACCAGCTGCCATCGCGGACCTTCCGCCTTCCTTCCCCGCGCCCGCCCCGGCCCTGGTCGGCCTCTACCAC
>NW_005357294.1:104690-105716 GCF_000412655.1 Myotis brandtii | reverse complement strand
CGGAGTCGCTGTCCCCACAGGAGCCACCCGCGCGGCCAGAGAGCACCCGGGTGGCGGGGCCGAGTTGAGAAGCGCTCTGAGTGTAGAGAATAAAATATCCTCCGGGTTTGCAAGGTTTGGCTCAAAGAAGGAAAAGTAACGTATCTTATGAGTTATGTGTTGGAAGGACCCTACTTGGGGGTTCAGTTAACCTCCCGGGCGTCCTCCTCGCTCCCGTGGCGACTGGACGTGTAGTTACGCACGCGGAGCGAGTGTCCTTTCCGGGGCAGCGCTGGCCGAGTCCGGCCCGCGCCCGGCTCCCTGGCCTTGGTCGGGTGGCTTAACCTCCCTGAGCCCCGATTCTCTTTCCCGTTCGCGCCAGCTCCCTCCCCGCGACCCACAGGATTCCTCTGCCTCTGCACTAAGGACCTGGGGGCCAGGTCATCTGTGGAGACACTGGTTTGCTGCTTCGCAGTAACTAGCAGCCTTTTCCTGGGAGAATGGGCTGGCGTTCTGCCTTTCGCCGTGTACCGAAGGCCAGAGGGTCAAAACCAGTCACAGAACAGTGTATGCGAGTCTCGGGCGTTTTACCTGTGGAGACCATCAGTATCACCTGCCTCCCAGGGCCGGGCCGGTTCCGTGTTGAGCACAGTGGACACCACGGCTCAGGCTTGCGGTGCACTTCTGCCGTCCGGTTAGACCTCCCTAGGCCCATCCTCCACACACACCGGTGCTTTACCCTCTCCCAGGGGAGCCCCACCCCCACTGGGCCTCACCACCATCAGGTCCCCCTCCTCTCCACCTTCCAGTCCCTGGAGGCAGAGGCCCCTGGGATCTGTGTCCTCACAGGATGAGGCCAGCTCTGCCCCCGTGGCCAGCAGGGCCTCTGGACTCAGCAGCACGAGTGGCCGTGACTGCCGTGTAGAACTCAGCCACCTGCTTGCCTGGGCCTGGCTGCACGGAGCACCTCTGCTGAGCGCTGGGTTCTTGGAGAGTCTCAGGCCAGCCAAGGGCCATCTTCAGGAAGGGGCAGCCAGGTCGGCTCCT
>NW_005357294.1:101047-104479 GCF_000412655.1 Myotis brandtii | reverse complement strand
CCTCAATAACACCAGTCCTTGGCCTTCCTCTCCAGGGAAAGTGGAAGCCCAGCACGTGCTGGCCAGTGCACCAACGGACCGGAACCTCTGTCACTTCCGGGTGAGCCGGGGCCCAGCTCTTCTGAACTGAGGCTCCTTCCAGGGACCCAGCGGGGCTCTCGGCTCCTGCCCCTCTGAGACACTTCTTGAGGCAGGGAAGTCCTGCCTGCATAGCTAAGGTTCGAGGCTGGCTGTGCTGGGCTGGGGAAGTGGAGGTCAAAGGCCAGGAGGAAAGTCCAGGTTGTGGAGGGCCATGGCAGAGTGAAGGGCTGTGGGTGTGTGTGCGTGTGTGCGTGTGCACGTGTGTATGTGCACGTGTGTGTGCACGTGTGTATGTGCACTGTGTGCGCGCATGCCTATGCTGTGGTGGGCAGGGATGGTCGTGGGCACTCACGGGTTGGAGAGCTCGCAGAGGTGCTGGCATCAGGGAGTCTGTGAGGCTCAGGGTTGGGTCCTGAGCAAGAGGGGTGGCCTGGGCGAGCCCGCGGCATTGGGCTGGGGTGGTGCAGGCATTTGCCACGGGAGAGACCCACGGGAACCAGGGGAGTGCAGGGTGGCCTCCAGCCAGAAGGGCCGAGGTCCAGGCAGGCGCCCACTTACCCCGTCCTGGCCCCTGCGTCCCCGGCACAGGCTCTGGGCTGCCAGACCACCCATTCCAACCAGGAGGTGCTTCAGAGCTGCTCCCTCGTCTTCTTTGCCACCAAGCCCCACGTCTTGCCCGCCGTCCTGGCAGAGGTGGCCCCTGTGGTCACCGCCGAGCACGTCCTGGTGTCTGTGGCTGCCGGGGTTCCTCTCAGCTCCCTGGAGGAGGTGAGTGGCCCATGGGAGGAGGGCGATGAGGTGTGACCTCAGACCAGCGCCAGCCTGGGCTCAGCATGGCAGGGACGGGTGGCAGCCAGCCTGCAGAACGGCCAGGCGGCCACGGGGCCTGGGGTTAGGGCTCCTTCTGGCGCCACACCAGGGAAGTGGGAGGGAGCCTGGCTGAGGTGTGGCCTGGCTCTCTGACCACAGCCTCTCTCTGGCCAGCTGCTTCCTCCGCACACGCGGGTGCTGCGGGTCTCCCCCAACCTGCCCTGCGTGGTCCACGGGTGGCAGCCAGCCTGCAGAACGGCCAGGCGGCCACGGGGCCTGGGGTTAGGGCTCCTTCTGGCGCCACACCAGGGAAGTGGGAGGGAGCCTGGCTGAGGTGTGGCCTGGCTCTCTGACCACAGCCTCTCTCTGGCCAGCTGCTTCCTCCGCACACGCGGGTGCTGCGGGTCTCCCCCAACCTGCCCTGCGTGGTCCAGGAGGGGGCCATGGTGCTGGCCCGGGGCAGCCACGCGGGGAGCAGCGAGGTCGAGCTCCTGCGGACTCTGCTGGAGGCCTGCGGGCAGTGTGAGGAGGTGCCTGAGGCCCAGGTGGACGTCCACACAGGCCTCAGTGGCAGTGGAGTGGCCTTCGTGAGTGTTACCTGCCCACCCCCACCCCCACAGGCCAGCCATCAGCCAAGTCCCTGTGGCCACTCCTACCCTCAGATGCGACGGCGTGGTCCCTGCTGCCCATGAGCCCGGCTCCCCCCAGTCACTGCCCTCCTGGGCCTCAGCTCTGGGCCCTGCCCTGTGGCCGGTGCCCTGGGCCGGCTCCTGAAGGTCCGAGCCTTTTCCCGCGGGGGCTGCGCCCAGGGGAGCGTTGGCTCTGACCCCGCCGCCCCCACAGGTGTGCGTGTTCTCTGAGGCCCTGGCTGAAGGCGCCATCAAGATGGGCATGCCCAGTGGCCTGGCTCACCGCATCGCCGCCCAGACCCTGCTGGTGAGTGACTGTGGCCCGGGACCAGGGAAAGGGGTGGGCCTGGGGGCCTCCCGGAGCAGAGGGGACGCGTGGCAAAGCTGCACAGTGCGGGGAGGGAGAGGGGTTCCTCTGTCCCCCGTCACTGCCCCCCTGCTCCTCTCCCAGGGGACAGCCAAGATGCTGCTGCAGAAGGGGCAGCACCCGGCCCAGCTGCGGACGGACGTGTGCACGCCGGGCGGCACCACCATTCATGGGCTTCACGCCCTGGAGCAGGGCGGGCTGCGGGCAGCCACCATGAGCGCCGTGGAAGCCGCCACCTGCCGGGCCAAGGAGCTCAGCAGGAAGTAGGGTCCCAGAGCAGCCCTGCCCCCATGCCCTCTCCCAGCCCCTCCCGGAGGACTGCTTCTCTGACCCCTGGGGCCTCACGGCTGTGCCCTGCTTCCCACACGGGGAATGCGAGGGGCAGGACCGGAGGGACCCTGAGCGTCCATCACCTGACCACCACCCAGGGGCCGTAGGCTCCGAGGCCTGAGCACTGGTGGTGCTGGTCAGGAGCCCGTGGCCTGCCGCTTGGCAGAGCAGGAGCAGAGCCCCAGGCACAGGAGAGCTTGTGGGGTGGGGACATAGGATCTGCACGAGACCTGCTCCCCTAGTGAAGCCAGTCTGTCCTGTTAGTGGGGTGGCCTGGGGCCTTGAGGGGGCCTTGTGGGGGAGGGCAGCATCAGGGTTGGAAGGATGGGCCTTGGCCAGTGGGGACCACACACTGGCTTCAGCTGGCATGCCCCCCCCCCGAGACCCCAGGCTCCTGGCAAGGGGCAGGTGTCGCTGGCTCTGGTGAGCCTTCTCCGTCAAGTCCTGAGGTCCCAGGCCTCTGACTGCAGGTCCTGGCCCTCCCCATGTCCCTGAACAGACTGTCCGGCTGGGCACTGGGGCGAGGCGGGGCTGTGGGGCCTTTGGTGGGGGTGGCCTGCGGCTCTGCCCCCAAGGCTCACTGAGGCCTCCCGCCCGCCAAGGCCCCAGAGGCTGGTGCTCCCCTGGCTTCCACCCGGTTCCCGCTGCCACCTACCAGCGAGGCCTCAGGGAGGTCACCAGGAGGGCGCTGGGGCCCTCCCTATGCAGCAGCCTCCCGCCATCCAGGCAGCCCCAGGCGGTCCCTCCTCCCAGGCCTCCTCCACCGTTCCTGCCTCTGGTCGGAGGGTCTGCCAGAGTCCATTATCAGAGGAGGGCTTTCTCTACTGTGAAGTGGGAATAAAGTCGCTGTCCTGTAGCACCGAGTGGCCGGTACTTAGCAGGAGGCGGTAAAGCCAAATCCCTGGGCCTGGCAGCGGTGACTCCCGCCGTCACCCCGGCACCCAGCCACACATCGCCTCACAGTCCTGGGGCCCAGGGTGGGCTCGGCCCAGCAGCCACTCCCTGAATGAGGTCCTTGGTGAGCCCCAGCCCACCTGGAGGACACATGGATTCAAGGGGGGCAGGGTCGCAGCCCAATCCCTGGCCGGCCAGGTGTCTTCCCTTGTCCCACAGCTAACGGCTTCCCAAAGAAACCGGGGCATGTGATGGTTTCTTTGTTCTGTGTTGTCCCATTTTCATACCCTTCCACTTTTCAGCATATGAAGTGTTGTTTTT
>NW_005357294.1:97003-101003 GCF_000412655.1 Myotis brandtii | reverse complement strand
TATATATATATATTTTTTAAATATATTTTTTATTGATTTCAGAGAGTAAGGGAGAGGTAGAAACATCAATGATGAGAATCATTGATTGGCTGCCTCCCCGGGCATGTGCCCTGACCAGGACTCCAACCCTAACCTCCTGGCTCATAGGTCAACACTCATCCACTGAGCCCCCGTGGCTGGGCCATATGAGGTGTTTTAGACCCAAGCACTCGGTCAGAGCTACACAAATGACTTTAGAATAGGGATGTGTGTGAAGGTGGCAGTTCAGCCTTTATTACCAAATCCACTGGGCTCATCTGAGCAGGTGAACTCCGCCTTCAGCGAGGCCAGGTGTGAACATGCCCCTCAGAGCAGGCTGCCCACAGCACCCTCAGGTATACAGCACCAGAGCCAGGCTCGCCCGGAGCACCCTTACCAAGGACCAAGCGGCCGGGGCCCTGCTCCCACCTGGGCTCTTCTCGCCAGCCCGACCTGCACGTGGGCCAATGGGCTGGGGCCCCTGGGTGATGGGCCTCCCAGCTTGAGGCCCTCCCCTTCCTCTCCCACTTCACTCAGGTCGTTCATCTGCTGTTGACGTCTGGAGGGCCACTTCCCAAGCAGTGCCCCTCCCGCCAACTGTTGCAACCTGGCCTCACCCCCCCCCCCCCAAAAGCCACTTGGTCAGGGGTGCTTTCAGCAGAAGCCTGTGCACACACCTCCCCTGCGCACTGCCAAACGCATGGAGGGGGTCTCCCACGGTGACCCTGACCCTGACCCTGGCTGCTGTGTGGAGAGCAGTGCCTTCGTCAAGGATTGTGAACAGGAGGGGGCTGATGGCTTTGTCCCCGCGCCTTCCAGGCTGCAGGGCCCCTGTGCCAGGCAGGGAGCGTGCGATCCTCCAGGCAGGTTTCCCGCTTGCAGACGGTGGATGAGGGATTCGAGCAGCATCAACCCAGACCCCGCTCACTCTCAGGTCATCACAAACCCGGTGACAAGCTCAGATGCCCTCGGGCCCAGCAGATACAGTGAGGGGCAGGCTGTGGATGAGGCCACAACCTGGGGTTCGTTTCAGCTTTTGCTGCACTCGGGTCCCCCACAGACAGCCCCTGGCAGGTGCCCTATGACTTCACACGGAGCTTAGCCCAGGGAGACGTGACTGAACCCGCGGCACCAGGATGGGGCCCAGGGCACGCCAGGACCACGGCCGGGCACCTGCAGCCTCCACCCCAAGGCACCCCCATGCCTCCATTTCGGAGGGGACACCTTTACAGGCCTCATGAGGGTGTCCCCTGTCCAGCAAAGCCACAGCCTCCAGACCCCCACTTGGCACTCAAACTAGCTTCTCAGGCCCCAGGCCAGTGCGGACTGGCCTTGCTTTACCCAGTGCCCACTCGGCCCCCAGACAGGCCCGAGCCTCCTCCTGGGGTGCAGCCTTGGCTCCCATGCAAGAAATCTGACAGGGCCTCATGGACGCCAGCACCCCCTGCACAGGCCCACGAGGGCTACAAGGGCTGGAAGCCTTGGCCAGAGGCTGCCTGGAACCTCGTGCACCCTCGCCTGCTGCCCATCTGGTCAAAGTCTGTAACAGGCAGGGCTCCTGGGGGCGGGTCTGACTGCAGAGGCCCCCTGGGTGTGCAGGCTCCACAGCTGGCAGGGGCGGCCGCCCTTCCCCTGCTCCCATTCTCCACACCCTCCCTCACTTCCAGATTTGAGGTGTGTGTGCACTGGGGGAGTCCTAAGTTCATGGTCTTGGACTTGTGTGAAACCTGCTCGGGGGCGCCCTCTAGTGGCCATCCCAGGGGCAGTCATTCCACCAACACCCGTCTGCAGCCTCTGGCCACCACGATGACATGGGGCCAGGACCGGCAGTGTCTCTGCAAAGGCAGCTCCCAGGAGGGGCAGGGATCTGAATCGAGTGGACAGGGCAGCAGACCCTGTAAGAGATGGGCTGAAACGCAGGAAGCTTTACACCGCCACCCAGACGTCCAGGTGCCGGGCGGGGCCCTGGCCGTGCCAGCTGCCAGCAAGGGGAGGCGCCTGAGGGCTAAGGCACTGCAGGGTGGCTCCGTGTGGCTGTCAGGAGCCTGTTCCCTGTTCCGGTCGGTGGGTGGGTGAGTGGCCTTGGGTCCTGGGCCTGGACAAAGTGGGCTGTGGCTTCTGGGAGAGTCCAGCGAGCTTGTCCAGTCATTGGTCAGGTCACCAGGGCCCAGATCCAGTTGCATGCCAACCCCACGGAACAAGAGAGCTGCTCGGAGAATGTATTTTCTTAGGAAAATTAGACGTCAGAGTGGAACAGATGCTCCTGCTGCATCCAGAACGTTAGGAGGACTGCTTGCTGGGCACCGTCTCCCAGACCCGAGCGAGGCTGGACCCAGGCTGCGGACTGAGACCACCCCCGCCCCCAAGTATCTGTAAAAACGGCCGTAATGTGATAAAAACCCAAGGGTCGTGCCTCCCCACTGAGAAGCCGTGGCTGTGGCTGTGGCTGTGGCACAGGATCCCACAGCACAGAGGCTCAGGGTGGACAGCCGGGCTAGGCCGTTCCTTGTCCAGTGCAAGCTGATGGGCCATGGGGGAGGCCTGGGTCCTGGTGGCCAGGGCAGGAACAGTGAGCTGTGCTGTGCTGACAGGTTCCCTGGTGTGTGCAGCCAGTGTGCGAGGGAGGGGTCCTGGCTGAGCCGCAGACCTCCCGGCTCCCACAGGGGGGAGCAGGAGCAGGGGCCTCTCTTCCAGCTCCTCCAGGAGAGGGACCAGTGGAGCAGGACAAGCCGTCACCAACAGAGCCCCCCAAGCCTGTGGGGGCAGGGATCCCGTAACCCCCAGCCATGGGGTGGCCACTCCGGGAAGGGCAGAGGGGACTGTGCCCCCTCCTCCAGGTGCGACAGGACCAAGGCCCCTGGGCAATAGGCCTGGCTTGTCACACCCCGTCGTCAGGGGCTGCTGGGGACGAGGGCCCCATGCCCCCCAGCCTCCTGGCTGTGCTGATCAGGCAGCGCAGCTGCACCAGGTTCAGGGGCCCCACCTCCCGCGGGTCCTGGCTCTCCAGCCACCGGAGAGCTGTCTCCAGACCCCGCACGGCCTCCCCAGCGGTGGGCATGGCGGCCGCCTCCTCTTCCCCATCCTCCATGACAGAGGGTAGGCTGCCAAGGGACAGAGGGGCCACAGGGGCCAGTGCAGGGGGCCGGCCAGGGCCTGCCTCCTCTCTGCAGCGCTCAGGCAGCCCCCCATCGTCGTCCAGGTGCAGCCACTCGGCCACCTCCTCAGGTGCCAGGCGCTTGTAGGCCAGGGCTGCCAGGTGGGTGAGGTCGCTGAGCACCCTGCTGTGCTCGGCCTCAGCCTGCCCAGCGCGCTGCCCAGCGCAATCCCCTGGCTGAGGCTCGAAGGCAGCTCGCAAGCCCAGCAGCCAGCACCGTTCGATGCTGCCGGCCTGCACCAGGTCCCAGGAGAGGCCGGCCAGGTAGAGCATGTCCTTGAGCATGAAGCTGCGCACGAAGTCCAGCGGGGAGCCGCCCGCGCAGGACACCGCCAGGCGGAGCAGCTCCCGCTTGTACAGCTGCTTGAACGCAGCCACCACGCCCTGCTCCAGCGGCGCCGGGATGTGCGTCCGGCCACTGTCCTTGGACAGGAACAGCACTCGCACGGCCCCGTCGGGGGTCTGCAGCTCCTCCGCGGGGCCAAGAGGCTCAGGCCGGAACCGCCTGGGGGTCTCCTCGCTCTCCTGCAGGGCGGGCACCCTGGCGGCCGGGCTCGGGCCGGGCGGGTGGGCGACCAGCAGCACCGCCCTCTGCTGCAAGCAGCTGCGGCGCAGGTAGCGCCTGACGCCGGGCACGAACTCCTCGAAGAACCAGCCCCGCAGCAGAGGGCGACTGAGCCAGGCGTCGGGGCTGTAGCGGTAGGAGGCCGGGAACTTGTCCTGGTTGTGGTGCCGCAGGCTGGGCGGGTCTGGCAGCTGCCCGATGACTAGCGGCTTCAGCTTGTGGCTGCCAGTCAGGTTAGCGGCCAGCAGCACAGTCACCTGGTC
>NW_005357294.1:95211-95420 GCF_000412655.1 Myotis brandtii | reverse complement strand
CACTCGCCGCGCCGGGCCGTCTAGGAACCGTGAGGGCCCCTGAGCGCGGAGGAGTGAAGAGCGACTGCCGAGCGACCGAGACAGGGTCCTCAGGGTGACCGGGTCTCGACTTGGATCCGGGTCCGGCAGGAGGCGCACCTGGCGGCAGGCCCCGAGGGAAGGCGGTGCCGTCCATTGCAAGCGGGCACCTCAGTGAGGAGGAGGGAAAG
>NW_005357294.1:90060-94839 GCF_000412655.1 Myotis brandtii | reverse complement strand
TGGGCCTCACGGGAGCCTGGGCAGTGGGCACTCGGCCATCGGTCCCTTTGCGCCTCGCTGGGCCTGGATCCCCGCCTCCCCCCGCTGGGCTCTGCGCCTGGGTTGCTGGGAGAGGCTGCGGCCTTCAGCGGGGAGGCCTGCTGGACTGGTGTTTCTGCAAATGGTTACTTGGAGGTGAGGTTTGAAAAAGATCAACAAAAAGAATACGTCCGGAGTGTCAGGTGCTAGCGTCAGCATTTCGGGGGCTGCATTTGTCCAGCCCTGGCCCGTGCTGGTACTTGGCGATGACACGTATGTGTTGGAAGTGGGTGGCCGCGTGCACTGATGCAGGCATGGAGGCCGACCCCCACTCCTCACCGCCTCGGAGCCTTCCCCTCCCGCTCCTGGCTCCCAGCTGTGTAGAGACCTGGACACGCACACGTGTGATGTGTGCATAGACGGGTGGGAGCCCGTGTGCAGTCCTAGAGCTGCCCCAAGGGAAGGGCCTGGCTGGTCAGCTTAGGCCACACCCCCACCAGCTGTGGTGCTGGAGGCGGGGTCTTGGGCGGGGCGCCGGGCAGCCACAGCGTGAGGCCTGGGGGTGCAGGGCCTCAGGACAGGCTGGCATTTTTGAGTGGGGCCAAGTCGGGTCAGAAAGCATCTGAGTAGGAATTGGGCCTGTGGAGCGTCCCCACAGGAGGCAAAGGGCATCCTCTCTGCCTCCTGTCCACGCAGCTGCCCCACGACTTGGCTGTTCTAGAACATCAAGGCTTGGGGTGCTCATTGCCGTCTGGGACGCTGCAGACAGCTCCATTGTGCAGCGCCGGTTCCAACCCTGGGGGGAGGGGGGGTAGAAAGCCGAGCTGCCTGCAGACCCGGCCCCAGCACCTCACACCTCATGTCATTCCCACTTCCCTGGGAGCTGGAGGCTTTTTTGACCCCTGGGTGTACCGTCTGCAGCCCGTGTGTGACTGCAGTGGGGTGATGTGGGCCACGGGCTGCCTGAGCAGGGTCTGGGGGATGGGAAGGTGGTCTGGTCAGCAGGGCTGCGGGGCCACCTCTCCCAGAAACCTTCCTCACTAGCCCAGCCTCGTGGCTTCCCCAGCACCTTGGGCACAGCTCTGAGGCCAGGTCCTCAGCTTCCCGCAGGGCCCTCCAGGCAGCAGGCTCCGTGCTGGCTTCTCAAGCTGCTTTCCCGGCTCCGCAGGGGCGAGAGGGCCCGGGACCGAGGTCCTGCAGGTCAGTGCAGCTGCGAATGGGGTCTCTCTAACCAGGACCAGCCCTGCTGCGTCAGCGCCTTTGCCCTGGGCCTGGGGGCCAGGCAGGGCGGCATCCCTCTGGGGCCTCCCAAACCGTGGGCCCCAGGACTCTGGCAGCTCGGCAGGGTGGCGCCCTCTATGGGAGAGGTGTCACTGTGCCTCGGGGGTGAGGGCTGGACCCAGTGGGGGAGTCGGCAGCCAGCGGGGCTCAGGGGCCATTCTCGTGTTGGCTGTGGCGTCGCTCCTGGTGCAGCCTCGGCCCGTCTCCTGCCTGCAGCCCCGGGCGGGCGGGCACCCTTCCTGAGCTGTGGGCTTGCGAGCTGGTTCTCAGAGGGAAGTGTCCCAACTCCCAGTGGCTTTTCTCCCGGGAGGGATGGGCGTTCGTTTGGGGGACCTCATGGAACGCGGGCCATCGGGAACCGGTGCTGAGGAAGTAGAGGTGGGCCCTGTGTCGCTCAGCTGTCCTGGGGGATCTGGCCGCAGGGCTGGGACCCCGGACGTCCCTGTGGGCGCTCGGCCCCATCCCCACACCGCTCCACGCCCAAGTGGCGCTCTGCTGCCCTCCGCTGTGGCCAGGCTCTGGGCGCTGCTCCTCTGGCCGGTGTGCCCTCTCCCCAGAGCCATCTGCCACCCTCACCTCAGAAGCCCGGCAGCCGGGACCTCCCGTGCGCTCCGCAGGCCGCTGCTCCCCTTGGTACGCGTTCTTGTCAGGGGCTCCACAGGGCGCCTCTGTCCCTGTCCGGCGGGGACCTGGGTGGCAGAGCGCCTTCTGCAGAAGGGAGGCAGGTTCTTAGGGCTCTAGCCACCGGGCGAGAGGTCTTGCTGTCTGTGCCTGGAGGGCCTTGCAGAGCTGGCTGGCTCTCAGCTCCTGGGGTGCGGCACCTGGCCGGCTGGTCCCGTCTGCGGGGCGTTGACAGCCCTGTCCTTGTGCTCAGGGCAGGGAGGCTCCCCCAGGCAGCGCTCTGGTGACGGACACTCGTGGTGTGGGCCTCCTCACCTTGCTCCTCATCCCTCAGCCCGCGGGTGCAGAGGGCGGGGCTGCGCTGGACCCTCCACAGCTCCGGTGGGCAGTGGGGCTCAGGCCCCAGCAGAGCGGATGGGAGGGCGCTCAGATGGCTCCTCCCAGGAAGTGCCCGGCTCAGTGTGCCTGAGCAGGGGGAGCTGGCCCCTCCTGGGATGTCGGTGGTGGGTCTGTGGTGCTCACCTCTGCTCCTCCAGCCACCTCGCCGCACGCCGCCTCAGGAGCAGCTTCTGGAAGGGCCCGCAGCCCCTGGGCCGCCTGTCTGACTGCCTCTAACCTGCTGCTTTCTCTCCATGCTGTCCTAGGAGGTCGGAGTGGAAGTAAGTACGCCTGCTCCTGCCGCGCTCCCGTCACCTGAGCCGGGGCCCCAGGGAGCGGCACTGCCCTTCCTCTTGCCCCGCACCCCTCAGGGCTTCGGGCCCCACTAGCCCTTGCCTCAGTCCTCAGGCCTAGTTGCGGCGTCCAGAGACTGACTTCCCCTCCCCTGAGCTGTGGCCACCAGAGCCCTGAGCACACCTGGGCTGGTGTCGGGGGCCAAGGAAGTGCTGAGACCAACAGGGTCTGGCAGGGCTTGGGCACTAGGGGCCAGCCTTGTGGGCTGAGCCAGAGGGGCCAGGCATCAGAGAGGTCAGAGGGCACATAAGCCCTGCCTGCTCATCCTGCTGCCCCTTCAGGGACAGTGAGTGATGTCACAATGCCCTGCCTTCTGGGCACAAGCTCCTGCCTCCCACCACTGCCTCTGCGGCCAGCCTCCCTTGGTAAGTGCTGCCACCAGCCTGGGCAGGAAGGTGCCAGGGGCATGTGCCTTAAAGGCCCCAACGTACCCCTGCAGGGGATAAGGGTCTCTCCCCAAAGTGCTTGGTCCCCGTGTCCATGGGCTTCCACTTCTGCTGGTGTTAGGAAGCGTGTGGGTCCAGGCGAGGAGGGGGAAGGGTTTGCCCTCGCGGCTGAAAGGCTGCCCTGCTCTGGAGACCTTGCCCCCTAGGTCTGAGGGCTGCCTGGCTCTGTGGGCCCCTGGGTCGATTGTTGCTTAGGCTCCACCAGTGACCCACAGAAGCCGGGGACGGTGGGGTGTCCTGAGGGAGGGCTGCAGCCCTGGCGAGTTAGCACTGGGTGTTGGTCAGGGTGCCTCCCTCTGCTCTGGGGAGCAGGCCCAGGGTGGGGCTGTGGCTGGGAGGCAAGCTCACAGCCACCTTCTAGGAAGGCCCCTGGGTGAACAGGGATCCCTGGCTGCGGGCCCAGGCCCCTCTGTTCCTGCTCGGTGGGGGCTGCCTCCCGTTTCTGGGCTGGTCCGCAGAGTGCCAGCCACCTTTCCACAGCGCCACGCCTGGCAGCAGGGGGGTGGGTGGTGAGGCTGTTGCCACGAGGGCGGCAGACAACGAAGGTCCCCTCCATGAGGAAGGTGGGGCTCAGCCCCCAGCTGCCTCCCACTGCCCACTGATGGTGCCCCTTACACCACGATGGCCACCTCAGAGACCGCCCAGTGCTTCCGTTAAAACCAGTGCCCGGAGGTGGTCGGGCTTAGCAAAGGCACAGGCCGTCCAGGGACCATTTCAGGTCAATAGTAACTGCCCGTGGACGTGAGTCTCCCTGTCTCATGGGCCAGGCTTGTTGGGAAGGGTGTTCCCGTGAGGGTCAGGCGGAGGGAGCGCGCTGGTTCCCCGGCATCCAGTCGGGGATTCTATCAGAAAAGGTTTCTGAGGTTTGGAAACCATCTTCTCTAGACCCCTTTGGAGAGCATGGTGCATGTTGGGTTAGAAAAGAAGCTTTGCGGTTAAAAGAATACAAATATTTATACACCCGTACGTGTATGTTACCCACTTACTGCTTCACTGAGGTCCCTGCGGGTTTGACTTGGGGTCCTGCATGTTGCCGGATGGCACCCCCCTTGGGAAGCATCCGCAGGGTCCTCCGGCACCAGCCAGGCTGCTGAGGGCGGGGCGGGCGCGGTCGCGGGGCGCTGTGCTCAACTGCCTTCTGTGCTTGCTTCCACTGCTGCGTGCAGATGAGGAGCGGCAAGGCCTCCTGTGCCCTGGAGACCGTCTGGGAGGACAAGCAGAAGCATGGGGAGGCCGAGCAGCGCGCCCACGAGCACCAGGCCACGCGAGCCGCCGCCGCTGCCCAGCAGCTCCCGGCTCAGGTGCCAGCCGTGAATGGGCCGGGGCCGGAGGACGCTGAGGCCCTGGACAGCAGCAGGGGCAGCCCCCGGAAGAGCCATTACGGGCGGCAGCCCCTGCAGAAGAAGCGGAAGCGCTCCCCGAAGAGCGGGCTGGGCAGGGCAGACCTGGCCCTCGTGGGCCTCTCGGCCGACCACGTCTGGCTGGACAAGCCGCTTTTCGACCAGGCGGAGAGCTCCTACCGTCAGAGGCTGGCAGACTTGGCTGCCCAGGCAGCCTGGCCACCGGCGCTGGCCCCCAGGGGTCCTTGCACCCACGGAAGCCAGGTGGCCTGCCACCATGTGACCTGGGGCATCTGGGTCAACAAGTCTGCCTTTGACCAGGCCGAGCGGGCCTTCATGGA
>NW_005357294.1:82394-89583 GCF_000412655.1 Myotis brandtii | reverse complement strand
GGAAGCAAGCGGGCTGAGCTGAGGCGGGCCGAGGGGGGGGTCCCTCCGTCTGCCCTGCCCTACTGGTACTTCCTGCACAAGGATGCCGAGGCGCCCTGGCTCAGCAAGCCCACCTACGACAGTGCGGAGTGCCGCCACCACGCTGCCGAGGCCCTGCGTGTGGCCTGGCGCCTCGAATCCACGGCTCTGGTTCACCGGCCCAGTGCCCGGTCTGGCCCGTCCATGTCCAGCCTGAGACCCAAGTAGGAGAAACATGCTGGATGGGTGCCTGGGCTGGGGCCGCGCGCACCCCCTCCCTGCCCCCACCCCAGCGAGCTCTTCCCGAGACCCCCGGACCCGGCTAAGTTGGATGCAGGAGTGGGTTGGGCAGTGCAGCCTCCAGGGTCACAGCTCAGGGCTGAGTCTGCCCCATGCAGGGTATTGTCTGGGCAATTCCTAGGGGCGCAGCGGAGGCTCCTGGGCCCACGGGACCCGCCCACGGCCAGTCATTGGCCTGAGTCTGAAGGATGCGCTGAGCGAGGCAGACTTTCGGCCTGGTGGCCCCGGGGCCTCCTCCCAGGACAGCTCCACTCAGTGCAGCCGTGGTCTCTGGAAGCCAGGTCAGGGGCCTGGAGGCGGGCGGGGGGCATCCAGTGCCTGGCCAGGGAAGGGGTTCCCAGGCAGGTGGGCAAAGACTATGGACCCTAGGGCAGCTAGAGGCCCTGTGGTGCAGGGGCTAGGCCCAGGCTGGGCCAGTGGGACTTGCAGAGGCTCCCTGGGTCTCCAGGGAAGGGGCGCCAGCCTGGCCCCCGATTCCCGGTGGGAGCCCCTTTGCTCTGCCCTCTGAAGGGTTGATCTGATGGGTTGACAGGACTGGCCTCGTGAGGGACAGGGCACGGCCCATCGTGGAGGAGGGGGCATGGGGCAGAAGCCGAGTTCATGGAGCTGGCTTTTCTTGGGTGAGACCCACTTATTCTTGTCAGCAAGAGGCCACTGGAGGACCTGGTTCCTGGGCACGGAACGGGTGGGATGGGCGAGGAGCAAGAGGGCTCTGCGGGCCCAGGTCTGGGCAGCTGCCCCACATTGTCGGGCTGGGGAAGCAGCAGAGGGGCGTCTGTGCCCGGCAGCATGTGCACAGACCGACACCGGGCTGGGTGTGGCTCGGGCCCTAGTTGGCTTGCCCAGGTCTAGAGCAATAGTTCTCAAACTGACTGGTCTGGGAACCCTGGAGAGCTTTTGTTCTATCTGTGGGTCCACATCGGCCGAGGTGCTGCAGGTGTGCACTGGGAGTAGTGACCAGCTTGCTACACGCTGGTGGGCACTTCATGAGAAAGCTTTCCTGTAAGCAGACTCACTGAGCAGGTGGCCTCGTTTTACGTTTTGAAATCTTTAGTGTCTGCTCAGTAAGAGGCAGTGTGTTCAGCTGTGTGTGTTGTCGGACTCAAATCCAGCTTTGCACTGATGTGTGCTTGGAAAAGGGGGGACCTCGGGATCCCCAGAAGGTCTTGGCCACACTTTGAGAGCCGCTGGTCTTTGGGGCGGGCCTGGGACTGTGGCCTGTGCACGGAAGGGAGCCGCATGGCAGTGGGAACAGGTGGCGTGGATGGGGGCTTCCCTGCTCTGCCGTGGGGCCTGGAGGCCTGGTCTCCCAGGCACTGGGCGGCTACCCTGCACCTTTGGCATCTGGGCTGTGAGAAGGGGCCTGTGCAGTCCAGGCTGTCAGCCTCTCCTTTCCTCCCAGCAGGAAAATGGCCACAAACTTCCTCGTGCACGAGAAGATCTGGTTCGACAAGTTCAAATACGACGATGCAGAAAGGAAATTCTATGAGCAGATGAACGGGCCTGTGGCGGGCTCCTCGCGCCAGGTGAGGGCTGTGCTTGGGGCGCTGGGTGGCTCTGCCCCAGGTGCTGGAGGTGGGGGCCTGTGGGGGGGTCCTGGCTGCTCCTGGGGTCTGTGGAGGGGTCCTGGCTGCTCCTGTCTCAGCACGAGGCAGCACACACCCACGGTCTGCAGGCCACTGGGAGCACAGCACGCGCAAGCCTGGGGGCCGAGGCCACTGTGGCAGGGCTCTGGCACCTCGCGCATCTCGCTGCCCCGCTGAGCTTCCGTCCTGCACGTCGCTTCCTCGCTCTCCACACGAGGGACATAAGGTTCCTATTTTTTTTTTGAAATTATAAAATTTTTAATGAAAGAAAAGACTGGTTCTTTCTGCACTGTCTGCAGGAGAACGGCGCAAGCGTGATCCTCCGGGACATTGCGAGAGCCAGAGAGAACATCCAGAAATCCCTGGCCGGAGTGAGTACCGCGGCCGAGCATCCAGGCTGGCGCTGCCGCCGCCCTCATGCCACTGCGCATGACTTCCCCCGGTGCCGCTGATGGCTCTGCCCTTGGAGCAAAGCCAGGGCGAGGCTGCTGCGCAGGCACGGACCTGGGCCCAGACCACAGGCACCTCTTCCTCTGCCTCCTTGCTGTGCTGATCGCCTGCTTGCTGGCGCTCAACTGGGTCCCCTCCTTTGCTCCCTCCCCGCCAGCCACTTCCTTCTGCTTGCTCTGTGCTAAGGGAAGCCTCCCTTCCCTCCTAGGCCTAGACCTCCCCAGAGGAGCCGGGTTCACGGGGTGGAGTTCAAATCACAGAACGAGCACCATCGACTTTGAGGCCCAGGCAGGGGCCCTGCAGCCCAACTCGGCTTCCTGGTCCCAGATGGGACCATGGCCACCTCTGTCCCTGCCAGGCCAGGAGGCGTGTCCCTAGGAGGCAGTGGACCTACTGGTCCACCTCCCTGGCCAGAGGAGCCGGGGCCTCTCTCTCTGGGACATGGGAGTGTCCTGGCCCTGGAGGCAAGTGTCCACACAGCTGTGCTCCTTTGGAGCCTCCAGGAGCATCCTTCCCGCCCTTCCAGCTTCTAGAAGCTGCCCACTCCGTGGCCTGTGGCTCCTTGCCAGCAGTTCACGGCCTGCTCTTGTCACATCTCCTCTCCCTGCCTTTCTCTCCTGTGGACCTGGGGGGTGACACTGGGCCCACCTGGAAAATCCAGGGTCACCTCCCATCTCCCCTACCTCATCACTTCTGCAAAGTCCTTTTTGCCTTGTGAGGTCATCTGCCTGCACAGCTGGTTCGGGTGTACTGGCTCCTGGCCACAGGCTGGGCAGCCCCGGGCAGGTGTCCTCTGGGAAGTGGTGCCACCTCCAGCTGCCCAGCAGGCCCTGCGTTGGGCATGGCCCCTACTTGCCTTGCCTCCTACCTCACCCAGGGTGAGCCGGGCAGACACAGGCCCTGGCGGCACGAGGTCTTTGCACCCAGGAGGCTCTTCCTCCTCCCACCCTCGGGCCTGGCTGTGGTGGCCAGCTGCTGGGCCCTGGTCTTTGGGGACAGCTGTGGTGTGCTGCTGGGGCTTGGGTCACAAAGCACCACGGACCACAGCGTAAGCGCCAGTCATTTTCTCGTAATCTGAAGGCTGGAGTCCAGGATCAAGGTGTGGGCAGGGCTGGTTCCTTCCAAGGCCGCATTCTTTGGCCTACAGATGGCCGTTTCTTCCCTTGTCTCTGCATCCTCTTGCCTCTGTGTGTCCTATGAGGACACCAGCCAGTGGGCTAGGACCACCCTAACGACCTCAGTGTGACGGGGTCGCCCTGTAGAGGCCCTGCTCCAGAACTTTGGGTATGAGTTCATGCTGGGGTGGGGCGGGCATAGCCTTCATGGAGAGGACTGGTCCCAGCGCCCTGCTGTCTTCCCACCACTCACCTGCCGCGCAGCAGGGCTCGAGGCACCAGCCTGTTCCAGGACCCCGCTCACTTGCTCCCGGCACTAACCCCTGGGAGAGGAGCCTCCGAGCTGGGGCCGGACGAGTGGGCAGGGGCGGTAGCTCTGGCTTCCATCCCTGTGTGATCCAGGCCATCGGAGGTCTTAGTGGGAATGGTGTGGGGGCCACGGCTGGTGGTGGCGTCTGAGACGCAGGTGTGGGTGGTCCAGCGGGAGCTGCAGAGTTGATGGGTGCCGTTGACTGACTATAGCAGGGCACTGAGGTGCGCCGAGAGGAGGGGAGTGGCGTGAGCAGAGCCCACCTGGTCCCCTGGCTGGTCAGTGCTCCTTCTCCAGCCACACGGCGCCCTGGCCACCCTGAGCCGGCTCTGCTCGGTGGGTCATGGGACAGTGTCAGCCTTGCGCTGCCCGCAGTGAGTGACAGAGCCAGGCACCCGGCACCTGTCCTGCCTGGAGACCTTTAGCCTCTCCGTGGTTGAGGGGTGCGGAGCAGTGGCTTGTCCTGTGGCTGCTTGGGTGGGCCTCAGGCCAAGGTCTGTATCATGATTGGACACTGGAGGAGGGACAGTGACTCCGGGCAACGGGCCAGGTGCACCGTGTCCCAGAGCCATTCCATGAGGGCATGACTCCGGCTTACGCTGTGGCGCCCTGTGGCTGAGCTCCCTGGGCAGCATGTGTGGGTCGGACGGGCCAGCGCCATCCAGCGCAGACTCAGTGAGCCTGGCCGGGTGTGCCCGGCAGGGAAGGCCAGGCGCTGTGCTGGCTGCTGAGGGGCTGCCCTTTGCTCGGGCCCCTCAGCTGCTCTCCCCTCCCGTTTCCACCTCAAGGCCGTGCTGCCCAGCCCCCGAGGCCCCAGGCCAGGCTGCCCCTGGGACTGTCAGTCCTGCTCCTTGCCTCACACCGGGCAGTGGCAGCCATGGCTCTGAGCTTCTGCCCTGGGCCCCCTGCTTCCTGCTTGGCCGAGAAGTCACCCTGGCTCCACAGGGCTGCCGCTGGCAGGTGACTGGCTGGGAAGACAGGAACTGCGTCTCGTGTCTCAGGCCTCCTACCCAGCTCGGGGCTGTGCTGCTCAGTGGCTGTGGGGGCCTTGGAGCGGGTGGGGTGCCACACCCTCACCTCCCCCTGCCTTGCAGAGCTCAGGCCCTGGAGCCTCCAGTGGGCCCAGCGGAGACCACAGTGAGTTGGTCACCCGGATCGCCAGCCTGGAAGTGGAGAACCAGAGCCTGCGAGGAGGTGAGGCCCTGGGCTCGGTGGGGGAGGGGTGGGGCCCAGCTGCTGTGGTCTGACCAGCATCCCCTCACCCCGCAGTGGTGCAGGACCTGCAGCAGGCCATCGCCAAGCTGGAGGCCCGTCTGAACGTGCTGGAGAAGAGCTCGCCTGCCCACCGGGCCACAGCCCCGCAGACCCAGGTGAGGCCGCCCCGCAGACCAGAGCCCCCACACCTGGCGCTGCTACAAAGGAGCCGAGGCCGGCCCAGGGGTAGTGAGGGTGAGAGGCCTGCCAGCCAGGGGCCTGCGTCTCAGCCCCCTCCCCTCTGGCAGCACGTGTCGCCCATGCGCCAAGCAGAGCCGCCCACCAGGAAGGCGGCGGCTGCGGAGGACGACGAGGACGATGACATCGACCTGTTCGGCAGTGACGAGGAGGACGACAAGGAGGCCGTCCGGCTGCGGGAGGAGCGGCTGCGGCAGTACGCAGAGAAGAAGGCCAAGAAGCCGGCGCTGGTGGCCAAGTCCTCCATCCTCCTGGACGTGAAGCCCGTGAGTGCCCGCCTCGGACCTCCCCTGCCCGGGTCAGGAATCTCGGGCTAAGAGAGAAATGTGGGGGCAGGACAGGAGTAAACTGCGCTGCTGGGCGGGCCTCCCGGGAGTCTGTGGGCCCCTGACCCAGCCCCTCCTCCCTTCGTTCCCCAGTGGGATGACGAGACAGACATGGCCCAGCTGGAGGCATGCGTGCGCTCCGTCCAGCTGGATGGGCTGACCTGGGGGGGCTCCAAGCTGGTGCCCGTGGGCTACGGCATCCGCAAGCTGCAGATCCAGTGCGTGGTGGAGGACGACAAGGTGGGCACCGACCTGCTGGAGGAGGAGATCACCAAGTTCGAGGAGCACGTGAGTGGGCAGGCCCGCGCGGGGGGCAGGTCCAGGGCCCGGCAGGGCGGCCTTTGGGAAACTGGGCCTCACGTGACCACCGCCCTCCTTTCTCCAGGTGCAGAGTGTGGACATTGCTGCTTTCAACAAGATCTGAGCCCCAGCCCCAGCCCCACCCGGTTGGCCCTGCCCCCATTAAAGACTGCACTTCCCTGTCTGGCTCCTGTCTGGTCTGGGCCCTGTGGGCGGGGCATTCAGTGAGCAGCGCTGCCGGCCCGGCCTCAGTGGTGTCCCACTTGGTGGTCCCGGGGGCCATGACCTCACCCCCTGCTTGGCCTCTGCACAGCCTTCCTGTGGCTGTGACCTCACCCTGCTGCCCTCTCCCGTCTCTGGGCCTGTGTTCACTCGCCCATCAAGTGCCATGTCCCGTTCAAGCTGTGGGCCAGGAAGAAGGCAGGCCCTTCACTCCTCCCTGGGGCCGAGGAGGCACCCAGCCCTCCACTCTCCCTCTGCCTCCTCGCTGTTCCAGCTGAGCTGTCTCTGTGGGAGCAAAAATGCGGCCCGCAGCTGTCCAGGAAAGAGAGGCCCTAGAGGCCGGCCTGGCCCTCCTGCTGTGACCAGGCACCTTCCCCCAGGTCTGACCTGTGTGAGACCCTGCCTCCCTCCCTGGTCCTCATTCAGCCCTCAGAGGGCACCCCCTCCCCAGCACAGTGCCTGCAGCTCCATTGCTGGAGGACGCCTGGGACAAGTCATGACACTCCTGTGGAGTCCTGCCTGCTGCCCCACCCCCAGCCCCGCCTACCAGCCCGGGTGCCGCTGGGTTCCGCCCAGGACTGGCCAGTCCTGCTGGTACATATCCGAGAAAGGTCTGGGCTGCAGCCACTTGTGGCCGGAGCTGCCCCCCTTGGTGGGGGCCCTGAGGCTGCTCTGTATTACAGGGCTCCTGTGGGGCTCAGGGCGAAAGCCGCGGTGCCAGCTGGGGGTGGGCACCAGGCTGGCTGCTTCCCGGCCACACCTGGGCGGAGCTGACGGGAAGCACCTCACCGATCTGCCCCTCCCCGGGCCTGGGTGGCTCCCAGGAGGGGCGGGGACAGTCCAGCAGGGGTGGGGTCACCACTGCCCTCTTGTACCCTCCCACCCGGTGCACAGAGCTGGGGGAGGCAGGAGGGGACCGTGCTTCAAGGGGCTGAGGAGCTGGGTGACCTGGGGCGGGGGACACTCCCCACTTCAGCCCCGCTCCGGCCTAGGGGACCCCTGTCCAGAGACCGGCAGCCCCGCCCCTCCGTTGCCAGGAAAGGCGGTGGCTTCCCGGGCGTCCTTGCCTCCCGGGAGCGGGTCCACAAGGGCTAACAGGGCGTCGTGACG
>NW_005357294.1:79707-81172 GCF_000412655.1 Myotis brandtii | reverse complement strand
CCCTGGACGTCCGGGAGGCCGGCCCTTTGGGGTGTGGGCGTGGCTGCATGCGCCAGGGTCCGAGCTCCGTGGGTGCCTCGCACGGCCTCCAGGAGGGGCGGGGTCTGGGCCTACGTGACCCTCACCCTGGTCCCCTGCCTCCCTCACAGCCTCATTGCTACCAACGCGGCGCGGCTCCGCCTGATCGCAGGGCCTGAGAAACGGCTGCTAGAAATGGGGTTGCGGCGCGCGCAGGGCCCCGACGGGGGTCTCACGGCCTCCACCTACAGCTACCTGGGGGGTGAGGCCGGGAAGAAGAGACGGGGGCAGAGGAGGGCCCCCAGCCGGAGGCCCCTGTGAACACAGCCCGATGCCCCGATGCCCGCCTAGGCTTTGACGGCAGCAGCAACGTGCTGGCAGGACAGCTGCGGGGCGTGCCCGTGGTGGGGACCCTGGCGCACTCCTTCGTCACTTCCTTTTCCGGCACGGAGGTGCCTCCTGACCCGGTCAGTACCTTCTCTTCCCCCTGAGCTCCAGAAGGCGGACCCCAAGGCCAGGCCGGCCGGCCGGCCTAGAGGAGGGGGTCCGGTCCTCTGCACAAGGGCAGAAGCCACCTGGGCAGGTAGTCACAGTGTGGCCCTGGGAAGCTGGCAGGCAGGTGGCATCACCCCTGCTCAGACCCTCACCCAGGGGTGAACTCAGTCCCCACCCTTCGCGGGCCCCTCTCCCTAGATGTTGGCTCCGGCTGCTGGTCAGGGCCCCAGTGTGGACCTGGCCCCCCGTGTGGAGGCGTGGCTGGAACGTGTGTGCGCCCACCTGGGGCTGGGGGTGCAGGATCCACACCCCGGGGAGCGGGCGGCCTTTGTGGCCTATGCCTTGGCCTTCCCCCGGGCCTTCCAGGGCCTGCTGGACACCTACAGCGTGAGGAGGTGAGGCCAGGCGCCCACACACACAGTGGGGGCGGGGGGCTCGGCGGAGAAGCTGCAGGACCCTGACCTCCTTGTCCCGGCCGCAGAAGCGGACTTCCCAACTTCCTGGCGGTGGCCCTGGCCCTGGGGGAGCTGGGCTACCGGGCTGTGGGCGTGCGGCTGGACAGTGGGGACCTGCTGCAGCAGGCCCAGGAGGTCCGGGCGCTCTTCCGGACCACGGCAGCCCAGTGAGTCCAGGGGGCTGTCTGCTGAGAGACCCCCTCGGGGGTGCGGATATAGGGGTGGGGCAGGGAGAGGGAGAGGGAGGGACCCTGCCCCCTGCCGCCTGCTGCAGGAGATCTGGTCTGGGCCTACCTCCATGGAGACATGGTGGCCCTGCAGGGTCACAGTGGCCCGTGTGACTGAGGGCAGATTCTCCCGTGGGAGGGGCGTGACCAGGGAGGGAGGGAGCCCTGGTGAATCAGGAACTTCTGAGCCCCCCATCCCAGGTTTCAGGCACCCTGGCTGGAGTCAGTCCCCATCGCTGTCAGCAACAACATCGACGAGAAGGAGCTGGC
>NW_005357294.1:78099-79471 GCF_000412655.1 Myotis brandtii | reverse complement strand
CCAGTACCCCCCCCCCTTCCAGGGCAGTGAAGTGAATGTCATTGGCATTGGCACCAGCGTGGTCACCTGCCCCCGCCAGCCTTCCCTGGGCTGCGTCTACAAGGTAGAGACAGGGACTGGGGCCCATGGGGGGAGGGCTGTGAATGTTCCCACACCCCGTGTGGTTCAGGGTTCAGGATCTGGAGAAGGGGCCGCACGCAAATGAAAGAGACGAGACAAGAAATAATCATTTGGAAATATTGGGGGGCCAGGCGGGAAAGCCCAACTCAAGGGGAAGGACTTCCACTGGTGCCAAGGCCTCGCCAGCCTTTTATTCAACGTTGGATACACATCTAGCTCTTAGGCAGGTAATTGCGGTAGCAGACAGACTATCTTAAAGGCCAGTAAATATTAGAAGGATTTGGTCAGGAAATAGCTTGAGCCCCCAATGTCTGGACTAGACAGTCGGTGCATAGCTCTGGCCCTAGCCATGGGTGCAAGGTCCACCAGCATTCCGGACCCTTGTTTGCACTTCCTGCAGCCGCTGTGGGCATCATGGGTTGGGGAGGGTCCAGCTCTCTCCACACCCTGTCCCTGCAGCTGGTGTCCGTGGGAGGCCAGCCTCGGATGAAGCTGACCGAGGACCCCGAGAAGCAGACCTTGCCGGGGAGCAAGGCCGCCTTCCGGCTCCTGGGCTCCGATGGTGAGGCCCCACACCTCTGAGGCCCCCCTCCACGCCCCAGGCCCCCACTTCATTCGTGGTGCCCTCCCCCAAACCCCCGCCACAGGGTCTCCGCTGCTGGACCTGCTGCAATTGGCGGAGGAGCCGGCGCCCCAGGCCGGCCAGGAGCTGAGGGTCTGGCCTCGAGGGGCCCAGGAGGCCTGTACCGTGAGGCCGGCCCGTGTGGAGCCACTCCTGCGACTCTGGGTCCAGCAGGGGCAGGTGACGACTCCACCCACCCGCTCAGTCTGCACCCGCAACCCACATCCAGCCCTGACCCCTGACCCTGAGCCCCTTCTCTTCCCTCAGCTGTGCGAGCCCCTCCCATCTCTGGCCGAATCCAGAGCCTTCGCCCAGCGGTCCCTGAGCCAGCTCAGCCCCGGCTGAGCGCCGGAGCCCCCCTGTCGGAGCCCCCCTGTGAGAGCCCCCCTGTGAGAGCCCCGAGGAGCTGCCAGAAGTTAACAGGAGTCGCTCACAGTCCCCACAACGTGTCACGTGTCATTTCTTCTCCCAGGGCTCGGAGGGGTGCAATCAGATGAGAGGTCATGCTCCCAGGAAGGCCTGTGCTGAGGCCGGGAGCCAGGCCAAGGCCGGAGCCTCTGAGCTCCGAGAGCTGGGCCCTGGGGGGCAGATCTGAGCCTGGACAGGGCAGGGCCGCGGGGAGCTGGGGGA